>NC_092719.1:122295135-122595135 GCF_047496885.1 Scyliorhinus torazame | reverse complement strand
TCCGGTGTGCGATTAGGGAAGCGAAAGCCAACCCATTGCTGCCTCTCTTCAGTTGCGAAGAAGTCTTTTTGGAACTCGAAACATTAACTCTCTTCCTCGCTCCACAGACGCCGCAAGACCTTTAAGCACTGTTTGTTTTTATTTAAGTTAACAGTTTGATTGTTCAGCTCAGGAGGTGTGACTTCTCACAGATAGTGTAAAGAAACCAGAAGCTTATGGTGAATTTAATGTCTACCTACCAGGGAAAGACAGATAGAGGTTGTGGTAGTCACCACTGATGTATATATTAGGTGTTTTGTGGTAAGGCCGTATACTACAGGTACGGGGGTATTTCCCTGCCTGCTAGCTCTGCCCAGTAGGCGGAGTATAAATATGTGTGCTCCTCGTACAGCAGCCATTTCGCCAGCTGCTGTATAAGGCCACACATCTTAGTGTAATAAAGCCTTGATTGCATCCAACTCTCGTCTTTGTGCAATTGATCGTGCATCAATTTCTTACACTAAAGTTTTCAGAAGATGGACCTCTGCATCAAGCCAGATCGGCTGCAGCTGGATCCAAAATCAGGCAACGCCAAAAAGGACTTTGAACATTGCCTAGCCTGTTTCGAAGCTTACATCAGGTCTGCACCAGACCCAATTCCGGAGGCTCAGATGATTCAGATCCTCTACATGCGGCTGAGCTCCAACATCTTTCAAATTATCCAGGACCCGCCTACCTACGAAGACGCAATGGCGTTACTGAAGGAAAACTACGCTCAGCGGATTAACATGCTCTACGCCAGACACATCCTCTCCACTCGTAGTCAACTTCCTGGTGAGTCAGTGGAAGATTTCTGGCGTGCTGTAATTCCCCTAGTTAGAGACTGTGACTGTCAGGCCGTCTTGGTCACGGAACACTCGAACTTGCTCATGAGAGACGCTTTTGTTACGGGGATAGGGTCGGATTACATCCGCCAGCGCCTCTTAGAAGGAGCCACCCTCGACCTTGTGGCAACCAAAAAGCTAGCGCTCTCGCTGACAGTCGCTTCGCGCAACATCCAGGCCTACACGCCCGGCCGCCCGGCCCACCCCTCCTATGCATCGTGGGTTCTGCATACGGCCGCCCCATCAGGGACCCCACTCAGCGAACCCCACGCCTGTGCCGCGCGGCAGCCAACCAACCCCAGGGGGCCCCAAATGTTACTTCTGTGGGCAGCCAAAACACCCCCGACAACGCTGCCTGGCCCGGAGCGCCCTTTGCAAGGCCTGCGGCAAGAAGGGACACTTCGCTGCGGTGTGCCAGGCCCGCGCAGTCACCGCTATTGTTCCAACCACTCCCACGTGCGGCCCGTGGGCGCCGCCATCTTGTCCTCCCCAGGATCATCAGGCGCCGCCATCTTGTTTCCCCCATGACACGTGCGGCCCATGGGCACCACCATCGAACCAGGACCCATGCCCCCCGGGCACCCCATCGTCTGCCACCATCGACGACCAGCCGCGTCTCGCCTCGGTCACGATTGACCAGTCCCGCCCACTCAACCTAGCAACGGCCTCTACCAACGTGAAAATCGATGGGCATGAGATCTCCTGCCTGCTGGACTCCGGGAGCACCGAGAGCTTCATCCATCCCGATACGGTAAGGCACTGATCCCTCGCGATAAACCCCGCCAATCAGAGAATCTCCCTGGCCTCCGGGTCCCACTCTGCGGTGATCCGGGAGTACTGCATAGCCACGCTCACTGTCCATGGCGTGGAGTTCAGCAGCTTCCGACTCTACGTCCTCTCCAACCTCTGCGCTGCCTTGCTACTCGGCCTGGAATTCCAGTGCAACCTCCAGAGCCTAACATTGAAATTCGGCCAGTCCCTACCACCCCTTACTGTGTACGGCCTCGCGACCCTAAAGGTCGACCCACCTTCCCTATTTGAAAACTTAACCCCAGATTGCAAACCCGTCGCCATCAGGAGCAGACGGTACAGCGCCCAAGACAGGACCTTCATCAGGTCTGAAGTCCAGCGGCTGCTTCGGGAAGGCATCATCGAGGCCAGCAACAGCCCCTGGAGAGCCCAAGTGGTAGTTGTGAAAACTGGGGAGAAACACAGAATGTCGTGGACTACAGTCAGACCATTAATAGGTACACGCAGCTCGACGCGTACCCCCTCCCACAGGTTGCACAGTACCGGGTCTTCTTAACTGTGGACCTAAAATCCGCCTACCACCAGCTCCCAACCTGTAAGGCGGACTGCCCATACACTGCCTTCGAGGCAGATGGCTGCCTTTACCACTTTCTTAGGGTTCCCTTTGGCGTCACCAACGGGGTCTTGGTTTTCCAACAGGAAATGGACCGAATGGTTGACCGGTATGGGCTGCGGGCCACTTTCCCGTACCTGGACCATGTCACCATCTGCGGCCATGATCAGCAGGACCATGACGCCAACCTTGCCAAATTTCTCCACGCCGCCACTCTCTTCAACCTAACTTATAACAAGGAGAAGTGTGTGTTCAGCACAAACCGTTTAGCCACCCTCGTCTATGTGGTCCAGAACGGAGTTCTGGGGTCCGATCCCGATCGCATGCACCCCCTCATGGAACTCCCCCTCCCCCACTGCCCCAAGGCCCTCAAACGCTGCCTGGGGTTCTTTTCTTACTACGCCCAGTGGGTCCCAAATTATGCAGACAAGGCCCGCCCACTCATTCAATCCACTATTTTTCCCCAAACGACCGAGGCTCACCAGGCATTCAACCGTATTAAGGCCGACATCACAAAGGCCGCGATGCACGCAGTCGATGAGACGTTACCATTTCAAGTCGAGAGCGACGCATCAGACGTCGCTCTAGCCGCCACCCTCAACCAGGCAGGCAGGCCCGTGGCATTCTTTTCACAAACCCTTCATGCCTCCGAAATTCAGCATTCCTCCATCAAAAAAGAGGCCCAAGCCATCGTTGAAGCTGTGCTGCATTGGAGGCATTACCTGGCCGGCAGGAGATTCACTCTCCTCACAGACCAATGGTTGGTTGCCTTCATGTTTAACAGCACACAGTGGGGCAAGATCAAGAACGATGAAATCTTGAGGTGGAGGATCGAGCTCTCCACCTACAACTACGAGATTCTGTATCGCCCCGGTAAACTCAACGAGCCCCCCCGATGCCCTATCCCGAGGTACATGTGCCAACGCACAGGTGGACCGACTCCGGACTCTGCACGACAACCTTTGTCACCCGGGAGTCACACGTTTGTACCACTTCATCAAGGCCCGCAATCTGCCCCACTCTGTCGAGGAAGTCAGGGCTATCACCAGAGACTGCCAGGTCTGCGCGGAGTGCAAACCGCACTTCTACCAGCTAGACCGTGCACACCTGGTGAAGGCCTCCCATCCCTTTGAATGCCTCAGCGTGGGCCTCAAAGAGCCCCTCCCCTCCACCGACCGTAACACGTACTTCCTCAGTGTGGTCGATGAATATTCCAGATTCCCCTTCGTCCTCCCATGCACCGACATGATGTCTGCTACCATCATCAAAGCCCTCAACACCATCTTCGCTCTGTTCGGCTTCCCCGCCTACGTCCACAGCGACAGGAGATCCTCACCTATGAGCGATGAGCTGCATCAGTTCCTGCTCAACAAGGGTATCGCCTCAAGCAGGACGACCAGCTGTAACCCCCGGGGAAATGGGCAGGTGGAGAGGGAGAAATGGACGGACTGGAGGGCCGTCCAGCTGGCCCTACGGCCCAGAAATCTCCCAGCCTCCCGCTGGCAGGAGGTCCTCCCTGTCGTCTTTAAAATCTTTCCTACTTCAAGACTGTGAAGAAAACAACTTTACAACTCTGTTTCGATAAAACTAACTTCGTCTTTATTGACCAAAGTCTGCATGCAGTGTGGCTACAGGTTGGAGAGAGAGAGAGCTGTTAAGCAAACCTGCTCATTCTTTCTCAAGCTCGCAAAGACATGGAGAAAACGTTCAATATTTATACAAAAGCTGTATCATTTTACAAAAACAGACCTTGTTCAAAAATGTCAATACAGTCATAACTTCTGACCAAACATGTTGTCATGGAAAGACCCTGTATACTTATTTGCAGTATTTTGTCTTTAGAGACGTGGTCCTATTTTGCTTTCACCTCTGCCCTCATGATGCCTTGACGCAGATGGACCTAGGTCATGAGGAGGTTGTGTTATTAGGACATTCCTAGATCGTGGCTTTGTTATCAGGTTTTACTAAGGTCAGGCACTATTTTCCCTCTTCTGGCCTTATATGATACGATTATGTGGATTCTTAGCTTTGTTTAGTTTGTCAGGGTCTGGTCTTGGCAATAGCTGACACAGCTTTCTTATACATGGTTACATAAGTTGGCTATTTTTCCCATCATTCTATTGCTGAGTTTGTACACTTTCACATCCCCGACATACTGCACTCCATTCGGTTGCTCCTGTGCACTGCGACTAATGACACACCCCATGAACGTCTCTTTGCCTTCCCCAGGAAGTCCACCTCCGGGGTTTCACTCCCAAAGTGGCTGGCAGCTCCAGGACCCGTACTCCTCCGTAAGCACGTATGACTCCACAAGGCAGACCCGTTGGTTGAGAGGGTACAGCTACTCCACGCCAACCCACAGTATGTCTACGTAGCATACCCCGACAGCCGCCAAGATACTGTCTCCCTCATGGACCTGGCTGGTTCCACACACACACACCCCTCCGGCCCAACGCCACCCTCCCCTCCCCCGGCGCTCCCAGCCGCAACCCCCGCCCCAGGACAATCCGTCCTCCCACTGCCCACGCCCGAGGATGAAGAGGATTTCGGCACACTCCCGGAGTCACCGAAGACCAGACCGACACCGGAATCCCGCCATCACTGCGGCGCTCCCAACGGCAGATCAAGGCTCCGGACCGACTGAACCTGTAACTTGATCGGGACTCAAAAAAAAAATCATCCTTCTGTATAACTCTCCTCCGCCCCCGCTGGACCCAACTTTTTTTCTGTACTTTAAAACACCTACTTGTATATAGTTCTCCACCACCCCCGCCGGACCTCAATTTTAACAGGAGGTGAATGTGGTAGTCACCACTGATGTATATATTAGGTGCTTTGTGGTAAGGCCCTGTACTACAGGTATGGGGGTATTTCCCTGCCTGTTGGTTCCACCCAGTAGGCAGAGTATAAATATGTGTGCTCCTCGTACAGCAGCCATTTCGCCAGCTGCTGTAGGAGGCCACACATCTTAGTATAATAAAGCCTCGACTGCATCTAACTCTCGTCTTTGTGTAATTGATCGTGTATCAGAGGTCTGACAAATTTAATACAAATTTAATCCAAGCTGAACCAGAAAGGTAAATGTTTCTGGACTGAAAGCAGCAAACTCGGCAGGTTGGGCAGCATTTGTGGAGAGAGCCTTTCCTAGGCGGACCCTTTGTCACGTCTGGAGCAGATTACTGCGGTGACGAACGGTTACTGTAATACTGTACCCTTGTCATCATGTAAGGTGATGTCCCCTTTAAGACCGGGCTTGGAACACTGGGGAACTCCGCCTCTGGCTCCGCCCATCTGGGAGCCGTATATAAGGGGCCGCCTTGTGGGCAGTGAGTTCACCAGGGTTCCAAGCCCGGTCTTAAAGGGGACATCAACTTACATGATGACAAGGGTACAGTATTACAGTAACCATTCATCACAACTGCATAACATTTAATCAAAAAGCAGCAGAACAAAGTAAAAGGGATTGGCGAACACACACCAGTAAGAGAAATAGAGGGCGGGATTCCCGGGCCGGGTGGGAGAATCGGTGGGGGGGGGGGGGCGGGCGCAATTCATGTGACGCCGCTCCGGCGCCGGTCCATCGATTCTCCGGTGACCGGAGAAACGGCGCCATTGGCGCTGGCACGGTCGGCGCGGCGCTGCTCTACGCGGCCCCCTACCAATTCTCCGCACACGTTGGCCCGAGTCGGCCGAGATAGGCCGTGTCCCACCGGCGCCATACACGTGTAGTACTACCCGGCGGGACCTCGGCATTCATCCTGCAGGGGGGGGCGGCCTGGTGGGGGGGAGGGGGGATCCGACCCCAGGGGGTGGGCCTACACTGTGGCCTGGCGCGCGATCGGGGCCTATCGATCGGTGGGCCGGCTTCTCCTCATAGAGACTATTTTACTCCGCGCCGGGCCACTGTAGCTCTCTGCCATGCTGCATCGGGGCCGGCGCGGAGAAGGCAATTAGCGCACAAGAGTGAGTTTGCGCATGTCGTAACGCGCATAGGAGCTGGAGCTGATCCTGGGGGCCTGTTGACGCCGTCGTAAAACATGACGGCAATTACGACGGCGTCAACACTTCGCCTCAGGGTCAGAGAGCCCTGCCGAGAATATCTCATATCGCAAAAAGGTGGATACTAGAATCTGGTGAAATGACAAACGGGATAGTGGGAGATAACAGCAGGTATGATGACAGAGAGAGACCAAGGAAATGGAAGCCACATGAGAAACTGTGCAAACAACTGACAGAAAGAAAAAAGGAAACAAGAAGATTTGGATGCTGGAAAACTAGCAAAGCACAGCACGTTTCTGCAGCCTTGTAGCAGGAAAAAGCATGTCATCGGCAAGGGAGCAGGTCAAGTCTCATGCACAGTGTTTTGCTGAAGATGGCCACCATAAGGGTTTACCTGGTCCTCCCCACCCCCCATTCCTTTGAAACACCGGCACCCCAATCCTACGTTGGAAACACGAACTGCCAAAGGGAATATGGGAGCTATAAGTAAAGTCTGTGGTTATTCATCTAGCTTCTCCATACTGTTCATAGGAGTAACTCCATCACTTCCCACTTCAATTCCGTATGACACTCCCACACTGTTGTTGCTGTTTCATTTCCAGCACCCAGTCGTGTGCAAGACAGATTTTCATCTGTTCCCATGGTGATGTTTTACCTGCAACAGTTCACTAGTCTGCTGCCAGAGGCTTACAGCTTGAGAGATGCCATTCCTCATCAAATGTGGCTGACCAGGAGTTGCTCCCACACTTGCCACTAGACATTGGCGTATTGGGAAGATTTTGCAGGTTGACACACTCAATCAGTTTGGCCGCGTTATGAACGCGCCTTCCTTGGCCATCAAGTACTGGGGTGGGACTCAACCCCGGAGCTTCCACCACAGAGGCAGGGACGCCACTGCACCACAAGACCTCCTCCTCCCGCTCTGGCTTGGTCTTTATTCCAATTCTGCGCAAGATAACCTCAGGAAACAACATCTGTTGGACTAGATACTCTGCAGCCCTTAATATTCACTATAAATGCACTCCATACCTCCAACCTTCTTCTCTTTCATCTGTAGAACTTAAAAATCTCTTTATCTTTCCTCAGAGCAGGCTCATTTTACAATTGGGATCATTCTTGTTGTTCTTCATTTGCCAGCCTCGTGTCTGTTTCGAAACATGATCAGGACTACTTTTGATGAGGTCTGACCAGTCAATTATATGGATCTGGTATAATTTCTCTGGCATTCACTCCACTTTTCAGGTTATGTTATCTAATATGCTCATTTCTTTTTCAATTACATCTCCACTTTGTCTCAATAGTGTAAACCTTGAGCTATTTTCCTTACATCTCCCTGTACTAATTCTATTCTCTCCATTATCAACAATGGATAGTGTTTTACATTTCTTGTTATTACATTTAATTTGTCATTTGTGAGTCATGTATTCCTTCTGCAATTCATCAACTATATCCTACATTCCTGCTGTTCTCCATTTTTAAGTGCTGTCTGGAAATTTAGCCAGCTTATAATTAGTTCCTGTATTCTGTTACGACCCCCGTGGGGGACCAATGACATAAAAGAGCAGAACATTCCAAAAAACGCTCACGGAAAATCCTGATGGACAAGGTTTCACTTTTTATTTAAAAACTTTTACTGTAGCAATCAAATTAAAACCAACCTGGATTAAACGTGAATTAATAGGCAAATGGTATTCCATAGGAACCATATTGAACATTGAATAGCCTGCACAACGAAAGTAGGTCTCCCAAATGTATTCAGCAGTCCCTTCACCATGCATGGCATTAGTCTCAGCTACAAAATTCCACAAACATTCCCAAGTAGAGTTTCAGTTTCTTTATTCAAGCAGAGTTAGATCCAGTGTCCCAACCGACAACAGATTTCATAGAATTTACAGAGCAGAAGGAGGCCATTCGGCCCATCGAGTCTGCACCAGCCCTTGGAAAGAGCACCCCACTTAAGCCCATGCCTCCACACTATCCCCATAACCCTGTAACCCCACCTAACCGTTTTGGACACTAAGGGCAATTTAGCGTGGCCAATCCACCTAACCTGCACATCTTTGGACTGTGGGAGGAAACCAGAGCATCCGGAGCAAACCCATGCAGACACAGGGAGAACGTGCAGACTCCACACAGACAGTAACCAAGCCAGGAATCAAACCTGGGACCCTGGAGCTGTGCAGCAACTGTGCTAACCACTGCGCTACCGTGCTGCCCCCCCATCCCACCCGCCCCAGGGTGTTCCACAGGTACAATGTCTACCAATAGCCATACCTTGCCAGGTCCTCACCGCACATCCCCAAAATCAGCCATTTCTGTTCTTCCTCTCCAACTGTGCAAGGACTTCACATCGTAGCTGCTTGGCACTCATGGCTTCACGGTTGTTGTCCTATTATGCTTCAGCTAGAGAACCCACTGTCTCACTAACTGGTCCATTTCTCTCTTTTTTTGCTGAATAGAAGCTACTTTTTTCCCCCAGCTAGTGCCTGTCCACAGGCTGAAATTTGATCCCCAGCTTGCTCTCCTGAATTAGCTTCCATTACCCGAGTAATTGAGCCAGAACATAACTTCTCAGGAATAAGGAGCAGCATATTCAAGTGGGGAGGAGGGGTTAGATAGCTCACACTCCCTCCCCCGAGACCAAAGTTGGTGTGTAGCTGACTCGCTAGATGCCAGTCCGCTCCGTAGCCAGAATGCGCTGCAGAAAGGTTAAATAGTCTGCTCGAGGAACTCCCACCCTTCACTGGGGAGCACATCATTCCCTTGGGACCTGCCAGCTAACCTGACTGGGTGGAAGCAGTAGCAATCCCAGCAGCATTAAGATTGCATGAATGGGCACTGCCAGGCCGAAGTCGGCCCAGGCATCAGGGCAGCACGGTAGTACTCTGGCTAGCACAGCTCCAGGGTTCCAGGTTCTATTCCTGGCTTGGGTCACTGTCTGTGCCGAGTCTGCACGTTCTTCCTGTGTCTGCGTGGGTTTTCTCCAAGTGCTCCGGTTTCCCCCCAGAATCCAAGGATGTGCAGGTTAGGTGGATGGGCCATGATAAATTGCCCTTAGTGTCCAAAAAGGTTAGGTCGGGTGACTGTGTTACAGGGATAGGGTGGAAGCGTGGGCTCTTTCCAAGGGCCGGTGAGACTTGATGGGCCAAAAGGCCTCCTACTGCTCTGTAAATTCTATGACAAATCTATGGTCTCAGAGCCAGGAGTGCCTGAGATATTGGAAGTTGTGAGGGGGAGGAGATATTTTATAAAGCAGGTAACTAGGAAGAATGTGGGCGGGGGGTAGAGTCTTAGGGAGTTGCTCCCAATTCACAAAGGGCACTCTCTAATGGTAGTGCCCCACTTCATTCTCACCCTTTTTAGAGTTCCTGCATGGTTCTGACAGGACTAGTCTTGTCTTTAAAGCAGTGTCAAAAGATCTTTTTTCTCAAAGAACATCTCTGTCAAGCAAGTATTCCTGAGTTCTAATAGTATTTTAACAGTGAATTGAAAGCTGAGCACGGGAACAGTCAATATCCTCTCCAGCCAGCTGGATGGCTCTGTCCTCAAAGTCCATGAGGTGCTTTCAACTCTGGCATCCCTCCACCTTTCTGGAATCCCTCCCTCTTGTTGTGTGCCAGCTTGTCCTTCATGAAGACAGCATGGGGAGAGTGCAAGCAGGACACGTGCCAAGACAGTTGATGAGGATGCCTGGCATGCATGGATGGTGACTGAGTCTAGGGAGGTGATGAGCACATAGCCCGCAGGGGAGAGGAAGATGTGTGGGAGTGTGAGTGGCACTGTCCCTTGAGCGAGCAGTGACTGGGCTCCCTGTGGATGTATTATTGGGCTGAGAGTTGAGAGTGATGAGAAGAGTGACGTCTCCTGATAGAACGGAGAAGATCATTCATTCTCAGTGGCATGGGATGGCTGTCCTCTTCTGCAAGGCATTAGCGCTGCCACTCCCTCCCATGTTCGATTAGTAACCTCGCTCGCAGGTCTAGAGATTGGGCGTACCATATCGCAGCAGGCCAACACTGCATCTAACAGATGCTCCAGGGGGATGTTCGTGAATTGCAGGGCAGTATGCTTCTTAGCTTTCGCAGCCATGAATGTGATTTTTGTAAAGGATAAGCTTGCAACCACGAGGGTACAAACAAACAAGAGCTTTATTGGAAAGGTGTTTTCTCAAAAGCTGCCTAAACTGCCGATGATGTCATCAGTACATGATCGAACTAAGTGACCTTGTTCCAACTATGAACAAATATGAATACGCAACACTCTTCTCCCCCCTTACATCAGAAGTTCCTGCAAAGAAACATAGTGGCTAGAATTCTCCGGCCGTTGTGATTCACTTTTCCCACCGGCAGTATCCTCTAATGTTTCTGGTTGAGTTTGGAGGTCGTCTGTTGTTGCCCCAACCGGAGTAAATGTAGGATTTGGAGATTGACTCGGTGTCGAAATGCCTTCCACTGTTGTTTCCAGTATTGTGAGGTTCTCAGGTATGTGCAGGTCTTCATTTGGCAGTTTGTTGTGGACTCTCAGTCGACTCTGACTCTGGCAACCTTCCAGCTGCTAAACGATGGTCAGAGTGTCTTCTCCACACAACATCGTCCTGAGTCTGAACAGCTTAGTCCTGTCTGTGCCAATACAATAGCTCTTCTTCTCATTGGTGGTATAGTTCCTTGACAATACTTCATGACCATTATGAAAACCACAGCGTTCAGCCCTGTCCTCAGGTCGCAATACCTGATTTTGCTGTTTCCTCTTCACAAGCTCCCTTGTCTGAGGCGGCTTCAGCAGATAAAACACTGTGCGTAACAGGCGTTTTACCACAAGTTATGCTGGAAACCTTGGGGTTGTCGAATGTACTGTATTCTATCAGAAATTAGCTTAGTCGTTTGACAATGGTCCTTGCTCTCAACTTACCTTCAATGAATGCTTCATTGGTTAAACAGACCTCTCAGCCAGTCATTTCTGGCAGGATGATGAGTAGTGGATCAGATGTGTTGAATTCTGTTTTCGTTTAGATAGTTTGTGAACTCTTACAAAATGAACTGTGGCCCATTGTCACTAACAAATCGTTCAGGGAAACCGAAACCTTGCAAAAATCTCACCCAGTCTGTCTATTGTTCTCTCCGAGGGCATAGTCTTCATAATGGCAACTTCAGGTCATTTCGAGCGCGCATCGACCATAATGAAAAACGTTTGTCCTTTAAATGGTCCAGCATAATCTATATGAACTCTTTGCCATGGCCCTTCTGGCCATTCCCATGGGTGTAACGGCGCGAGTGGCAGCAGGATTTGAACTCTTGCACAAGTCGAACACAAATCCGCCTGACAATCAGATATTTAGGTTCTTTGGGTAACATATGGTTTCAACTCCAGATATGCCCCTGTGGTCTTGCCATAACAACCTCTGACAGTAGTGGACTTATATTTCTGATATACCTCTCAA
Organism: Scyliorhinus torazame; assembly: GCF_047496885.1. Lineage (NCBI taxonomy): Eukaryota > Metazoa > Chordata > Chondrichthyes > Carcharhiniformes > Scyliorhinidae > Scyliorhinus > Scyliorhinus torazame. Next base: position 122,583,473 of record NC_092719.1, on the reverse strand, counting down.
CTTGCCATATGGTTACAGGAGTGTTATCGACTCCTTTGAAATAGAAAATATTTTCACTTGACCAATTCATTGTTAGATAACGGTAATCTTGAGAGTCCAGCGTTCCGGTGGAGATTTGATTGATGATATTTTATTGTGTTTCTATGTGCTGACAGCAGCAAAGCCCATCTCTGCATCCGGCTCGCTGCTAGAGGTGGAATACAGTCAGTGGTCGATGATCCGTTGGTAAAGTAAATTTCCTTCCATATCAGGAATTGGTAAAAACGTTGATTCTGAAAATGAAGCCTCGAGTTTCCTTTTCTACATGTGCATAGTTCATTTCTGCTTTGTTCAAGGATCTTGATGCAAACACTATTCACCATTGAGCATTATGTGAGAAATCACAGCTCCCACCCCATACGGTGATGCGTCACAAGCCAGTTGTAAGGGTACCTTCAGATCAAAGTGTGTCAAGACTTCTGACTTTAGTAGTGCCTCCTTATCTTGTACAAAGACCTTCTCGCACTGATCCATTTGTTGCCTTGACACAATAAGTTGTGTAAAGGCTTGAGAATAGTTGTTAGATTAGGGACAAACCTTCCATAATAGTTCAATGAGACCAAAAACAAGCAAAGTTGTGTTACGTTTCGAGGTGTAAGTTCCTCAGTTATGGCTTTTATTTTTGAAGGAGAGTTTTGCAGTCCCTTTCCATCTACATGCCCCAGGTATTCAGTAGAAGATTTCAAGAATTCACATTTACCTTTCCGTACTTGTAGTCCATAACCTTCTAGTCTCTGGAGTTTAGCATCTAAATTTTGAAAATTCTCTTCTCCATTCTTTCCGTTACTTAGCTATCGCCTAAGTAGCACTGGACCCCTTCTAGTCCACTGAGAATTTGACCCATGGCACGTTGCAATAACGCAGGTGTGGACATGATGCCAAATGGACGTCTTCTGTATCTGAATAGGCCTTTGTGCCATAATGGTCAACTATAGTTGTGAATCTGGATCTACATTTATCTGGTCAACTTTACTGAAATACTGGCCTCCAGCTAACCCAACAAATGAATCATCAGTTAAAGGCAGAGGGTACTGCTCCACACAGTATCAGATTGATAGTGACTTTAGTGACATATACGTACTGAACCATCTTTCTTAATCATGGGTACAATGGGCGTTGCCCAATTACTTACATTTACAGGGACCCCCATCTTGATCAGCCTCTCTTATTCTGCCTGGATCTTAGGCCTTATGGCGTACTCCACTGATCTGGCATTTAAGCACCTTGTTTGGCCTTTGTCCTTAACCTTTAGCTTGACGGAGTTCTTTTTCATGCTTCCCAGCTCTCCATTAAAGACTGTGGCATGTTTCTTTTGAATATTTAGGAGACCCCTGCTTCGGACTCACAGATAAGATTCACCTCAGCCCAGTCTAGCTTGATTTTCTCCAGCCAGATTCTCCCCATTATGGCTGGATAGAAATAAAAATAGGGTGAAGGTGGAGGAGAGAGTCCACAGTCTGAAGTTATTGAACCCAATGTTAAGTCCGGAAGGTTGTAAAGTGCCTAATCGGAAGATCAGCCAGCAGATCTTTGGGCACCGGAAGCAGCCTTATGGACATTTTGTCGCCATTCTGACTGATTGACAGCACGCCCCTTCCAATCCTCAAGGTGAATGCAGGTGTAAGCCCAAGGAGAGCCTCAGAGTGTCTTTTGAAGCATTATTGTTGGCCTTCCGGGGGTTGAGACAACAGGTCTGGCAGTGGAAATGGTTTTCAATCTCATTGAATGGTGGAACAAGCTCAAATGGCCTCCTCCAGTTCTTGCGTTCCACTCGGGGAGACAGGAAACACAGATGTTGACTGGGCTGGAATTCAGACATTCTGCAATGCAACATTGATTCAAAGCAACTCAACAGAGCACAACATGTTCCACCCTTGACAGCTCAATCTTTTCAACATCTGTACTCTGCACTGCTAAAAACTTTTTAAAATAACGTAATAAATATAGTCAGCTAAATACCCATTCGGAAAGAGAGGGGCAATAATTCTGCCCCATGTCATCGAATCACCGATCATAGATTTGCTATCATTATATACTCAGCATGCTTGGAAAGATTTGCTGAGAATATAATCCATCAGATTCAGGGCTGTGATCCTTTAGTGCTTCAATTTGAGGCTGATAATGCTAGTTTGTTGTTGTGTTATTCATCTTGGGGTAACACACGAACTGCAACTGGATGCAGTTGTACTTGAAAGTAGACTCCAAACTGTGATGTTGGTTCAATTGAACTTCTTAAGCAGTGCACACAGTTCGCTGTGGGTTTGTCACTCTACTAATTTAAGTGTTCTTTCTATAACTAACTAGACCAGACTATCTCTGAGCCACGTGTAGAAGGTGCTAACTGATATATACACCCTGACTGTCACTACAGTTGTCACCAGTGGAAAGAGGCAGAGTGCTGATGCCTTGTGTGTTTTCTAGTGGGAGACCACCGTCTAGTGTTCTGCCTGGTGATTGGTTGTGTTCTGTCCTGTGTGTTGATTGGCTGTACTGGGGGTCTGTCACTGCCTGTCTGTATCTCATTATGTGCATGAGTACATATCATGACATCCCCCCTTTTTAAAAAAAAAATGTTGGTTGCTTGGAGCATATTTACATGTATAACTATTTACATTAAATGGTGAGTGGATGAATATATACATGAGAGGTGTCTAGCGTGCAGATACAGAACAAAATTTGCAAGAGAAATGTCTATAAGTCCAATCTTTGGGGCTTGCCAGATTGGTGACCTCGTGGTGCAAGGTGTCCGGAGGAAGCATAACAACATCTGGAAAAGTAAGATCTGGTGGTGAGCAGACAACTTTGCGCAGTGCCCTTCTGTTGCACCTGACAATGGGGCCATCAGCCATACGAACTACAAACGTTCTGGGAGCAGCCTGTCGAACAGCAACAGCTGGAGCTGACCAGCCTCCATCAGATAGCTTGATCCGAACAGCATCTTTCGGAGATAGCACAGACAGATCGGTAGCATGAGCATCGTACGTCAGCTTTTGCCGGTTCCTGAGTTGCTGCACCTTTTGCAGCACTGGGAAGTGATCCAGGTCTGGTAAGTGTATGGCTGGAACAGTCGTTCGCAGGTGACTATTCATTTAAAAAAACAATTTTTCAAATTCTCCTCCATTTTCACATTTTCTCCCACATTTACATCCATCAACAATAAACAATAATCAGCAAGATATGTCAGTCCCCATAATAACAACAACAATCCCATCTACCCACCAACCCCCAAACCTCAACCCGCATGTTTACATAAACAAATGACAAAAAGGAATCAGGGATTACTCATACTCACCCTTAATCTTACACAGCTCCCAACCCCCCACCCCTCCACCCCAGGTCTCCAGCTCCTTCCGTCCACTGCCTCTTGTAAAACTCCTCCCCCTACCCTCGGTTGCTTCCCCCCCAACTTTCCACCCCGGCTAGATCACTCGGACCCTGTTCTGCCAGGCTTTGATGTCCGCAGCCCCTCCCCCCACCTCACTCCCGTTCACTGGCCGGCACACACCGGCCAGCGTGGAGGCCCCCGCCCGGGTCCCTTTCCCACTTGCCTGGCCCAAGGAAAGCACAAAGATCCCCTTTTAGCACACAAACCCCGCCTATCCACCTACACCCCATAGAACTCTCATTTCGAGTAAAAGTCCCGTCCCTTGCCTTGTCCAAATATATACCACCTTGGCTCCTTTAATCTCTACACCCGCACGCAGTGATACAAAAAAGAAGAAAATACAGTCATGAGGTTACATCGGCACATGGCCATTCCTCAATTTGTCAGTTCTGCCACAGTCCTTCTGCTTTCGCAAACTCCTCCGCTGCTTCCGCCGTTCCAAAATAAAAGTCCCTGAGCTTGTAAGTCACCCTCAGCTTCGCTGGATATACAATGCCGCACCGCACCTTGCTATTGTACAGTGCCCTCTTCACCCGGTTGAAGGCAGCCCGCCTCCTTGCCAGCTCCACCGTAAAGTCCTGTTATACACGTATACCAGCTCCAGCCCACTGCACCACCCGCTTCTGCTTGGCCCAGCTCAGGACCTTCTCCTTCACCCTGTACCTACGGAAGCACAGAGTCACTGCCCTTGGCGGCTCACTCGCCTTTGGTACAGGCCTCCACGACCGATGAGCCCGATCCAGTTTATATCGGGAGGGGTCCTCCCCCTCCCCCAGTAGTTTTGCCAGCATCGCGGCAAAATACTCAGTCGGCTCCGGTCCTTCAACTCCTTCGGGCAGCCCCACAATCCTCAAGTTCTGTCGCCTGGATCTATTTTCCAGGTCTTCCATTTTTCCTCGCAAATCCTTGTTAGTATCCATCACCTTCCGCATCTCTTTCCCCATCGAGGCAAGTTGATCACTGTGCTGCAATAACGTCTCCTCCACTTCCTTCAGCGCCTCCCCTTGCTCTCGCACCTCCGCCACTGCGCTTGCCACCTCCGTCCTCACCGGGGAAACCGCCTCCTCCACCAGCACACTCAAAACCTCCCTCATCTCCTTCCTCACCGTCTCCATGCATTTCGCAATCTGCGTCAACTGCTTTTCAAATTCCGCAGCCATCACCTTGGTTATTTCTTCAGCCGTAAGCAGTGCGGCCTTCCCTGGTGCTCCAGCCTCCATTTTTCCTGGTGACCCCGCGGTGACCTTTCCACTCCCCGACGGACCTCCAGCTGGTTTTTCTTCGGCCGTTTTTTTGCTCACCCTCGACATTTTACTTTGGGGTTTTTTTCCCTCCTGTGTCTTCTCAGTGCCTCCTCCGTGCCTCCTCCGTGCCTTCTCCCGCCTCCATGGACCCTGGGACCGGGCTTAAAGCCCCGAAATTGCCGTTCCCGAGAGGGGGCTCTCCATTGTGCGGCCGCCTCCCGCCCGCCGTCACCAGAAAGCAGGTCTCTATTCATGAGGAGTTGAGCCGGAGACATACTGGTGGACAGAGGGGTTGGCCTGTACGCCAACAGCGCAAGGTTGAAGTCAGAAGCAGAGTCCGTAGCCTTGCAGAGCAGTTGCTTCACTATATGGACCCCTTTCTCGACCTTCCCGTTGGATTGTGGGTAGTGTGGGCTTGAGGTAATGTGGTTTAATTGGTACGACTTGCCGAAATTGGACCACTCTTGGCTGTGGAAGCAGGGACCATGGTCACTCATGACAGTGAGTGGAATACCATGCCTGGCAAATGGCTCCTTGCAGGCCTTGATGACTGTCCTTGATGTGAGGTCTGACAGCTTCACAACTTACGGGTAATTTGAGAAGTAATCTATGATGAGCACATAGTCACACCCATTGGCGTGAAAAAGGTCGATTCCCACCTTGGACCACGGAGAGGTCACGATCTCATGTTGCTGGAGTGTTTCTTTTGTTTGAGCAGGCTGGAAACGCTGGCAGGTCGCACAATTGAGGACCATGTTGGATATGTCCTGGCTGATTCCAGCTGCACCTGTGCCTCAATCTGGCGGACAAAGTCAACCTGGTCACAGGGCGAGGTGATGGAGTGGGACAGGGCATCCGCAATTATCAGCTCCTTGCCTGATGTGTATACTAACTCAAAATCATACCTTCGGAGTCGAAGGAGAATGTGCTGAAGCCTGGGCGTCATGTCATTCAAGTCCTTATGAATGATATGGACCAAGGGTCTGTGGTCAGTCTCCACTGTGAAGGTTGGTAGACCGTAGACGTAGTCATGGAACTTTACAATGCCGGTTAGGAGGCCCAGGGGCTCTTTTTCTATTTGGCCGTACCTCTGTTCAGTAGGAGTCATGGCCCTTGACGCATAAGCAACTGGAGCCCAGGACGAGGAGTCATCCCTTTGGAGGAGCACTGCACCAATGCCGTCCTGGCTTGCGTCCGTGGAGATTTTTGTTTCCCTGTCCGGGTCAAAAAACGCTAGTACCGGAGCAGTGGTGAGCTTTGCTTTGAGCTCGAGCCACTCTGCTTCATGTGTGATGCACTATACACATCTCGATAGCGACTGGCAGGGTCATGTGCTTAATTTTGAGGAGTTGCTCCCACAAGGAATCGGAGTGCACCCCAAACACGATCTGACCCCTGATGATGGAATCAGCAGTGTCACCATAATTGAAGGACTGCACTAATATACGGAGATGAGTTAAAAAGGATTGGAAAGGTTCATCCTTACCCTGAAGGCGTTGCTGGAAGATATAGCGCTCAAAGCTCTCGTTTGTTTTGACTTCACAGTGACTGTCGAACTTTTCCAAAACAGTCTTGAATTTGGTCTTGTCCTGGCCGTCGGTAAAATTAAGCGAGTTGAAAATCTGGATTGCTTGGTCCCCCCGCAGTTGATAGGAGCAGCGCGATTTTTCTGGCACCGGACGCATCCTTGAGGCCTGAGGCCTCAATGGAGAGAAGGAACCTTTGCTTGAAGACCCGCCAGTTGGCGCCAAAATTGCTGGAGATCCGTAGCTGTGGAGGGGCCTGGATTTTTTCCATGCCGCTGGAAGGCACTTGCTGGTCATCACGGAATCGCTCGAGGTAAACCACTTAGAGAAAGTAGACTACGGGTACCATGTTGTGTTATTCACCTTGGCGTAACACGAACTGCAACTGGATGCAGTTGTACTTGAAAGTGGACTGCAAACTGTGATGTTGGTTCAATTGAACTTCTTAAGCAGTGCACACAGTTCGCTGTGGGTTTGTCACTCTACTAATCTAAGCGTGCTTACTATAACTAACTAGACCAGACTAGCTCTGAGCCACGTGTAGAAGGTGCTAACTGATATATACACCCTGACTGTCACTACAGTTGTCACCAGTGGAAAGAGACAGAGTGCTGATGCCTCGTGTGTTTTATAGTGGGAGACCACCTTCTAGTGTTCTGTGCTGTGTGTTGATTGGCTGTACTGGGTGTCTGTCACTGCCTGTCTGTATCTCATTATGTGCATGAGTGCATATCATGACATTTGTAAAATTAAAGGTGTGCAGAAAGTTCCCAATCTGGTTGGGTAATTTAATACTAGTCCCAATAGACGAGGTTTAGTCAAACACAAGGACAAACGTAGCCAGAGATGAAATCTCGCTATCTGTTGGATACGGCATGAGAAAGGTCAGCTGGTCGAGCAATAGGCTCGTTAGACCAAGATTACGGAGACCATTTAATAGCGATAGGCTTGATTCATCGGGCAGACCCAAAGGGATGGTCAGGATGATCGTCTCCAAAATCAAACCACCGATTTCCACAAAAATCACTCAGCACAAGAAATTCAAACAAATAGATGCCAAGTCCACAGCTCTATGCCAGTTGTAACCTATTCTGCTCCTGATTTAAATCTCATATTCGTGTTCGTAAATCCGCAAACTGTGGAATTGCTGCCAATGATGGGTACAACAATGAATTGGTGCTCCTCCTACTGGGGTAAAGGAAAGAACAGTGTTTTTACCTGTTCCTGGCAATCTCCAAGTGATTGATTTGGAGCAAGATTCCTGTTGCCTGACTCAGGAATGTTACAGAGTACATCGGAGGAAGAAAACAAAATATGTGTGCACTCAAAGTGTATTTGGAAACCAACCACCAATACTTGCTCATTAGAGTTTGGATTAGGTTTACTTATCTGAGGTCCAGGAGAAAGTTGTACATTTCCTGGGAATAATTAAGTGTTCATCATTTGTATTCATCATGTTTACCATTATTGCCACCCATGCTACCCATCGAAATACCAGTTATCTTTTAGTTTCTCTGCGACATATCAAAGACGACACATTGGCCATGCATAGCCCAGCAGGTCTGTGCCAGTGTCGAACAGTAAATGTTAGGAAATCCATCTGAAATGTACTAGGAAAATCATTGCACAGAATCCAATAGCACGTCAGCACATATTATCCTTCTCCTAGTTACACCTCGCAACCTGCAGTGTCCTTGTCAAAATTTAATGTTATTTTGACCATTGTTACAACCCACTTGGCTAATGCATGGCCAATTCCAGCCCCACTTGACCTGGAGACGCAACACAATTGAAATGAATAAATAATTCTTCGAGAAACATCCAAAGTCTTTGGTCCTTAGCAGCCCAAGAACTACAGTCACTAGATTTGTAAATTTAAACACAATTAAGTTTATTAAAAACAATAACTATGATTAAATATGCAGCAAATACAACAGGTTAATGAATATCTAATTCCTACCCCCCCCCCCCCCCCACACACACACACACACATACACAACACTTAAACTCGCCTCTATCAATTAGACACACACACAACACAGAGGAGAGAAGGGGGTGTAAAAACAATAATGAAAATAAAAAAGATAAGGGTCTTTGTTTCAGCTGGTTGTTTCTAGCACACCTTCCTTCAAGGCTTTCAGTTCGAGATTTCTGTTTCCAGTCTGTAATGGTTTTCTCTGTAGATTCATTCAGGTCTCTGCAGTTTCAGATATACAGCTTTGCTGGAGAAAAACACAAGGGAGAAAGAGAGAGCAGGTCCTTTCCCCTGAACGTCCAGGAACTAGCTGCTACCCCCGCTCTCTGATATTTACCCCACTCAGGCAGGACCCAATCACCGCCTGTTACCGGGCAGAATATGGCCTTTTGACCAATTCATTGACCACCAGCCAACCAATCGAACCGAGTCCCACCGATCTCTTGGATGCTGAAAGTATGAGTTCTGCTGCAAAAATAAAGAAAGAGGAAACAAGGGAATCAACAGGAAGGGCCCTTACACCATTAACAATATTATAAACTCAATTTCAAGCATTCACTGTTATATAAATTTGCCTTTATACATGCAGATAAAAGTAGTCAATGCCCCACCTCGCATTGGTATTTCCAACATCTGCCCTCCTTAGGATTTGGGAGGGTAAATTGAGATCGATTTTGGACACCTGTAAAGAAATTCTACAATGAACCGAGAGGAGGAATTGGAAAGGAAACAGCGGAATGCGTGTTTGTAACCACATTTCCATCTGATTGACACGAGGAGACATTAACAGTGGGGCAGCTCAATTGACCTAAAAGAAACTTGGGCGAAATTTTCCAGCCCTTGCCACCAGCAGGATCTCCTGGTCCGCTGAAGTCAACTTATGTCGTAGATTCTCTGACAGGGATGTAAATCACCATGGACTTCGGCGGGATCGGAAGATCCCACCGACGGCCGATGGAAAGCCGGCTCCGCCGTGAGAAAACCCGCTGTTGTGTGAAGTCCAGGATAAGCTTGAAGTAGGACCTTCAGGACAAAATGGAGCACCCTAAACATTAAAGCTTTTTGCAGCAGCAATAAAATGATCTTCCAGGGACTCACCCTGATATTTAAGACCCATCGTTTGCACAAATCCAAACAATATCAAACCGATTTCTTCAGAGAGTACGGGTGGGGGGGTGGCTACCGTTTATGGCAGGTTGCCGAGTAATGCCATTCGCAAATGTTATATAAAAAATAAATTAACAATGTATAGGACTGATGCGGAACTGTTTTAGAAACTTCAAATTTTAAAAAGAAAGCTGCACCACATTTTATTGCAAGTATATAGTTGTTGGCTCGGAGATTAAATTGCAGGAAGTCTTCTGCTGTTACTGGAACATTGAGTGCAGCGCAAATATGTACTTACACTATCTAAATTTTCTTTTTAAATTGCTCATTGCTTTCTGAATCCAACTGTATATAACAAATCTGTGGAGTTTACCTTAAGGACATTTATTGTAGCTTTCCTGCTAATATCTCGGGTAGCAGAGTCGGAATAACGGGCACACAGACTGGGAGGTCCCGAGATTGCCTGCCAGTCTGTACTTGATATTTGTGGCTGGAATGGTGGTCAGGGGACTGCAACTAGGGTCAATGTTCTTAGGAGAGGGGGAATTGTACTTGGGCTCCTTCTCCAAGTCACCATGAAGGGAGCCAGGCTGTAAAACACATATGATATTGATGGGTAAGTGGTCCAAAAGCACCACTCAGTAGAACAGCAATTCACATAGACCAGAGGGTGCCATGTGTGAACCCTAGTCTATGCTTCATTGATTGATCGCAGCCAGGGTGTACAACTGGCTTTAGTGCTCCTGGGCTCGGGCGGAAAACATTTAGGTCAGCGCTCCAGTGTCTGACTGCTGTCCATAGCTCTTGTTGAAAGTGCACAGTTGATCCTCTCTACCTGCTAGACATAGGACTGCACCCTGGAAAAAGCTGATGGGGTAAATGTTTATCTTTCGCTGCCTGAGTGACGATTGACAGATCAGATTAGCCACTGATTTCAGTGGAATGAAAGTGAAGCTGAAGCAGGATCCTGCAACGCTGCAGTGCTGCCAAATTACTAGCCGGACAGTGAAGGCAAAAAAAAACCGTATCTTAGCGCCTCCTAGAGGGGTGAAGAGGTAAGGCAGGAATGATCTGGAAATATTGTTTTTAAAAGTAAACTTTTCTCAAAAACATCTACTGAAGCAACAATTTCAAACTACATAGGAGTTTTACAAAATCTAAAGTCTTTCTTGAATTTGTATGATGGATTTACAATGTGAATGACAGTGGAGATCATGTTAGTGTACCAAAACCTGCAGTGAAAGGGTGACTGACCCCAGTCATCAGATTGCTATGATTGTATCAGAACAAATGTACTGTCAGTATGGAGGAACAGAAAGATACAAGTGGAGTTTGAACAAGGACTCAATAATGTTGGACACCTAACTCGTGCTAAAATCATTTTTAAGGAACACTGTCGTGCAGTGTACTGTGAACAGTTCTGGCCTCGTTATTATAAAGGAAGGTTATATGGGGCAACGGGCAAGTCTCAATAAAGCTTTACTAGGGTGATGCCTGAACTGAATGGTTACCCCCATCAGAAAAGATTGAATAGGTTGGAAAAGAAAAATGACCAGCTACAGTTTTTAAGATGATGAAAGGGTTTGATTGGATACGTGCAACAAAGATAATTGCATTGGCAGAGAATACCAGGAACGGGGGACATAGATATAAGCTGCTCTTTAATAAATCCCAAAGGGAATTCAAGTGACAATATTTTACCCTGATTGGTTCAAATTTGGAACTCACACTGGGTGGACTTTTCCCATAAATTGACAGGCTCTGACTGAAAACCGACGTGTATCTGTCCAGATGCACTGCCGAGATTCCAGACCAGGGGCGGGATTCTCCGTTACCTCGGCTGGTCAATGGGGTTTACCATTGTGGGGCAGCCCCACGCCGTCGGGAAACCCCCGGGCACTGGCATAACGGAGAATCCCACCGGCGAAGAATCCTGCCCCAGATCTTCAGCCACTCTGACAAAACAAAAATCTGAGGCGCGATTCTCCGACCCCCCACTGGGTCGGAGAATCGCTGGGGGCCGGCGTGAATCCCGCCCCCGCCGTGTCGCGAATTTTCCGCCACCGGAGATTCGGCGGGGGCGGGAATCGCGCCGCGCCAGTCGGCGGGAATCCCCCGGCGATACTCCGGCCTGCGATGGGCCGAAGTCCCGCCGCTGTCAACCCTCTCCCGCTGACGTGGGTTAAACCACCTATCTTACCGGCGGGAGCAGGCGGCGCGGGCGGGCATGTCTCTTTTAAAAGTCAATTTCAAAAGGCTGACTCTGCCCCCTAAGCAATTTCAAGGACAATGGATTTCTGGACACTGGCAGTTTCAGTTTTGGCTGAAACTGCCTTACCCTGTTGCATGTCGATTTCAATGTCCTGTTTAATGCTTGTCGGCCAATTTTAACCAACTGTTAATGATTGTTGTCCAATTTTAACGAACTGTTAATGTTTGTCCGGAGCTTCCTGAACGATATCCCATTAACAGGTCGGGTCTTTTGTTTTCTGTTATGGGGCCGATTTGCGTGGCCATTGTCTCCCTGCTGGGCTGTTTTCTTCTCGTCTGCTGATCTCCATCTCCCTTTGTTCTTCTGGTGATTAGATCACCGGTGTGTCTGTGTCTTTTCTGCACCTGGATTCCTGTGGCTCGCACCTTTCCTGAGCCCAATCCACAGGCAGGTTAGGTTAGTCCTGCCGAGCCTTCTGGGAGGTTTTGTCAGCCAGCAGCCAGAGTTGGCCAGTTTAAAATGTCAGGTTTCTCCTGAGTCCTTTAAAAAATATGGAGGATTGCCCTGAAACTTACAGTGATTCCCGACTTTTGTGGGCGGGAACTTTGTTACGTCACTGGCAAGGAAAATCAGATAACGAGATCACAGCAGCAGGAATCGCAGGTACCAACTCCCATGGGATTTTGCGTTGTTTACATCGCTGGTTACAATTGCAGCGGACACTGCCGCAAAATCGACCCCAATGGCAGAAAATAGCTGGAACAAATATGATGTACCATCAACTGGCGACAGACGAAGAGTCGGGAGAAAAACTGTGGCTTTAATCAGCTTAAAGACACCTGCTGGCAGCCGGTCCCAGAATGAGGGCAGGGCTGGAGGTTGGCCACATTTATACATGAGCCCAAGGGGAGGGGCCACAGGTGGAGCCAGCAGGGACAAGCCCAGGCATGTAACAATACAACAGTGCAATACAATACAATACAGTGGTGTACCACATTCATCCCCTGTTAAAAAAAGAGTCCGGTGGGGCTGAAGTAGACGGATTAAGTAACAGATCAAGTCTGTCGGGGGATTTGACTTTCCACTGTGACCGCCTCAGTCCCGGCTGTGGTGTGGATATTGGTGTTGGATGTGGTGTTTAGGCCTGCGTGTCCAGGAGTGTGTCGTCTTCTGCGTCTTGTAGTAGATGAGTAGCAATGGGGGGGAGACGGTGTAGGGTGGGGGTAGTGCTGATGGTCACTGGGGAACCTGCGGGTGCCAAATCCCGAAGGGAGACTGTGTACCTCCCGCCCATCATGGTGAGCCACGTAGGCATATTGGGGGTTAGCATGGAGAAGGACCTTTTCGACCAGTGGATCCGACTTGTGGCTCCTCGCATGCTTCCGGAGGAGGACCGGCCCTGGGACCGTCAGCCAGGACGGAAACGAGACCCCTGAGGTGGACTTCCTGGGGAAAACAAACATCCTTTCATGAGGGGTCACATTGGTGGCGGTACACAGGAGCGACCGGATAGAGTGGAGCGTATCGGTAAGGACCTCCTGCCAGCGGGAGACAGGAAGATTTCTAGACGAAGGGCAAGAAGGACGGCCTTCCAGACCATCGCGTTCTCCCTCTCCACCTGTCCGTTTTCCCGGGGGTTGTAGCTGGTCGTCCTGCTTGAGGCAATGCCCTTGCTAAGCAGGAACTGACGCAGCTCATCACTCATGAAAGAGGAATCCCGATCGCTATGGATGTAGGTGGGGAACCCGAACATGGTGAAGAGGCCGTGCAGGGCCTTGATGACTGTGGCAGAGGTCATGTCAGGGCATGGTATGGTGAAAGTGAAACGTGAGTACTCATCAATGATGTTGGAGAAGTACATGTTACTGTCAGTGGAGGGGAGGGGCCCTTTGAAATCGACGCTGAGGCGCTAGAAGGGACGGGAGTCCTTTACCAGGTGTGCTCTGTCTGGCCGATAGAAGTGTGGTTTGCATTCCACACAGATCTGGCAGTCCCTGGTCAGGGTCCTGACCTCCTCGATGGAGTAAGGCAGGTTGCGGGCCTTGATGAAGTGGAAGAACCGGGTGACCCCCGGGTGACAGAGGTCATTGTGGAGGGCCCGAAGCCGGTCTACTTGTGCGCTGGCACATGTACTGCGGGATAGGGCATCTGGGGGCTCATTGAGCTTCTCAGGTCGGTACCATAATTATAGGTGGAGAGTTCGATCCTCCACCTTAGGATCTTGTCATTCTTGATCTTGCCCTGCTGTGTGTTATTAAACATGAAGGCAACCGACTGTTGGTCAGTGAGGAGAATGAATCGCCTGCAGGACAAGTAATGCCTCCAATGTCGCACAACTTCTACAATGGCTTTGGCTTCCTTTTCGATGGAGGAGTGTTGAATTTCGGAGGCATGGAGGGTACGGGAGAAGAAAGCCACGGGCCTGCCCGCCTGGTTGAGGGTAGCGGCCAGGGCAAAGTCCGACGCATCGCTCTCCACCTGGAACGGGATGGACTCGTCTACTGCGTGCACCGCGGCTTTAGCAAAATCTGCTTTGATGCGGTTGAAGGCCAGGCGGGCCTCAGCCGTCAGGGAAAAAGGGTGGATTTAATTAGTGGGCGGTCTTTGTCTGCATAATTGGGGACTCACTGGGCATAGTAAGAGAAGAACCCCAGGCATCTCTTCAGGGTCTTGAGGCAATGGGGGAGGGGAAGTTCCAGAAGGGGGCGCATGCGGTCGGGGTCGGGCCCTAGGACTCCGTTTTCCACAACGTAGCCAAGGATGGCTAGGCGGGTTGTGCGGAAAACGCATTTCTCCTTATTGTGTGTGAGGTTAAGGAGCTTGGCAGTGTGGAGGAATTTTTGGAGGTTGGCGTCATGGTCCTGCTGGTCATGGCTACAGATAGTGACATTATCCAGATACGGGAACATGGCTCGCAGCCCGTACTGGTCAAACATTCGGTCCATCTCCTGTTGGAAGACCGAGACCCCATTGGTGACGTCAAAGGGGACCCTGAGGAAGTGGTAGAGGCGGCCACCTGCCTCGAAGGCAGTGTATTGGCGGTCCTCTGGGCGGATAGGGAGCTGGTGCGACGCGGACTTCAAATCGATGGTGGAGAAGACTCGGAACTGCGCAATCTGATTGACCATGTCAGATATGCGGGGCGAGGGTACGCATCGAGCTGCGTGTACCGGTTGATGGTCTGACTGTAGTCGATGATCATCCGGTGCTTCTCCCCAATTTTGACGACCACCACTTGGGCTCTCCAGGGTCTAGTACTGGTCTCTATGATCCCTTCCCGCAGGAGTTGCTGGACCTCCGACCTGATAAAGGCCTTGTCCCGAGCACTGTATCGTCTGCTCCTAGTGGCGATGGGCTTACAGTCCGGGGTGAGGTTAGCGAAGAGGGGGGGGGGGGGGGGTCGACTTTAAGGGTCGAGAGGCTGCATACGGTGAGGAGGGGGGGGGCAGGAGTCCATCGAACTTCAGGGTAAGACTTTTGAGGTGGCACTGGAAGTCAAGACCTAGTAGCACGGCAGCGCAGAGTTGTGGGAGGATGTAGAGTTTGAACCCTTTGAACGGTACTGTAAGGTTTGCAACACAGTACCCATGGACTTCCACGGAATGAGATTCAGAAGCCAGGGAGATTTTCTAGGTCCCGGGTAAGATTGGAGGGAGCAGCGCCGTACCGTATCTGGGTGAATAAACTCTCTGTGCTCCCGGAGTCGAACAGGCAGGTCGTCTTGTGACCATTGATCCGAACTGCCATCATGGATTTGGCGAGGTGATGAGGTCGAGACTGGTCGAGGGTGATGGAGGCGATCTTCGGAAGGTAGGAGGGCCGATCGGATGTGCAGGGTTTCCGGGAGGTGGCCCCCACGGGTCGCACGTGGCGGGTGATGTTGAAGATGGCAGCCAAGATGGCGGCCCTCACGGGTCGCACGTGGTGGGTGGCGTCGAAGATGGCGGCAAAGATGGTGGCCCCCACGGGTTGCACGTGGCGGGTGGCTGCGAAGATGGAGGCCCCCACGGGTCGCTCATGGCGGGTGGCATCGAAGGTGGTGGCAAAGATGGCGGCCCCCACGGGTCGCATGTGGCGGGGGTGTTGCAGAAGGCGGCTCCCACAAATTACACGCAGCGCTGGAAGGCTTACAAACAGGTCGGGCCTGGCAGACTTTCGAGAAGTGGCCCTCATCACCTCCCCTGGGCAGCATTGCCTGGGGTGCTTACCCTGGCCACAGAAATAGCATTTTGGGCCTCCAGGATTGGCAGGTTGCTGCGCACCACAGGCTTGCGGCGCCCCCGGGTCGGGCGATGGCGGTGCCCACGACGTCCACGAGGATGCCATGTGGTCGGAGGTGTAGGCATAAGGAATACTTGCGGGCTCACCCGGGAGTTGAGGATTCGCAGCTTGTGGGTCCCGGTGACGGCGATCGTGGAGGACTCGACGTACGATTCGAAGCAGCGTAGCCAGTGTTCAAACGTAATAGTGGCGTCGGCTGCTTGGGGGTCCAGCTCAAGGCGATCAGGTTTTAGCGATGGATCCATCTAAAAATTTTAAGCTGATTAAATTGATGTACCATCAATTGGTGACAGACGAGGAGTCGGGAGAAAAACTGTGGCTTTAATCAGCTTAAAGCCACCTGCTGGCAGCCGGTCCCAGAATGAAGGCAGGGCTGGAGGTTGGCCACCTTTATACATGAGCCCAAGGGGGGGAGCCACAGACAGAGCCAGCAGGGACAAGCCCAGGCATGTAACAATACAACAGTACAATACAATACAGTGGTTTACCACAAAACAGAACAGATACAGTCAAATAATTACTAGCTAAACACTTGAGGGCGAAACAGAAGGATGAACAGATTAGGTCTCTTTTCTCATGGAAAGAAAAGGCAGAGGGGTGACATAGAGGTCTTGAAAACTTTGAGAAATTTTGATAGAGTGGATACAGAGAGAATATTTCCACTTGTGGGGAGGAACATTAATAAAGCTGTGGGGTGAGGGTGTAAGGACACCCTAAGGAGGTAAGTTGGGTACAATGGGCTGGGGGGGGAGGGAGGTCCGGAGGGAGCAGTGGTGTGGCTGAGGGGGATCAAAATATCAGGGTGGCATTTTAAAATGGCGCCCTGATCCACGAGTCTTCTTCCTGAACTGGCGAGCTGAGCTCATCAGTGCAGCAATTGAGCCAAGTGTGGCCTCAACAAGGTCACAAAAAAGCGGCAAAGCCCCGTTACATAGCAGTGTCATTCTCGGCGCTGCAGGTGTCAAAAAACTCCCCGCTAAACACGCCCAAAACATGTCTCTGTTTTTGTTAAATCACACCCCACATTTTAGGTCTCTCCACAGTTACCACCAGACATGTAGTTTCCAGAATTTTCTGTTTTTCTCTCTTACTTACACAGACTATATTAGGAATAGGAGGAAAGATTGTATGACCAATGCAGCAGTTCAGTTAATTTTAAACCACTTTCCTGACTGTCATCCATCAGATACAAAAGACTGAAATGGTCTGGGTGCAAATTGTAGGAGCCGGACAAGAAATGGTTACCAGAAGAATTTTTTGACTGGGAGATGGGACAGAGAGAGTACTGACTGTTGCCCTCATGAGGGAATTGAGAGGTACTGGCTTTGACCTTGGAAGAAGCCAGCATCCCTGCTAAAGAGAGACCTATTGTGTTCATGTTGTGCTGCCATGACAACAAGCCCCACTGATAAGATTGCTGATGATGTCAATGATATAGAGCCAAATCGTGGAAAACAAACTGTGCTGATCATTTGAACCCTCTGCAACATCTAGTAAATCTTTTGGCCATTAATTAAAAAAATAAAATAAAAGTTTTAACGCTGGAAATCTCCAGACAAAATATTAAGTTATCTTTTCAGGTGCTGATGGATTTGCTGTACATTTCTTGTTGAAGGCTGCAGGGTTATACGGAAAAAAGGCGGGAGAATGGAACAAGGTGAAATGCTGATTCCGGAGAGTTGGTGCAGACACAATGGGCCAAATGGCCTCCTTGTGAACTGGAATGAGGCTGTTGTTCTGCGTTGATAGGTTATGGTCATCTCAACTGTGGTGATGTGCATTAATGTAAATACATGGAGGCTAGCTAGACACTAGATTGAGCACAAGAGACATCGCACACACACACACACACACACTCAACCAATAGATCATGTAGATAGGACACGTCCAATAGACATTCACAATACACAAGGAGGCGACACGACCACAGGGGGGCATTACACCAACCCATATATAAAGGACACCACACACACGATCAGCCTCTTTCCAGTGGAGACAGTCAGCGAGTACAGACACAGGGTTGATTCAATATTACACCCACCGCGTGGATTGCAGCAACTGGTTAGTCAGTCCATGTAGATATAGTAGGATTAGCAGTAGTGTCGAACCCGAGTAATAGAAGTGTAAATAGTTTAATAAACGTGTTGAAGTTATCTCCAGGTCTGAACCTTCCTTTGTCAAGTGCACCACAAGGAAGCCGCTTATGTTACACCTACAACATAACAAATCATGGTACCAGGACTGAACTGTTTCAATCCACATAGCCAGACCTCAGTGTACAGTGACAGCCAGAAACGATACCCAGGCAAGATGTTCGAGATCTGGGTTCCGCAGCAGCTCCAGTGCCACGGCAAAGGTTTGAAATCTTCCTGGTAGCAGCCGAACTAGAAGACCTGGCCGATGCTGAAAGGACAGAGCTTCTCCTCACCATCGCCGGTGCCACAGCAGAAAAAATCTTTAAAAAATTCAAGTTCTCCAAAGGGCAAAACAGGAGCGACTTCCAGGCAGTCCTGGACAAAGTCGGCAAATACTGTGAGGAAAACACACTCCAATCAGCAAGAAAAGGTAAGAGAAGGGCCAGTACTCACCACGATGCTGTGATCCAGGAGCAGAGAACAGTTTTGACCGGCGGCCATCTTCCTAAAGGGTCTGCACTTGCACAGTTGCACGAGAAGCGCGCCGAACGGGAAGGTCCATTTGCGCATGCGCACGACGCCGCGCATGCGCAATCACGAAAACGGCCATCGGTAAAGGAACAGCGATCTGTGCATGCGAAATCGCTTCCTACGCGCTGCGTCACATTCGTCATGATGTCAGAGGCCCCGGACCACGCCCATTTAAAGGAGAAACGTCCCAAATCAAAGAAATTTTAAAGCCGTAAAACAATCTTCCTTCACCTGGAATGACAGCACAATGCCTCAAATTGAACCAGGAAATGGAATGAACCTCTGAAGAACCCTGCAACAAGCAGTTACCTATGCCCAAACTGATGATTCCGACCTTGAATACTTCGATACCGACCTTTACATTTTCTCTGGACCTTGCGAGCCCAATGCCAGCTCCAAAGCACACAGTGATGATATGGTCCTAGAAGACTACGACTCGGATGAACCTTTCACCTTGGGAGGCTACCCCAGTACCAAATCCGAACCGCAACTAGACGTGTTGCATATTGGCGACCCCCGTACTGAATCCGATGCAGACGCGGATTCGTTCTTCGGATTTGGAGATCTTCAGCCCAGCAGATATGACATCCCGACTCGTGAGTGCAGGATGATGCTGCAGCCTGAAACCAAGAGACAGAGAGCGGTACAAGCCCACAGAGAGCGGCCTGCTGCCACACAGAGCGTGGTCCATGCACCACTCAGGGTTCCCTACTCTACGAAAGAAGACATGCGAGACTCCACACCGCAGTCCTTGCATGAACAAGAAGTGACTTCAGTGTCACAAGCCTCCACAGCAAGCTCGTGGACAGCCTCCACGATAGAAGCAACGCAAGACTCTGACGCGCAGTCCTTGCAGGAACAAGACCATGAGGGTCTAGCAACCTCCTCTGACCAAATAGCGGCAGACGATGCAAGTCTGCCATGCTCAAGTAAACAGCAAGACGACTATGACAGTCTACCACGCTCCAGTGCACAGCAGGACGACCATGACGGTCTATCATGCTACAGTGAAGAACAGAGCGACGATGACAGTCCAAGCCCAAATGAACGACAACAGCAAGACAATGACAGTCCACCCACATTGTTTGCGCCATCAGATGAAGACTCTGACAATTTACCCAACCCAAGTGACCAACAAGCAGCTACTGAGGCTCTATCCACTGTATGTGAGATGAGTGACGACAGCATCCCACTTCCCATGCAAGATGTGCAAAGTGACAGATCTCAGCTAGTGTGTACAGAGGCACTCGACGATCACTGTGAGACAACTGGTGACTCCGGTGACACCATGATACTTCCACCCTCATTCGCTCAAACCTCTCCACAAGTCAATGCATTTCTGCATGTTCCGACTCCAGACATGTAGCTTCAAGAAATCTCAGCTGATTCCTCTGAACCTGCTAAGACTCCAGAGGGGGAGCATCAACAAACCAACACTGACTCAGTTAAAACAGACCAGACTCCAGATGGGGCGCAACCAAACGCCGATTCTGATTCACGTAAGCCGGACTTTACTCCAGACAGGGAGTGCCTCAACCTCAGTGATGGCACGCTCAGCATTACAGCAGCTGCCACAACGACAGGAGATGGGTCACTTAACAATTACACTGGGTCAGTAATAACAAGCAGCAACTACAGTCCAAGAGGAATACACCAATATTCACCACAGCAATATCCACACATTTTTTCCACACCAGCAGTGCAGTCAATGACAGCTCATGCTGGACAAACTCAGTATTCAGGCATGCAGCAGCCAGCAGTCTATGCAGCATATTCTCAAACAGGCCAGCACTACGTATTGCCCACTAATGGAATCAAGACCGAAGGAGGACTACCGCAAGCACAATCTGCACTACAGACTGGATGCCTTAGTTACAGCCCAGGATTTGCTGCACCCCAGCCTGGCCAGACGGCATATTCCTATCAGATGCAAGGTTCTAGTTTCACACCATCACCAAGTATTTATGCGAGCAGCAATTCTGTTTCCAATTCGACAAGTTTCAACGGTTCTCAGCAGGATCACCCTTCCTGCACAGCATGTGGCCAGAACCAGTACGTACAGTATTATCCAACTTCAACATGTGGCACATCCATGACCTCAAATGATACTGTTGATAGTACCTCTTCAACGTCAACACCTTATCAGCGACAAGATGCCATCCGACAGCACCATCACAAACATCGAAAAAAGTAAGGGACTCCAAATCAGACAGCGAAGTGATTTGACCACTTCTTGGTTCCTGTGGCACAGGGACATTGATGGCGTTCATAACCAAGAGAGACATTTGACCATGATGATTGATGGTTTTTGGACTCACACGAATGATTTGGACTTATTGATTAATCACTGTTTCCATGCCTTGTATATACCTTACCTTATCTACCTGTTTTTTGTTCAATTTTCTCAATGTGTGCAGAAAATATGTAACATATAGAAAAGGGGGGATTTGGTGATGTGCATCAATGTAAATACATGTAGGCTAGCTAGACACTAGAGGGAGCACAAGAGACATCACACACACACACTCAACCAATAGATCAAGTAGATAGGACATGACCAATAGATATTCACGATACACAAGGAGGTGACACGACCACAGGGGGGCATGATCAGCCTCTTTCCAGTGGAGACAGTCAGTGAGTACAGACACAGGGTTGATTCAATATTACACCCACCACGTGGATTGCAGCAACTGGTTAGTCAGTCTGGGTGGCTATAGTAGGATTAGCAGTAGTGTCGAACCCGAGTAATAGAAGTGTAAATAATTTAATAAACGTGTTGAAGTTATCTCCACGTCTGAACCTTCCTTTGTCAAGTGCACCACAGGGAAGCCGCTTATGTTACACCTACAACATAACAAATTATCAACGTGAATGACCCGCCTCCTAGAACACATCGGCAGCAATCTTCTTTTCCTTTTTAACTTCGAAAATACTGAAGAAAAATGATTTGACGTGTAGGCAGTACATACCCACTGTTTTCCTGCTGCACCATGTATAAATGTACGAGGGCTTTTATTTTGAAAGTAATTAAAATCTATTTCCCTCAATGTTAATTAACCGAAAATGTGACTTCACCGACAAATTCTGACTTTGGGTGAATATTTTACCCAGTATTTTGCAACAAATAAACCCATGTTCAAAATCATTATTGTTCACTGAACCTGGCCTTTACTTTCTGACTCAATAAGACAGTCAGTCAGTGTAACCTGACAGTAACTCCACAGGCATTCATTCTGGCAATACAAGTCATTTCATTCTTACATTGTTCGGGTGACCAGACATCCCACTTTTGCCTGAACGATCCCCGATTTTCATTGAATGACCTGGTGTTCCTACAATTTCCTCAAAACCATTCAAATGTCTCAGTTTGCAGCTTTCTCATTTATTCAGCAAGGAACTAAACGGGTTCAAATCAAATAGGTTTATTTGGGTTTGCCTGTGCACCCCAGATTTGACACTTTACCGTTCAGCACCTCATTCCCACCTGCTGCAAAATAAATGGAAATAAAGAGGAGGACGTTCCTATCCTCTGGGTCAAACCAGGAATAGTCAACCCTGCATAGCTCACCACCTGAACCATCTACAGAGCTGCCATCGTTTGTTAAGATCATAGCTGATTGCATTATGGCCTCAAGTCCACATTCCTCTCTGCTTTCCATAACCCTGACTCCCTTGTCAATCAAGCTTCTGACTCAGCCTCCACTATTCTCTGGGGACGGAAAAAGAACCCTCAGAATATACATTTCCTCATCGCTGTCTTAAATTGGAAACCCCTTAACATTAAAGCTGTGACCCCCTGGTGGATAACCCTTTACTGGATCATGCAGCAGAAAATGCTCTGATGATTGACACAACTGTTTTATTGTGATGCTATAGTTCAGTGCATGCGCACACGCTCTGAACACAGGCTTCAATGCATATCGGCTGCTCTCAACTCACTTGGAAACTAATCCTGGTTTATTCTTAAAGGGCCCTGCATTTCTAATATTGTCAGATATCCTTGTTTTTTAAAGAAAGAATTAACAATTGTACTTAAACAAAAAGTACACAGATATAATTATGGAAAAACATAATAATTTCAGATTACCCACTTTTACATAGTGTGGTAATACCAGGTATTGCAGTACCTGAGAGGTGAATGACCATTGGCTAGACCGAGGGGTCTACCATTGGGTAATGTACATAGCCCCGCCCTGAGAGGCGGGATCTAAGAACCAATGCCGTCCCAGCAGCCTTCACTTTCTGTATCATCGCTGCTGGGTACAGTTCTAGCTGATTAAAGCTGATTAGATATGACTCCCCTCCGTCTCGAGAGTTATTGATTGTGCATCAATTTAATCAGCTAGTACTTTTGAAGGATGGATCTCCACACCAAGCCGGAGTGCCTTCAACTCAGTCCCCACGCGGAGAACCCGGCTGCTATATTTAAACACTGGCTGGCGGGTTTTAACGGGTACCTGGAGACGGCCGGAGGTGAACCCACGGAAGGGCAGAAAATGCATCTCCTGCTATCAAGGGTCAGCCCTGGGATCTACCCCCTTATCGAGGAAGCGGAAAACTACGATGCCGCCATCCTACTACTGAAAAGACATTATATCCGCCCTGTAAATCAGGTCTACGCTCGCCACCTGCTTGCTACGAGACGGCAAAGCCCAGGGGAATCGCTGGAAGACTACTACCGGGCGCTACTGGTGCTGCGCCAAAACTGTGGCTGCCCGCCAGTTTCGGGGAGCGAGCACACGGAACTTTTAATAGGAGATGCTTTTGTGGCAGGTATGAGCTCCTCGGATACCCGCAAAAGACTCCTTGCGAGGACACCCTTGGGCTCAGAGAGGCACGAGCCCTGGCAGGGTCCATGGATGTCACCTACCTAAACGCGCAGTCCTACCCGCCCGACCGCACGGCGGCCCCCTGGCCCACATGGCACCCCGCAGCGGCAGCCCCACAGACCCCCCCCCCGCTCCAGGCCCCGACCGACAAGCTCTCTCCGCCCCGCGCCGTGGCCGCGGTCTCCTGCGCCTCCGGAACGCCGCAGCACGCCCCGCTCCAGGCCCCGACCGGCCAGCGCCCACCGCCCCGCGCCGTGGCCGCGCGGTCTTCTGCGCCCCCGGAACGACGCAGCACGCCCTGCTCCAGGCCCCGACCCGCCAGCTCTCACCGCCCCGCGCCGTGGCCGCGGTCTTCTGCGCCCCCGGAACGCTGCAGCACGCCCTGCTCCAGGCCCCGACCGGCCAGCGTCCACCGCCCCGCGTAGTGGCCATGGTCTCCTGTGCCTCCGGAACGCCGCAGCACGCCCCGCTCCAGCGCTCACCTCCACCCCCCTATCCTAGGGCCACGTGCGACCCACGGGCGCAGCCTTTCTTTCAGGTCCCGGCAATCCAAGGCCCACCGCAGTCTTCCTTGCGGATCCCGGCCGTCCAAGGCCCACCGCCGCCCTTCTCTCCCCAGGCAGCGTGCGATCTGCGGCCGCGGCCATTTTGCCCCCCGGCAACCATGCTGGATGGGTGGGTGCCTCCATTTTGTCCCTCGCCGACGCCATCTTGGATGGGGCCTCAAGACCTCAGCACAGCTGACTACACGCTGCCCGACCAGAACTCCCCCTTGCTGCAGCTGGCCTCCATTACCCTGGATCAGAGTCGGCCCCGGACGCTAGCGAAAGCCACCACAACGATCGCCATCAACGGCCACGTGACGTCGTCCCTGATCGACTCCGGGAGCACGGAAAGCTTTGTCCACCCCAACATGGTAAGGCGCTGTTCTCTTGTCACCCATCCCGTAAAACCAAGGATCTCCCTGGCCTCCGGGTCATACGCAGTGGAGATAAAGGGGTTGTGCCTAGCGAACCTCACCGTCCAAGGCAGGGAATTCCGCAATTTCCGCCTGTACGTTCTGCCGCACCTCTGCGCAGCCACCCTTCTGGGACTGGATTTCCAGTGCCACCTACAAAGCCTAACCTTTAAATTTGGCGGCCCTATACCCCCCCTTACTGTCTGCGGCCTCGCGGCCCTTAAGGTTGACCCGCCTTCCCTGTTTGCGAACCTCACCCTGGATTGCAAACCCGTCGCCACCAGGAGCAGACGGTACAGTGCCCAGGACCGGACCTTCATCAGGTCCGAGGTCCAACGGCTGCTGAAGGAAGGGGTCATCGAAGCGAGCAACAGCCCCTGGAGGGCTCAAGTAGTGGTGGTAAAGACCGGGGAAAAACATAGGATGGTCATCGACTATAGCCAGACCATCAACCGGTTTACGCAGCTGGACACGTACCCTCTTCCCCGTATTGCCGACCTGGTAAACAGGATTGCGCAATACAAGGTCTTCTCCACGGTGGATCTCAAGTCCGCCTACCACCAGCTACCCCTCCGGAATAATGACCGCCAGTACACTGCCTTCGAAGCAGACGGGCGTCTCTACCACTTTTTAAGGGTTCCCTTCGGTGTCACGAACGGGGTCTCGGTCTTAGCAAAGGCATCGCCTCGAGCAGGACGACCAGTTACAACCCTCGGGGAAACGGGCAGGTAGAAAGGGAGAACGGAACAGTCTGGAAGACCGTCCTGCTGGCCCTTCGGTCCAAGAGTCTCCCAGTCTCCCGCTGGCAAGAAGTCCTCCCAGTGGCCCTTCACTCCATCCGGTCACTGCTCTGTACTACCACAAACCAGACACCTCACGAACGTCTCCTGGTTTTCCCCAGGAAGTCCTCCTCCGGGACCTCGCTCCCCACCTGGCTAGCAACACCTGGACCCGTCCTGCTGCGGAAACATGCGAGGGCGCACAAGTCGGACCCGTTGGTCGAGAGAGTCCACCTGCTGCATGCCAACCCCCAGTACACCTACGTAGCGTTCCCCGACGGCCGCCAAGACACCGTCTCCCTTCGGGACCTGGTGCCCACCGGAGCCCCACGCGCGCCCGCACCATTGCCCCCCCCCCCCCGCAGCACCTGACCGGAGGGTCAGTATTGCCGCCGGAGCCCCTACCCAGCGCCGAACAGGCACCAACGCCCCCTACAGGCGCCCCTCCCCCTGCCCACTTTTCGCCCCAACAGCGCCGCCTAGGGGTGATGAAGCTGCCTGGGCGGAAGACACCACGTTCCCAGAGTCACAACCACCGGGGCCCCCACCAGGATCGTCGCCGAAACTCAGACGCTCCAGAAGGACGACCAGGCCACCCGATCGTCTGATCGCTGCACCATAAAACAATAAAACCTTTCTCTGTTACCCTCAACATCATGGTACCTGCAAGACCTGGTCCTACCATGCAAAAGGCGACAGTAGCACTGGCCATCACCCCGCTGGGTTCTTTTTTAACAGGGGGTGAATGTGGTAATACCAGGTATTGCAGTACCTGAGAGGTGAATGACCATTGGCTAGACCAAGGGGTCTACCGTTGGATAATGTACATAGCCCCGCCCTGAGAGACAGGGGATAAGAACCGATGCCGTCCCAGCAGCCTTCACTTTCTGTATCATCGCTGCTGGGTACAGTTCTAGCTGATTAAAGCCGATTAGATATGACTCCCCTTCGTCTCGAGAGTTATTGATTGTGCATCACATAGCAAGAGTGGGGGCTGCAGGTTGGATGAGCTGACTAACCGTGGCATTGGTCTACAGGAAACCATTTCAGTGGGGGAGCACATAAAAATGTAGTGATAGTAGGGGACAATATACATAAAAACATAGAAAAACAGAAGCAGGAGAAGGCCATTCGGCCTTCGAGCATGCTCCGCAATTCATTATGATCATGGCTGATCATCAAGTTCAATACCCTTATCCCACCTTCCCCCCATATCTCTTCATCCCTTTAACCCCAAGAGCTAGATCTAATTCCTTCTTGAAATTACACAACGGCCTCAACTACTTTATGTGGCAGTGAATTCCACAGATTCCACAGATTCACCACTCTCCGGGTGAAGAAATTTCTCCTCATTTCAGCTCTAAAAGGTTTACCCCTTATCCTCAAGCTGTGACCCCTAGTTCTGCACTCCACCACCATCGGGAACATTCTTTTTGAACTTGCCTAATCCTGTTAGAATTTTATAAATTTCTATGAGATCCCCTCTCACTCGTCTAAACTCCAATGAATATCATAGAATTTACAGTGCAGAAGGAGGCCATTCGGCCCATCGAGTCTGCACCGGCTCTTGGAAAGAGCACCCTACCCAAGGTCAACACCTCCACCCTATCCCCATAACCCAGTAACCCCACCCAACACTAAGGGCAATTTTGGACACTAAGGGCAATTTATCATGGCCAATCCACCTAACCTGCACATCTTTGGACTGTGGGAGGAAACTGGAGCACCCGGAGGAAACCCACGCAGACACGGGGAGGATGTGCAGACTCTGCACAGCCAGTGACCCAAGCCGGGAATCAAACCTGGGACTCTGGAGCTGTGAAGCAATTGTGGTATCCACAATGCTACCGTGCTGCCTCTATATCGGTTTGGATATAATCCAAACCGATTTAGTCTCTCCTCATCTGTCAGTCCCGCCATCCCAGGAATCAGCCTGGTAAATCTTCGCTGCACTCCCTCCATAACAAGAACATCCTTCCTCAGATAAGGATATCAAAACTGCCCACAATACTCCAGATGTGGCCTAACCAACGCCCTATACAATTGCAGTAAAACATCTCTATTCCTATACTCAAACCCCTTCGCAATGAAAGCCAACATACCATTTGCCTTTGATACTGCCTGCTGTACCTGCACGCTTATTTTCAGTGACTCATACACAAGGACACCAAGGTCTCGCTGAGTATCCACCTCTTTCAATTTACACCCATTCAAATAATAATCTTCTTTCCTATTTTTGCTACTGAAGCAGATAACCTCATTTATACATTGCACTGCATCTGTCATGCTTGTGCCGACTCACTTAGCCTGTCCAAATCCCACCAAAACATCTTTGCATCCTCTTTACAGCTCACCCTCTCATCCAACTTTGTATCCTCTGCAAATTTGGAGATCAGACACTTAGTTCTCTCGTCCAATTCATTATTATATAATGTGAACAGTTCGGGTCTTAGCACAGATTCCTGCGGTACCTCACTAGTCACTGCCTGCCAATCAGAAAAAGACCCATTTATTCCAACGTTTTCTTCCCTGTCTGCTAACCAGCTTTATATCCATCTCAAGACACTACCCGTAATCCCATGCACTTTAACTTTACATATTAATCTGCTATGTGTGGGCAGCACGGTAGCACAAGTAGTTAGCACTGTGGCTTCACAACGCCAGGGTTCCAGGTTCAATTCTCTGCTGGGTCACTGTCTGTGCAGAGTCTGCACGTTCTCCCCGTGTCTGCGTGGGTTTCGTCCAGGTGCTCCGGTTTCCTCCCACAGTCCAAAGACGTGCAGGTTAGGTGGATTGGCCATGATAAATTGCCCATAGTGACCAAAAAGGTTAGGAGGGTTATTGGGGTTATGGGAATAGAGTGGAAGTGAGGGCTTAATTGGGTCGGTGCAGACTCGATGAGCCGAATGGCCTCTTTCTGCACTGTATGTTCTATGTTCTATTTGTGACATTATCAAAAGCCTTCTGAAAGTCTAAATAAACCACATCCACTGGTTCTCCCTGGTCAACTTTACCAGATACATTGTCAAAGAATTCCAGTGCATTTCTAGCAGGTATAGTCAGGGAGATTGACACTATTCCCTGCAGCAAAGAGCCAGAGTGCAGATGGCTGTGTTGCCAGCCCGGTGCCAGGGTTCGTGAAATCTGCTCCAGGCTGGAGAGGAACCAGTTGCCGTGGTCCATGTAGGTACCAATGGCATAAGTAGAACAAGGAAAGGGGTTCTGCATAGAGAATTTGAGAGGCTAGGCACTGAATTTTTTTTTAAAAAAGAACCTTGGAGGTTATAATCTCTGAATTATTACCTTTTTCACATTAGTTCATGGGATATGGGCATCGCTAGCTGGGTCAGCATTTATTGGCCATCTGATGGAATTTAATAGTCAAACACATTGCTGTGGACCTGGCGTCAGATAGGGAGACATATTTCCTTCCCCACAAGTGTACCAGATGCGTTTTTACAACAATAAACAATGGTTTCATGGTGGTCATTAAGCTTGTGATTCCAGATTTGTATTGAGTTCAACTTTTACCATCTGCCGTGGTGTAATTCAAGCCCGGGTCCCCAGAGCATCACCCTGGATTTCTGGATTACCACTATGCCACTGCCTCCACCGCAGGGTACATAAAATTAGAGAGGTGAATACATGGCTGAAAGATTTGTGTGGGAGAAGTGGGTTTTGGTTCATGTGGCACTGGCATCAGTACTGGGGTAAGTGGGGGCTGTACCATTGGGAAGGCCTACATCTGAACCATGTTAGGACTAGTGTTCTTGCAAACCACATAACTAGGGAAGTATAGAGGTGTTTAAACAAACTAGAGTGGGAAGGGGGAATGGTTCTGGAGAGGGGATATGTAGGCTTACAAAGCAAAAGTAATGGCAGCATTAAAATTAGCTATTCAGCTGATAACTATAATGTGATAGGAAGGGTCAGCGAGTACAAACATTTTTTTAAAACAGCAAATAGGGTCAAAGAGGGAAAAAATGGTGTAAAAGTAATGTTCTTACATGTACGCAGTATTTGGCACAAAATGAATGAATTAATAGCACAAATTTCAAGTTAATGTGTATGATTTTATAGTCATGACAGAGATGTGGTTACAAGGAGATCAAAAGTGGGAAATAAATATTCAGTGGTGTGTGCTTTTTCATAAGGACAGACAGGGCGGAAAGGGTGGTGGGGATGCTTTGTTAATATGAGATGGAATAAGTAAAATCACAGAAATGATCTTGGATTGGTAGATGGAGAATCCATATGGGTGGAGATAAGAAATAACAAGGGGAAGAAGACACTTGTGGGAGTAGTCTATCGGCCCCCGAACAGTAGATATTCTGTGGGACAGTGAATAAATCAGGAGGTAATTAAAGCATGTAAAAAAGGCAGTATTTCCATCTTCATGTGGATTGGAAAATCAAACTGACAAAGGTAGACATGAGGAAGAACTCATAGGGTGTATTTGGGACAGTTTCCTAGAACATGTTATGGATCCAATCAGGGATCAGGCTGTTTTGGATCTGGTAATGTGTAATGAGGCAGGTTTAATAAACAATTTCAGAGTTAAAGATTCCATAACATGCAGTGACCATAACATGGTAGAATTCAGCATTCAGTTGAGAGTGAGAAACTTGGGCGACATTCTTCGACCCCCCCGCCGCGGGGCAACAAAGGCCGTTTCCGCCAGCTGGCGGGGCGGAAATTCCTCCGGCGTCGGCCTAACCCCTCAATGTTGGGGCTCGGCCCCCAAAGATGTGGAGCATTCCGCACCTTTGGAGCGGCGCGATGCCCGTCTGATTGGCGCCGTTTTGGGCGCCAGTCGGCAGACATCGCGCCGTTTCCGGAGAATTTCGCCCCTTAGGTCTAAACTTGTGGGAAATTACAAAGAAATGAGGAGAGAGCTGGCTGGGAAAGGAGTTTAGCAAAAAAAAAAATGTGGATCACCAATGGCAGACATTTCTGAAAATAATTCATGACTCATAACAAAAATATCTCACAGTAAGGAAGAAGGATTCTAGGAAAGGGATAAATCAACCAGAGAATTGATGGATAGTATTAAACTGAAAGAAAAAACATATAGGGCGAAATTCTCCCGCCGTTCAAAAGGTGGTTTAATCCACGCCGGCGGGACAGGCAATTTATCGGCGGGACTTCGGCCCATTCGGGCCGGAGAATCCAGCGGGGGGGCCCGCCAAACGGCGCGGCCCGATTCCCGCCCCCGCCGAATATCCGGTACCGGAGACTTCGGCAACCGGCGGGGGCGGGATTCACGGCAGCCCCCGGCGATTCTCCAACCCGGCGGGGGGTCGGAGAATGACGCCCCCAACGTGGCAAAGATTGGTGATAAACCAGAGGATTGGGAACGTTTTTATTCAAAAAAACAAAATAATAACGAGAAGGAAGATAAACTATGAAGGTAAACTCACAAATAATATAAAAACAGAGTGTAAGAGCTTCTTTCAATATATATAAAGAAAGAGAGTGGCCAAAGTGAACATAGGTCCCTTAGAACAGTATTTTTCAAACTTTTTTCCGCGGGACCCTCTTTTGCAAACCTGCCAACCTTCGTGACCCATGCCGGCCAACCTTCGCGACATATGCCACGTTCGCTTACCTTTAATGCGAAAGCGGAGCCTGCTTGGTCTTCACGATCTCACTTGAATGAAGTTCAAAGGAGGAGAGGGCAATGAGCATATCAGGTGCAGACTTCAGCCAGCTTCTTTGTGCCATCTTCACCTTAATGAAAACGGAAAATCCAACCTCGTACATGTAATTCGTCGTAGAAGACAATAGCAACAAAATGCTTGCTTTACTCAGCACTGGATACACCTGGGAGATGCTACTCCAACGTGCTGACAGCCTCATGAGCTTTTGGCGTGTTTTTAATGTGGTATTACAGGTCAGCTACAGCAGTGCAGTCTTTTCATTTGGAGTCAGCTGTAAGTTAATTACTGACTCTGGCATCTCTACCTCAAAAGGAATTTTTCACCCATCACTTCTCTTTCAAAATCTGAAACTTCTCCTCTCATTTGCCAGTACTTCCCGGCATGTAACACACATGGGCTTTGCAAAATTGACAAACCATACCTCAAGAAATCAACTTTATACTGCTTTATTCCCGAGAAGTTTCTTCTTTGTAGGATGTTAACCAGAGGTCCTGGAGCTCAGTACAAAGCTAACTCCAGCACTGCTCTGTCCTGCCCTAAACTCTCATGGACAGCATTCTCCAGCAGATTCTGTTATGACATCCTGTACCCAATTCATTTTTTCCAATTAAGGGGCAATTTAGCGTGGCCAATCCACCTACCCTGCACATCTTTGGGTTGTGGAGGCGAAACCCACGCAAACACGGGGAGAATGTGCAAATTCCACACGGACAGTGACCCAGAGCCAGGATCGAACCTGGGACCTCAGCGCCGTGAGGCAGCTGTGCTAACCACTGCACCACCGTGCTGCCATGACTGGGGAATTAATAATGGGGAAGCAAGAAATGGCAGAGCAGTTAAATAAATACATTGGGCAGGATTCTCCCCTACCCGGCGGGGCGGGGGGGGTTCCGGCGTAATGGTGTGGTAGGAACCACTCAGGCGTCGGGCTGCCCCAAATGTGCGGAATTCTCCGCACCTTTAGGGGCCAAGCCCTCACCTTGAGGGGCTAGGCCCGCGCCGGAGTGGCTTCCGCTCCGACGGCTGGCGGGATAGGCCTTTGGCGCCACGCCAGCCTGCGCCGAATGGTCTTCACTGAGCGATGCATGCGCGGCAGCGTCAGCGGCCGCTCACGGCAACCCCGCGCATGCGTAGGGGAGGGGGTCTCTTCCGCCTCCGCCATAGTGAAGACCATGGCGAAGGCGGAAGAAAAAGAGTGCCCCCACGGCACAGGCCCGCCCGCAGATCGGTGGGCCCCGATCGCGGGCCAGGCCACTGTGGCGGCATCCCCCGGGGCAAGATCGCCCCGCCCCCCGCAGGACCTCAGAGCCTGCCCACGCCGCCTTGTCCCGCCGTTCAAAAGGAGGTTTAATCCACGCCGGCGGGCGAGGGTTGACAGCGGCGGGTCTTCGGACCATCGCCGGGGGCGGGCCCGCCGACTGGCGCGATTCCCGCCGACCGGCGCGGCGTGATTCCCACCCCCGCCAAATCTCTGGTGGGTGAGAATTCGTGACACGACGGGGGCGGGATTCACGCCAGCCCCCGGCGATTCTCCGACCCGGTGGGGGGGGTCGAAGAATCGCGCCCATTGTACAGTATTCATGGTAGATGATTCTAATAATATTCCAGAAATGCTAAATAGTCAATGGGCAAAAGAGATGAGGGGGGGGGGGAACTAATCGGGCTGAGGGCCAAAGCCAATAAGTCCCCTGGACCTGATGGGTTGCATCCGTATTAAAAGAAGTACTTCAGAGATAATGATCTTTCCTTCACTTTACTTCAAGCAGTATGTTAAAAATTGCATCCTCGATATCCTCACTGTCTGCCGCTCAGCATGGATCTCAGCGTGCACAACTTCAGTATTCTACTCAGCTCTGAGCTAAGCTTCAAACTCTGTATTCGATCCACCCATAACACTTTCTTCTTTAATCTCTGCAACATTGCTTGCCTCCATCACCCCCCCCACCCCCCCACCCCCCACCCCCTCACCCACACAGACATCAAACTTTACTTTTGTCCCCTCATGACTTAACTTCTCCAATGTACACCTTGCAGTCCACAACCTGAAAAATTCCAATAGACCATAAGATGTGGGAACAGAAGCAGGCCATTCAGCCCATCGATTCTGTTCTGCCATTCAATAAAATCATGGCTGATCTGAAATGATAATTTTTAACTCCACTTTCCTGCCTTATCCCCAAAACCCTCAATTCCCTGACTGATTAAGACTCTGTCCATCTCCGCCTTGAACATTCTTCATAACCCCCACGAGACCCATGAGGAAACCATTATCTTCTTTTTTTTTGAAAATATATTTATTCAGATTTTTCAACAAATTTTCAGCAAAACCCCCCCCAACAAGAAAAAGAAACAAACACACAACAAGCAGAAATTATACATTGGATTTCCCCCAAATACAATAACCCCCCATATAACAGTAGAAAACACAAATAGGGAAACCCCCCACGTTAACCCAAACGCCACCCCAAAAGAAACGTCCAATACCCCAAATAATGCTAACCCCAGCTCGGCTTGACCCGGGCGTTCACCACCTTGGACATAGTCCTTGCAAAACCATTCCAAACCCATCCAGCGCTGGACACGACCAGAACATATGGCCGTGATTTGCTTGGCTCCCCGAGTACCTCCCACATCTGTCCTCCGCCCCAAAGAACCTACTCAACCTGGCCCCCGTCATATGCGCTCTGTGAATAAGTTTAAACTGTATTAGATTGAGCCTGGCGCAAGAGGAGGAAGAATTAACCCTACTCAGGGCATCAGCCCACAGACCCTCAGCTATCTCCTCCCCAAGCTCCTCCTCCTACTTGCCCTTTAGCTCCTCCACCGAGGCCTCCTCCTTTTCCTGCAGCTCCTGGTAAATCACCGAAACCTTGTCTTCTCCAACCCATACACCCGAAATCACCCTGTCCTGAATCCTACGTACTGGAAGCAGCAGGAATTCCCCCACCTGCCGCCACACCAACGCCCTCACTTGCATGTGCCTGAAAGCGTTTCCCGGGGGTAGCCCAAACTTCTCCTCCAGCACCCCTAGGCGTGCGAACGTCCCATCGATGAACAGGTCCCCCATTCTTCTAATCCCTGCCCGATGCCAGCTCCGAAACCCCCCATCCATCCTTTCCGGGACAAACCGATGATTCTCCCGTATCGGGGACCAAACCGAGGCTCCCACCTCGCCCCTGTGTCACCTCCACTGCCCCCAGAACTTCAGCGTTGCCGCTATCACCGGACTCATGGTGTACCTTGTCGGTGAGAGCGGCAGCGGTGCCGTCACCAGCGCCCTCAGGCTCGTGCCCACACAGGACGCCATCTCTAGCCTCTTCCACGCCACCCCCTTTCCCTCCATTACCCACTTATGGATCATCGCCACATTGGCTGCCCAATAATAGCCACATAGATTCGGCAGCGCCAGCTCCCCACTGTCCCTGCTACACTCCAGAAACACCCTCTTCACCCTTGGGGTCTTATTCGCCCACACAAATCCCATGATGCTCCTGCTTACCCGTTTGAAAAAGGCCTTGGGGATGAAAATGGGAAGGCACTGGAACACAAAGAGAAACCTCGGAAGAACCATCATTTTGATCAACTGCACCCTACCCGCGAGTGAGAGTGGCAGCATATCCCATCTTTTAAAATCCTCCTCCATCTGCTCCACCAACCGCATCAAATTGAGCTTGTGCAGGGCACCCCAACTCCTAGTCACTTAGATCCCCAGGTACCGAAAGCTCCTTTCCGCCTTCATCAGCGGTAGTTCGTCTATCCCCCTTCCCTGGTCCCCTGAATGCACCACAAAGAGCTCACTCTTCCCCACGTTGAGTTTATACCCCGAAAAGTCCACAAACTCCCTAAGGATCC
The DNA here is from genome assembly GCF_047496885.1 of Scyliorhinus torazame. Taxonomy (NCBI): domain Eukaryota; kingdom Metazoa; phylum Chordata; class Chondrichthyes; order Carcharhiniformes; family Scyliorhinidae; genus Scyliorhinus; species Scyliorhinus torazame. The sequence goes on along the minus strand of NC_092719.1, from coordinate 122,548,957 downwards.
GCATGACCTCCGCCATCCCTTCCACTGGGTCCACAACATACAGGTGATCGGCATATTGTAGCACCGTCAATATGACGCGAGGCAGGTTGAGGTAATGTCAATTGAAGGCTTTATTAAGCAGAACTTTATCCCCAGCAGCGTGGTTACAGAATGCAACTGCTGAGGGAAATGGAGGGAAAAACTGGGTTCTTATACCGGCATTTCTGGGTGGAGTCCAGTAGGTGGCAGATCCTATCAGGACCTGGCATCCCTCCACCAATAGCCTGTCGACACGTGGTGTACCGTATTACCCCTAATACATACCACCACATTCACCCCTTGTTGAAAAAAAACCCGGCGGGATGGTGGTTCGCATGGTGGTAGGCGTTTACAGAGTCGGTACTGTGCCGTAACTTTGAACAAAACACAAAATGATCGCTTCAACTGGGCCAACGAGCCAAACAGGGTCGGCATGATGTCATAACTATAACAAGACACAATAACTGAAAACTGGGCCAACGGACCAAACAGGGTCGGCATGATGCCATAACTATAACAAGCCACAATAACTGAAAACGTTGAGAGTTAAAGTGATTTGATGAGCCGGATGGGCGCCCTGGTCGTCCTTTCCGATCGTCTCGGGCGTGGTGGTGATGGCGTGGCTCGAGTCCCGTCGACTCAGGGAGCGTAGCGCTGTCCCCTGTGTCCTTACTCCTGGGCGGGTCGGGGAGGAGAACCGAACCCCCCGGGAAGGGGGTGGCTGCGGGATGAACCGGCGGGAGTGAGGAGGTGGTGATTGGCGTTGGGGGGGTGTGGGTAGCTCTGGCGGGCGCCAGATCTCGCAGGGAGACCGTGTCCTGTCTGCCATCGGGGTACTCCACATAGGCGTATTGCGGGTTGGCGTGAAGGAGATGCACCCGTTCCACCAACGGATCTGACTTGTGCGCCCGCACAAGTTTCCGGAGCAGAATGGGTCACGGAGCTGCTAGACAGGTCGGAAGTGGCGTTCCAGAGGAGGACTTCCTAGGAAAGAGGAGGAGGCACTCGTGAGGCGTTTGATTTGTGGTGGTGCACAGCAGGCACCGGATAGAGTGAAGGGCATCCGGGAGGACTTGGGAGGCTCCTAGACCGGAGGGCCAGCAGGACGGCCTTCCAGACCGTTCCTTTCTCTCTTTCTACCTGCCCGTTCCCCCGGGGGTTGTAACTGGTCGTCTTGCTCGAGACTATGCCCCTGCTGAGCAGGAATTGACGCAGTTCGTCACTCATAAAGGAGGACCCCCTGTCGCTATGGATATAGTCGGGGAAACCGAACAGTGTAAAAATGGTAACGAGGGCTTTAATGACCGTGGACGCGGTCATGTCGGGGCAGGGGATGGCGAAAGGGAAACGGGAGTATTCGTCAACGACGTTCAGGAAGTACGCGTTGCGATCGGTGGAGGGGAGGGGGCCTTTGAAATCCAAACTGAGGCGTTCAAAGGGTCGAGAGGCCTTAACCAGGTGTGCTCTATCTGGCCTGAAAAAGTGCGGTTTGCACTCAGCGCAGATCTGGCAGTTTCTGGTGACTGTTCGGACATCCTCGACGGAGTAAGGGAGGTTGCGGGCCTTAAGGAAGTGGTAGAAACGAGTGACCCCCGGGTGGCAGAGGTCCTCGTGGAGGGCTTGTAGACGGTCCACTTGTACATTGGCACATGTGCCGCGAGATAGAGCATCGGATGGCTCGTTCAGCTTTCCGGGACGATACAAGATCTCATAATTGAAGGTGGAGAGTTCGATCCTCCACCGCAAGATCTTGTCGTTCTTGATCTTGCCCCACTGTGCATTATCGAACATGAAGGCAACCGACCGTTGGTCAGTGAGGAGAGTGAATCTCCTACCGGCCAGGTAATGCCTCCAGTGTCGCACAGCTTCCACTATTGCTTGTGCCTCCTTTTCCACTGAGGAGTGGCAGATTTCTGAAGCGTGGAGGGTTCGGGAGAAGAAGGCCACGGGTCTGCCCGCTTGGTTGAGGGTGGCCACCAGAGCTACATCCGATGCATCGCTCTCGACCTGGAAGGGGAGGGACTCGTCGATGGCGCGCATCGTGGCCTTTGCGATATCCGTTTTGATGCGGCTAAAGGCCTGGCATGCCTCTGTCGTCAGGGGAAAAGTAGTGGACTGGATTAGTGCACGGGCCTTGTCTGCGTACTGGGGGACCCACTGGGCGTAATAAGAAAAGAAGCCCAGGCAACGTTTCAGGGCTTTGGCACAGTGGAGGAGAGGGAACTCCATGAGGGGGCGCATGCGTTCAGGTTCAGGGCCTATCACTCCATTACGCACTACGTAGCCCAGGATGGCTAGACGATCGGTGCGGAACACGCATTTTTCTTTGTTGTAAGTGAGGTCCAGGGCGTGAGCGGTCTGGAGGAATTTTTGGAGGTTGGCATCGTGGTCCTGCTGGTCGTGGCCGCAGATTGTGACGTTGTCGAGATACGGGAACGTGGCCCGTAAACCGTGCTGGTCAACCATTCGGTCCATCTCTCGTTGGAAGACCGAGACTCCGTTCGTGACGCAGAATGGAACCCTTAAAAAGTGGTATAACCGCCCGTCTGCTTCGAAGGCAGTATAGTTGCGGTCACCGTGAAGGATGGGGAGCTGGTGGTAGGCGGACTTGAGGTCCACGGTGGAAAAGACCTTGTACTGTGCAATCCGATTGACCATGTCGGATATGCGGGGGAGAGGGTACGCATCTAGCTGAGTGTACCTGTTGATGGTCTGACTATAGTCGATGACCATCCTCTGTTTCTCCCCGGTCTTAACAACTACCACCTGGGCTCTCCAGGGACTGTTGCTAGCCTGGGTAATGCCTTCCTTCAGCAGCCTCTGGACTTCGGACCGGACAAATGCTCGGTCCTGGGCGCTGTACCGTCTGCTCCTTGTGGCGACGGGTTTGCAATCCGGTGTGAGGTTCGCAAACAAGGAAGGCGGTTCAACCTTGAGGGTCGCGAGGCCGCAGACAGTCAGTGGGGGTATAGGGCCGCCAAATTTAAATGTTAAACTCTGGAGGTTGCATTGGAAGTCCAACCCTAGGAGTGTGGGCGCACAGAGATGGGGGAGGACATACAGCCGGTAATTTCGGAACTCCCTCCCCTGCACCGTTAGGTTAGCGATGCAGAACCCCGTGATCTGAACAGAGTGGGATTCCGCCGCCAGGAAAATTTTCTGGGTGCTTGGCCGAATTACGAGGGAACAGCGCCTTACCGTGTCCGGATGAATGAAGCTCTCCGTGCTCCCAGAGTCGATAAGACACGGCGTCTCGTAGCCATTCACTAGGACTGTAGTGGTTGCAGTCTGGAGCGTCCGGGGTCGCGACTGGTCGAGGTTGTTGAAGCCAGACGTGGTTGTTGAAGTTGAGCATCGTAATCAGGCAGTATGTGGCCGTCTGTGTCGGGGTCCTTCAGCCAAGTTGGCGGCGTCCACGGATCGAGCGCGGTCGGGGGTGGACAAAATGGCGGCGCCCATCTCTCCCTCGTGGCGTCCGGGGTCCAAAATGGCGGCATCCGTTGGTCACACGTGGATCGCTGGTGGGGCTGGGTCTGTCGTCCCATTTCTTCCCCGGAGATAGCGGCGACCCCGCGGGACCTGCACACCGTCGCGTAGTGGCCCTTCTTCCCGCAGCTTTTGCAGGTAGCCGCGCGGGCAGGGCATCGCTGCCGAGGGTGTTTCGGCTGGCCGCAAAAATAGCAGCGGGGCCCCCCCGGTTGGTCTGGTGTTTTGGCCGCGCAGGTTTGCGGGGGTGGGGGGGTTGACGGAGAGTCGACCGCAGCGGGGGTCCACAGAGCCCAAGGGGCTGTAGTGCGGTCGGGGGCGTAGGCGCGGGCGTTACGCGAGGCCACATCGAGGGATGCCGCCAAGGCCCGAGCTTCTGTAAGTCCCAGAGATTCTTTCTCCAGAAGCCTCTGGCGGATCTGGGAAGAGGCCAAACCTGCCACATACGCATCGCGGACCAGGAGCTCTGTGTGTTCACTCGCTGTTAGCGCCGGGCAGTTGCAGTTTCGACCCAGGATCTGCAGGGCGTTATAAAACTCGTCCAGCGATTCCCCCCGAAATTGCCGTTGTGTGGCGAGCTGGTAGCGAGCAAAAACCTGGTTGGCGGGCCGGATGTAGATATCCTTCAGCGCGGCGATGGCACCGGTGAAACCGTCCTCGTCCTCGATAAGGAAGTAGATGTCAGGACTCACCCTGGAATAGAGGACCTGCATCTTTTGTTTGTCAGTCGGTGTGCCGGGGGCCGTTCGGAGGTAGCCCTCAAAGCATGCCATCCAGTGTTTGAAGATAGAGGCCGAGTTAGCTGCTTGGGGTGCGATGCGCAGGCACTCAGGGATGATTCGGAGCTCCATGTTCCCACGTCGTTTTCTTCAATTTAAATTCTGCTTAATAAATTGTAGCACCGTCAATATGACGCGAGGCAGGTTGAGGTAATGTCAATTGAAGGCTTTATTAAGCAGAACTTTATCCCCAGCAGCGTGGTTACAGAATGCAGCTGCTGAGGGAAATGGAGGGAAAAGCTGGGTTCTTATACCGGCATTTCTGGGTGGAGTCCAGTAGGTGGCAGATCCTATCAGGACCTGGCATCCCTCCACCAATAGCCTGTCGACACGTGGTGTACCGTATTACCCCTAATACATACCATCACACATACAACGGCACCCGGTGTTCCTCGCCCCCTCGAACCAATCCCCTCCATTTCCTGGACTCCCTCAGTGCCATGGCCAGCGACTCAATTGCCAGTGCAAACAACAAGGGGGATAAGGGACACCCCTGCCTCGTCCCCTGGTACAGCCGAAAGTACTCCAACCGCCGCCGGTTCATAGCCACACTCGCCACAGGGGCTCTATATAGCAGCCTGACCCAACTGATGAACCCCTCCCCAAACCCATACCTCCGCAACACTTCCCAAAGATACTCCCACTTCACCCGATCAAAGGCCTTCTCCGCGTCCATAGCTGCCACTACCTCCACTTCCCCCTCCACCAAGTGCATCATAATCACATTGAGGAGCCTCCACACATTAGTATTCAGCTGCCTACCCTTCACAAATCCCGTCTGGTCCTCATGAATCACCCCCGGGACACAGTCCTCAATTCTCATAGCCAGAACCCTCGCCAGCAGCTTTGCTTCAACATTGAGGAGCGAGATCGCTCTAGACGACCCACATTGCAATGGATCCTTGTCCCGCTTCAAAATCAAAGAAATCAGCGCCCTGGACATTGTCGGGGGCAAGGTCCCCTCCTCCCTCGCCTCATTAAAAGTCCTCACTAGCAACGGGCCCAGCAGGTCCACGTATGTCCTGTAAAATTCAACCGGGAACCCATCCGGCCCCGGGGCCTTCCCCGCCTGCATGCTCCCCAATCCTTTAACCAGCTCCTCCAGCCCAATCGGCACCCCCAGCCCAACCATCTGCTCCTCCTCCACCCTCGGGAACCTCAGCTGATCTAGGAATCGTCGCATCCCCTCCTCCCCCGCCGGGGGCTCAGACCTGTACAGATCCCCATAGAAGTCCCTAAATACCTTGTTTATTCTCACCGCACTCCGCACTGTATTCCCCCCCTCTATCCCTAACTCCACCAATCTCCCTCGCTGCCTCCCTCTTATGAAGCTGATGTGCCAGCATCCGACTCGCCTTCTCCCCATATTCATACGTCGCTCTCTGCGCTTTCCTCCACTGTGCCTCTGCTTTCCCCGTCATCAACAGGTTGAATTCCGTCTGGAGGTTCCGTCGCTCCCGAAATAGCCCCTCCTCGGGGGCCTCTGCATAACTCCTGTCCACCCTTAAAATCTCCCCCACCAACCTCTCCCTCTCCCTCCTCTCTCTCTTCTCCCTGTGGGCCCTAATGGAGATTAGCTCTCCCCTGACCACCGCCTTCAACACCTCCCAGACTATCCCCACCTGCACCTCCCCGGTGTCGTTGGCCTCCAAGTATCTTCCAATACACCCCCGCACCCGCCCGCACACCCCCTCATCCGCCAACAGTCCCACATAGAGGCGCCACAGCGGGCGCTGGTCCCTCTCCTCCCCCAATTCCAGCTCCACCCAATGTGGGGCGTGGTCCGAGATGGCTATGGACGAATATTCCGTTTCCTCCACGTTCGGGATTAGCGCCCTACTCATGATGAAAAAAATCTATCCGGGAGTAGGCTCTATGGACGTGGGAAAAAAAGGAAAATTCCCTTGCCAGCGGCCTGGCAAACCTCCATGGATCCACTCCCCCCATCTGGTCCATAAACCCCCTGAGCACCTTGGCCGCAGCCAGCCTCTTACTCGTCCTGGACCTAGAACGGTCCAGTGCTGGGTCCAGCACCGTGTTGAAGTCCCCCCCACCCCCCGTCATAAATCCGGCATCATCCCAATTCGGGGCATATACTGTCATGATATTCAAACACACACATCATGATGGACACACTAACAGGCAAATCAGAGTACACAACACCACAACCAATCACAGACAAGAACACCAACCACATAAAAAGCACGAGCACGACACCTGGTGGTCAGTAGGTCTGGGGAGAAGGGAACAAGAAAGAGCTGTTGAAACACTACAAGCCGGGAGCCCCCCACGTGCAGAGTGCAAAGACCAAACTGTAAATAGTGAGTTTAAATAAAGAAGCGTTGTACCATATGCAACTGTGTTGGCTCATCTGTGTGTCAGAACACCCAACACCACATATACGTTCACCAGTACCACCTGCAACCTACCACTCACCATCACATATCGACCTCCATTATCCGCTATAATATTCAGTGCCTCGAACGACATCCGCTTCCCCACCAGTATTGCAACCCCTCTTTTCTTCGCATCCAGACATGAATGAAAGACCTGCCCTACCCATCCCTTTCCCAGCCTAACCTGATCTGCCACCTTAAGATGCGTCTACTGGAGCATAACCATATCTGCCTTCAGTCCCTTTAAGTGCGCGAACACCCGGGCCCTCTTGACCGCCCGGCCCGTTCAGACCCCTCACATTCCACGTTATCAGCCGGATCAGGTGGCTACTCGCCACCCCCCCGCCCCACCCCCACCCCACCCCCCCCCCCCCTGCCGACTAGCCATCTCCTTTTCTAGGCCAGCCACGTGCCCGCGCCTCCCGCACCCTCCAGTCCCCCAGGCGGCGCACCCCTGTCCCGACTACCTCTCCTACTTCCAGCTCCCCTTTGGCCAATGCAGCAGCAACCCAGTTCCCCCCCCACCCCCCGCTAGATCCTCATCTAGCCATTTTGCTCCCCCATGACACTTCCGTAAGTCAACTGACTCCTGCTGACCCGGCCTCTCCTGCCATTCCATCGACCCCCCCAGTGTGAGAATCCCCCCACTCCTTGGCAATCTGTGTGCGCACCTCTCCAGCACCGCCCTTTCCCCCGCCCCCGCCCCCAACCTTCCCTAACGTGGGAAAAAGTCCACGCTTTCCATCTGAGCCGGTCCCGCCCCCTCTGGCACAGCTCCTTTTTTGCGGCCTTACCCAACTCCCCATCCCCGGGCCTCCACCCGCCCCTCTTTCTCCACGGGACCCTGCCCCTCCAACATCGACGCCCACACTCTCCCACAGCTCCCACATCAAATCCATTCACCCATCCCCACCGAGCACCAAAACAAAAAGAACATTCCCCAAACGCAGTAAACATCGAGTCCAACTTTTCAGACTGAATAAAGTTCCACGCCTCATCAGTCGTCTCAAAATAGTGGTGCCGATCTTGGAACGTGACCCACAATTGCGCTGGCTGCAGCATCCCGAACTTCACCCCCTTCTGATGGAGAACCGCCTTAGCCTGGTTGAAACCAACCCTCTTCTTAGCCACCTCCGCACTCCAGTCCTGGGAGATTCGGATCTTCGTGTTCTCCCACCTGCTGCTCCGATCTTTTTTGGCCCATCTCAGGACGCACTCTCTGTCCACAAAGCGGTGGAACCTCACCACTACAGCCCTTGGCGGATCGTTGGCTTTGGGTCTCCTTGCCAGGACCCGATGAGCCCCATCCAGCTCCAGGAGCCTAGGGAAAGCTCCCGTGCCCATCAGCGAATTGAGCATCGTGCTCATATATGCCCCGGCATCGGGCCCCTCTACTCCTTCAGGGAGACCCAGAATCCGAAGATTCTTCCACCTCGACCTATTCTCCAGGGCCTCAAATTTTTCCTGCCACCTCTTGTGCAGTGCCTCGTGCTCCTCCATCTTCACCGCCAGGCCCAAGATCTCGTCCTCGTTCTCCGAGGCTTTTTGCCGTACCTCCCAGATCGCCGCCCCTTGGGCCTTCTGGGTCTCCACAAGCTTCTCAATTGACGCCTTCATTGGCGCCAGCATTTCTGCCTTCAGCTCCGCAAAGCAGCGTTTGAGGAACTCCTGCTGCTCCTGCGACCACTGCGCCCACGCTGCTTGGTCTCCACCCGCCGCCGTCTTGCTTCTCCTCCCTCGCACTTTCCGCTGCACCAAAATCACTTTCTTAACCGCTCCACTCCTGGTCCAATCCACACAGTGCCGGGGGAACATTGCTGTCACCTTCCCACACTGGGAGCCGTCGAACAATTGCCGTTGGGACCCCTCTAAAGAGCCCAAAAGTCCATTCCTGGTGGGAGCTGCCGAACTTGCAACCTACCTCGGCATAGCCGCAACCGGAAGTTCGAGGAAACCATTGGCAATCTACCTGTGGGGCGCGTGGAGTACGGGTTTCTCAGGTAGGGGCGGAGGCGACCCAGCTCTGGCTCATTAGAACCAAGCATAAAAGTCGGCCCAAGCAGTTTACCCCAATCTCTAAGAGAGTTTAAGCGTCCCCCACATCTACCACCCATGGACAATGCAACCGCCCTGCAGAAATTGGCATCACACCCCCACTAAAAGTGAGCACACCCCACTATGGGGCCGCTGAGAGCCCCTCCACCTTTAAGGGTCCCCCTTTCAGTCCTCCACTTTCAGGCCCCCCACTTCACACACACCCCTCTCCCCCCCCGGCCTGGACAAGGCCCTCCTCAGGCAGTGACCATTGGCAGTGCCAGCTTGGCACAACGGCACTGCCAGCCTGCTACCCGGGCAGTGCCCATGACACCCAGGTAGTGCCATCTTGAAAACGGGCAGTGGAAAAAATGATACTCCTGGCACTACGGGATCGGCTCAGCGCGGTGGGAAAATCATGCCCCATATTGCAAAAAAAGCTTCAAATTGGATCAAATACAAAAATTGAAAATAACAGAAATTAAAATGGAAACCAAATTTCCTGAGAAGTGTAAGGTTTTCGGGCAATTCGGCCTTTTTTGGAGCTGCCCAAGAATAAAACTCAGAGACTGTAAACGGACTTTTCAGCCAAGAGAACGTAACCAGTTTTCTCAGCAGGCTTGGTCCGCTGAGCTGAGTAGGGACATAAGTATTTACAAACCCCCCCCCTAGGAGCTACAAGGAAGAAGGAGCCAGACAACGAGATAAGATCAAAACACAGACAAAGGGGCACGGGAATACACAGGGGGCCTGCCTGCAAGCAGGACAATGGGATGGTCATAGCCCCATGCAGATGTAAATGACCTGGCCTCCACCAGAGCAGAATCCAATTAACACCCCATCAACATAGCGAGGTGAGAATAGCAGCCATCTCCGGAGCAGCTGGAAGACACTGAAATTCTTCACAAGAGAGCTTAACCTCGTTATCCTAAAAAACAGACTGTCTGGGTTCAGTATATTGCGCTGGAAAAGCCCCTTGAAGATAAGCGGTGGAAAAAACCAAGTTGGAGGCGGACCTGGGGGAGGTACTCCAATCTTGACAGAAGCCACCGGCAGAAACTCACTGGGAGGAGGGGGCGGAGTCAGCGCCAAATTCAAATCGCGGACGGTAGAGAAAAAACCAAGTTGGAGGCGGACCTGGGGGAGGTACTCCAATCTTGACAGAAGCCACCGGCAGGAACTCACTGGAAGGAGGGGGCGGAGTCGGCGCCAAATTCAAATCGCGCAGGTCTGCCTAGCTGGAAGGAGCGGACCTGCGAGGAATACCCGGAAACAAACAGCTCTGACCGGCTCAAAGGGGGCGGGACCAGCGGGAACTTTAAACCTTACCTTTTCAATGCAAAAGGGGCTGGCCGAACACAGGACAAAGCCAGGTAAAACAATATAAAAGGGGCTGTGTTTCGATTGAGGGTCTCTTGGCTCTTGGCTCGACCTCTGCACCTTTGACTTGACCTCTGCAGCCTGTGACCGTAAGTACCCTGCAGCAGCTTGCGAAACTCCCTTGACTTTAATAGTGGTTGAGGCTTTGGGGAAGGGAACTTGATTTGTGTTTTGTGCTATTGCTAAAACTGTGTAACCATAAGATTTTTCGTTGTGTCCGTTATAGTACTTTCTGAATAGACTTAGCTTGTGTTAGAGTTTAAGATTTTATTATATTTTCTTCTGTTGATGATTTTGACCTGGGTTTTGCAATAAACCTTGATTTGCTGATAATTGGAGTCGTTTAAATTCTTCGATCTTTCACCAGCGATCTCTGACCAAGTCATTGTTAAAATATTCCTCACCTTAATTCCGGGTTCAAGAATCAAGGGTCATCTTGAGCGATTCACTCAGGACAGACTGCTGGTTAGGTAATAAACAGCAGTGTCCTATTCTCTCTCTTGGGAAAGCTACTCTAGCGAAGTAGGAACCGGGTGGGTATTGCACCACCGGCAAGAGAGAGAATCACCTGGGTATTGGTAGGGGTCTGGAGATCTGTGTGATATAAGCCTCAGGCTGCCGGTTAGGGATAAACGGCAGGCTTGATTCAGTGCTCTCTTCAGTGGAAGTGTCCCAGTGCGACATCCCCTGGCCTCTGAAGTTTCAGTGCCAGCTGGAGAGAGACACACACAGATACTCAAACCCCAGATATCGGCCCAGTAGTGGAGTAGCAGAGATGGCACCCTCTACAGAAGTAAGAGTGTATTAAAAATGTATTCCAAAGTCTTGAGGCATCCAGGAACATGGGAGTTAGGAGCAGTAATATTCCATTCGGCCCTTCAAGCCTGCTCTGCCATTCAATAAGACCATGGCTGATCTGGTTGTGGTCTCAGCTCCACTTTGCCATTTCTCCCCCATAACCCTTGTACTCTCTTGTCTATCAAAAATCTCCCTAAGTCCAGGACAGCACAGTGATGCAGTGGTTAGCTGGCACGGAAATGACATCTCCGGGCGGCGCATGCGCGGGAGCGTCAGCGGCCGCTGACGGCATTCCCGCGCATGCGCAGTGGAGGGAGTCTCTTCCGCCTCCGCCATGGTGGAGACCGTGGCGAAGGCGGAAGGGAAAGAGTGCCCCCACGGCACAGGCCTGCCCACGGATCGGTGGGCCCCGATCGCGGGCCAGGCCTCCGTGGGGGCACCCCCCGGGGCCAGATCGCCCCGCGCCCCCCCCAGGACCCCGGAGCCCGCCCGCGCCGCCTTGTCCCGCCGGTAAGGTAGGTGGTTTAATTTACGCCGGCAGGACAGGCATTTTAGTGGTGGGACTTCGGCCCATCCGGGCCGGAGAATCGCGGGGGGGGGCCGCCAACCGGCACGGCGCAATTCCCGCTCCCACCGACTATCCGGTGGTGGATGAGCCCGTCACCCCCGCCGGACATCATTTTTTAACAGGGGGTGAATGTGGTGAATGTATAGTGCTAATAATTCACCAGTGCATTTGTATCATGTTCTGCTGTTGTGTTATGTTGTTAACCCTGTGGGCTCCAGCTATGGGCCATTGTGTGGCTTCACCCACAGGTGGATATGTTGGGGCATGTATGGGCTCCGCCCATGGCTCCTCCCCTTAAGAGGAAGTATAAAGAGCAGCTGACCTGCAGGCAGTTCCCAGTATTGTACCAGTCGCAGGCAGGCACTGTTCTAAGCTGATAAAACCACGGTTTACTTCTCCTTGTGTCCTTGAGTGAATTGATGGTCGCATCAGCCCGTTCTCGTCGATCCGGTACTCCTTGAGCCCAGTGGTGGTCTCAGCGTGGCAGGTGTGGACTCAGTGCAGACAGCTTTTCAGATGAGAGAGCATGTCGTTGTGGGTGCCAAAATGTAATAATCACAGGTTTGTGCCGACTGGATGTGAGGTTCCAGGCGGCGGCAGATGGGGATAGGGTATTTTGGGGACTTGTTCATAGGGGGCAAGTTTGAAGGTCTGGAGGAGTTGGAGGAAACGTATGAGCTGCCTAAAGGGAATGGTTTTATGTACCTGCAGGTGAGGGATTTCATGAGGAGAGAGATGCCGTCCTTCCCAGGGCTGCCGCCTCCGGTGTTGCAGAACAAGTTGTTGCCGGCGGATGATTTTGAGGAGGGTGGGTGTTGGATATCTACAGTGAGTTGATGGAGAGGGAGGGTGATCCAATGGAGGAAGTTAATGGGAGGAGGAGTTGGGCAGGGGGGTGCGGGCCGGAACGTGGAAGGAAGCCCTGCGGAGGGTGAATGTGCCTTTGTTGTGTACGAGGTTAAGCCTCATCCAGTTTAAGGTGGTGCATCGGGCTCACATGATGGTTCTGAGGATGAGCTGGTTCTTTGCAGGGGTGGAGATTAGGTGTGTGGGGGGGCTGGCGAACCATGTCCACATGTTTTGGACCTGTCCGTGGTTGAGTGTGTTCAGGCAGGGGTTCTCAGACGTGATGCCTGAGATTTTGGGTGTGGGGTGTCCCCGAATCTGGAGGTGATGCTGTTCGGTGTGTCGGATGATCCAGGAGTCCAGGTGGCCGATGTATTGGCCTTTGCCTCCCTGATAGCCCGGAGATGGATCTTGTTGTGTTGGCGGGACTCGGAGCTGCCAACTGGGTGAGTGACCTTGCAGAATTCCTGTGGTTGGCGAAGGTCAAATTCGCTTTGCAGGGGTCGGAGAAGAGGTTCACCTGGAGGGCGGAAACAGTTCATTAATTTCTTCAAGGTGAATTGAGGGGTCAGAGGAGTAGGGTGCGGGTGGTTGGAATAAGCGGGAAAAATTATGAAGGCCGGGAGTGGTTTTGTGTTGGTATCGGGGAGGTTGGGCTGGTGGTTTCTGTTCATGTGGATGTTTCGTCTTCTGATATTTTCATGTATATATGTAAATTGCCTTCAATAAAAATATTTTTTAAAGTTTTTTTACTGGGCCCATTCACAGTAGGCGCAAATCCTGTCATGGTCCTAAATCTCGCAAGAGCCCAAAAATGGGATTTGCGCTGACAGGAACATGATCTTCCCGGGCTCTCCCCATTGACATAATCAGGTTCACGCTGAGAAAGGGCGAGCACCTGGGGCGCCATTCTCCGACCCCCCGCCGGGTTGGAGAATCGCCGGGGGCTGCCGTGAATCCCGCCCCCGCCGGTTGCCGAAGTCTCCGGTACCGGATATTCGGCGGGGGCGGGAATCGGGCCGCGCCGGTTGGCGGGCCCCCCCGCTGGATTCTCCGGTCCGGGTGGGCCGAAGTCCCGCTGATAAATTGCCTGTCCCACCGCCGTGGATTAAACCACCTTTTGAACGGCGGGACAAGGCGGCGCGGGCGGGGTCCTGGGGGGGGGGCGCGGGGCGATCTGGCCCCGGGGGGTGCCCCCACGGTGGCCTGGCCCGCAATCGGGGCCCACCGATCCGCGGGCGGGCCTGTGCCGTGGGGGCACTCTTTCCCTTCCGCGGAAGAGACTCCCTCCACTGCGCATGCGTGGGAAACTGTCAGCGGCCGCTGACGCTCCCGCGCATGCGCCGCCCGGGGATGTCATTTCCGTGCCAGCTGGCGGGGCACCAAAGGCCTTTTCCGCCAGCTGGCGGGGCGGAAATTCCACCGGCGTCGGCCTAGCCCCTCAATGTTGGGGCTCGGCCCCCAAAGATGCGGAGCATTCCGCACCTTTGGGGCGGCGCGATGCCCGTCTGATTCGCGCCGTTTTGGGCGCCAGTCGGCGGACATCGCGCCGTTTCGGGAGAATTTCGCCCCTGATTCTGAATCCATTTGAATGTAATTAGCGAGGTTAAAGTCAGATGCTCCAGCCTCACTGAATCCTTCTGCATGATGCCACGTGGATGCGGGTTATGACTGTTCCATAAAAACATGGACCAGGAGCCATGGACTCCGAGAGGGCAGAAGGAGGCCAGTACTGCTTGCCACCGTCCGAGCAATCACTCAGAGATAATGCAGTGGCTGCAAACGAGTGTTAAGTGACAGCAATTAGAAAACTGGACAACTAAGTTTGAGTATGATCCGGACCTATTAGTGTAGTTTTTCCCTGCCTCAAAGATTAGATGTGCCCTGTAACATTCCTGAGAGTCTTGCTCATCCAACCAACTGACCATCATAATTAGACTCTCGTCAGTACCAGCTGCCCACAGTCTCACAGTTAAGGTGAAGGGTTAAAACCTTAAGTGTCCAAGGATGAAGGTTTGATGCAGAGCAATGAGAGGGATAGTATGGAGCCTCGCAGCTGCAACCACCTGAATGTCCTGGAGGATCCAACAGCCCTCGAGGTTCACATTGGCATTCATTTGCCACAACACATGATGAACCCCAGATATTAAGGGAGGGAATGACCAGACATGAGCTCATAGGCGACCCTGATGGGACGAGGGCAGTGACCGTGGCTTGGCCACCAGAGACAGTGTAGTATAATCAGCTTCACGGACCAAGAGGTCAAGGGGTGTTGGGAGGGGTTGAAGTTTATGGGATGGATCACTAACTTACTATCTTTCTCTTTCTCCCATTCCTCCCAGATTACCAATTTGAATTGGGATGGAGCCAGTCGAGTTGATTTTACTCTCAGCACAAGTCTGGACGCAGGCAAACGCCACAGACTCAGAGATGCCTTACCCGTGGAGGAGCCTGAGCCAGGAGAACAGGGGACCACTGGGCAGGTTCAAGAGCTGGCCACCCACCTTGCCTAGGAGACGGTGCAAAGGCGTCTGAGAGGGAGACCTCGGGTTTATAGGACCTGCATATCCTCCCTGGATCTGTTGGACAACATGTGACACAGAAGTTTCCTACTCAGCAAGGAGACAATGAGGCACTGCTGTCATGTCCGGGTGGACCTTCAACCATGTAGAAAGGTGCCCACTCTCTGTGGCCGTGATCATTGCAGGGTTCACCCGATGGCCTGTGTGGGATCTCGTAAACATCAGCCCACGTGTGCATCTTTGAGGTCACGGATGCTCTGTATGCCCTCAGAGCTAACAGAGCAGCGGGAGTTGCTTTTCTCGCTGAACTGCTGCAGGCCAAGGGGCCATCGATGGGACACATGTGGCACTGAGAACACCATCGCATCAGGAAGTGCCCTTTATCAATTACGAGGGGATCCACTCCCTGAATGTGCAAATTGTTTGCGACCACCGTATGACCATTGCGTGCGTCTGTGCAGGGAGCATGCCTCACCGCTTTATACTGGGGCATCTCAGATCCCCAGAGTCTGTGAGGCCCACCCCAGACTGCCAGAATGGCTCGTGGGGGACAAGGGATTCCCACTGAGGTCTTGGCTGATGACACCAGTGCGGAGGCCTCAGACTGAAGCAGAATCCCGGTATAATGAGGCACACATTGCCAGCCGGTCAGGTGTGAAGCGGTCCATTGGGGTCCTGAAGATGCTCTTCTGCTGCCTCGGCTGGTCCAGGGGTTCACTTCAATACAGTCCCCAGAGGGTCTCCCGCATTGTTGTGGTGTCCTGTGCCCTCAGCAACTTGGTGCAACAGCGGGGTGATGTGCTGGAGGACGAGGAGGAGGAGACTGCTGCTTCTTCAGATGAGGAGGAGGAGGACCAAGAGGGAGTGGAGGGAGAGCCCGAGGAAGACCTGGAGGAAGGAGGACAGTTGGTGGCCAGGGTGCGCCAGGTATGCTTTCATCGCCTCCAGGTTCTCCCATTAGGAGGCTTGTTGTCTGACAGCTCCACAACACCACCAACCCCCCCCCCCACCCCCCACCCACCCACCCAGAAGGTCCATTGACATCTGAACAGGGTGATGGGCCTGCGTTGGCCGCGTGTTTGAGTCATTGTCATGGCAGGAGGGTGATGCCGACTCGCAGTAAAAGCTGTGAAGCTCCTCAGGTTCTGCCTTTGTCTGACGCCTGTCTGTTCGCTGACTGCGCCCTGACTCCCGAGCTCACGTCTGAGTGAGGGACGGGGACTCATGACTTTGTCGCACCGCTCCAGAGCAGGAGAAGGGGCAAGGTGAAGGGTTCACTGCGTGGTGGGACAATCATTCCAAGCTGTCTGCCATGGAGGGTTTCATTGGGTGACACTACTGGCATTGCTTGGAGGGCTTGTAGGAGGAGCTGAGTTTAGATAGGACGATGGCATTTAATTTGATAATAATCTTCATTGTCACAAGTAGGCTTACATTAACACTGCAATGAAGTTACTGTGAAAAGCCCCTAGTCGTCACATTCTGGCGCCTGTTGGGGTACACAGAGGGAGAATTCAGAATGTCCAATTCACCTAACAGCATGTCTTTCGGGACTTGTGAGATGAAATCGGAGCACCCGGAGGAAACCCATGCAGACACGTGCAGACTCCACACAGACAGTGACCCAAGCCGCAAATCGAACCTGGGACCCTGGAGCTGTGAAGCAACAGTGCTACCCACTGTGCTACCGTGCCGCCCATATCTCCTTGGGAGAGGGATCAAAGGCAGAGACGCTATAGCTTTCAAGCGTTTTCAAGTTTAATCTGGTGAGTAGTGACAGTGATGCTTTGATTACGCCCTAACTATCAGTGCCTAACTTTACCTGTGCCCACTCTGTGCACCTATAACTCCTTACTCTTATGAGGCCTACCGCTATGTCTAGGTGGGCCCCCAGGATGCACATCAGAGTTGGAGGCGGCCTGCTGCCTTCCACGCCCTGAAGCCTGAGATGCCCTTGGCTGGCATCCTGTGGAAGAACCTGGCCGACTTCTGGGTGTCACTGGTTTAGCCCCATCACCCCGTTCTGCCTGCTGCCCCTGAGATACACTGGTGTCAGGAAGGGGGTTTCAAGGCTGGAATCTGCCAAAGTCTCCTTGGTGGAAGGCCTCGGGATGGCTCCAGTACTTCTTCCTCCCTCCAGGCGCTTGTGGGCCTCTGGGTTTCTCCATGGGAAGGAGGGGCAGCTGGAGTGAGAACCAGAAGCCTCAATGTCACCTAGCGCTGCCAGTCCATTGTCTGCACCATAGTGTCAAAGCCCTCAGCAATGGGTCTCTGTGTCTGGGCCATGCCCTGGAGCCCCTCAGCAATGGGTCTCTGTGTCTGGGCCATGCCCTGGTGCCCCTCAGCAATGGGTCTCTGTGTCTAGGCCATGCCCTGGTGCCCCTCAGCAATGGGTCTCTGTGTCTGGGCCATGCCCTGGAGACCCTCAGCAATGGGTCTTTGTGTCTGGGCCATGCCCTGGAGCCCCTCAGCAATGGGTCTCTGTGTCTGGGCCATGCCGTGGTGCCCCTCAGCAATGGGTCTCTGTGTCTGGGCCATGCCCTGGAGCCCCTCAGCAATGGGTCTCTGTGTCTGGGCCAAGCTTTCGAGGACCTCAACCATGGTCCGCAGAGAATGAGCCATGCCTGGGACCCTGCAACTCATGGCTTGGACGTCCTGCCTCAGACTTTGCACTGTGGACACCACCCCAGCAGTGTCAACCTGGATACCACACAACACCGGCAACATCCCCTGCGCCTGAAGGCTTTGGGACTCTTCTAATCGGCCTTGCCGTTGCAGGAATATTGCTGACACTCCCTCCTGGTATTCCTGGCTCTGCCTTTACAACTCTAGCAGCTGAGTGAGGAGCTCTTCCAGAGGCACAGCACCTGGCTGGTGAACAGCTGAGCCCTGGGATCCAGCAGTCCTCCGACTGCCCAGATCCTGCGACAACCCTGTCTCCAACTGATGTGCATCAGAATCAGTGTGGTGTTCATCAGATAGTGACCCAGATGCCAGCCTGCTAAGATCACGGACCAAGGTATGTTTCTCTGTGATGAAATGAAAATCGCTTATTGTCACAAGTAGGCTTCAATGAAGCTACTGTGAAAAGTCCCTAGTCGCCACATTCCAGCACCTGTTCGGGGAGGCTGGTATGTGAATTGAACCGTGCTGCTGGCCTGCCTTGGTTTGCTTTAAAAGCCAGCGATTTAGCCCTATGTGCTAAAGTGGATGGTGCAGGTGATGCATCTTCAGTGTCTTCCTCGGAGTGGGTTGAAAGGAGGGGTCTGGTCTTAGAAGGCCCGGGCTCATCAGTTGATGTTCCTGCAAGGGAAGGGACATGGTTTTAGAAAATGGCAAGGTCAAGGGTTTGGTCACTTAAAAACTCACTTGAGACAGGTCACCTTGATAAAGGTGCATTAACCCCTCTGTCACAGGCCAACGTCACTATCGGTGCAGGCCTGCTCCAGGCCCGAGCCTGTGAGCTCCATTGCCCTTTCCTCATGGGGAGTGAGAATGCACAGATCGGGCATGCCCCCGCCCATTTTCTCCCTCTCTCATCTGTTATTGGCTATCCTCTCCTGCAGGAAACCAAAACATTGTGAGCCGGATGCCTGGCAACTCGGAGAGGGGTGGTGGTGGTGTGGGGGGGGCGGTTGAGGGTGATGCTGGGAGGTCAGGTATTGGGAGGCAATGAGGTGGCAGCAAGTGGTTTAATGGGGACCTCCCGTGCAGCTCGTAGGTGGTCATTTATCTTTTGTCGACATTGAACCCCCAACTGCCTGGGCATACTGTTGCCATTAACTACTGCTGCCAGTGCCTCTTGGGTGGGGTTGGTCACATTGCTCGGGGCACTCCAGCGAACATGTGTGTAGATGGTTGCCTGCCCCTCCTCCACCGCTTCCAACAGTCTTGCCAGGGCCCCCTCCAAGAAGCTTGGCACCGGTCTCCGAGCGCCTTCCTCCAGGCTTGACTGAGTGCTGAGGATGCATTTAAATGTAGCACCACCTTGATCGCAGTGCTCAGCTGACCCCTGGGGTCGGCAAATCAGATGCCTGGGGACTCAGGTGCAGTGTTTTTCACATGGAGGGAAAGATTTTAACTGAATGGCTCAAGATCTCAATCCAGATTGTGCCGGTATGCACTGACTTTCCACCTAAAATGACACATTTGCTATTTTTCCGGAAAATTCTGCCCATTATCTTATTTATTCATCTACAGGATGTGGGCATCGCTGGCTAGGCCAGCATTTATTGCCCATCCCTATATTGCCCTTGGGAAGGTGGTGGTGAGCTGCCTTCTTGAATCACTGCAGTCCCTGAGGTGTAGGTACACCCACTGTGCTGTTAGGGGGGGGGGGGCTTCCAGCATGTTGCCCCAACGACAATGAAGAAACAGCAATATATTTCCAAGTCAGGATAGTGAGTGACTTCGATGGGAACCTCCAGATGGTGTGGTTCCCAGGTATCTGCTGCTCTTGTCCTTCTAGATAGCAGTGGTCATGAATTTGGAAGATGCTGCCTAAAGAACCTTGGTGAGTTCCTGCAGTTCATCTTGTAGATGGTACATACAGCTGCCACTGTTCATCGGTGGCGGAGGGAGTGAATATTTGTGGAAGAGATAGCAAACAAGCAGGCTGCTTTGTCCTGGATGGTGTTGAGCTTCTTGAGTTCTGTTGGTGCTGCACTCATCCAGACCAGTGGAGAGTATTCCATTACACTCCTGACTTGTGCCTTGCAGATGGTGGGCAGGCTTTGGAGAGTCGGGAGCTGGGTCCTAACCTTTGACCTGCTCTAGTATTAAAACAATAACACAATGAATATGTGGCACAGATACTTCAAACACGTGGCATTTCTTCAGTCCTCCTGCCAGCTGCTCCTTGTGATATTTGGAGGCAAAGCTTCCACAGAAATTGAAACAAGTGTCATGCATAGTTTGGATTTGGATTCACAACAAGGCAGTTCAGAGGATATGCAGTCTGCATTCATTTTAAAATGCTTTGAAACACAGCCAAAGCATCTCCCCAATAAAAAGGGTGGTTGTTAGTGTTGTGTTTTGCTGCTTCGGATAACACAGGCTGCTACTTGATGCAGTCTTAACTAAAGGATGCTCCAGACTCTGAAATGAGTTCAACGTGTTTATTGGACTATTAACACAATTCTCAAATGAGTTCGGCTCTCTGCTAATCTAACTGTAGTAACTCAGTCTAACTGTACCAGCTTGCTCCAAGTCACGTGCTGGGGCGTGATGCTGCTGATCAACCCTGTCTAACTCTCTAGTTGTCTGTCTGTGGAAAGAGGCAGGATGTGAGTGCCTCATCCCTTTTATAGTGTTTATGTCATCCCCCTTGTGGTGATGCCACCTCTGAGTGTCCTGACTGCCCATTGGTTGTGTCCTATTCTGAGTGCTCATTGGTTGCATGTTTGCATATCATGACAGTTAGTATCAATCAGCAGCTGCTGAAATCTGCTCACCAACCGCCCCCCACCCCATCCCTCCCGTTATCATTGGGAGATTTTCTTCCCAGACATTGTGAAGTGAATCACAGCAAATGCAGCCTGCCTGTCAGCACCATCTTCACTTCTCGTATTCTCCCCCTGGTCAAAGAGGTGCGATCATTTTTCTTGACAGTCTATTAGAAACTTGTCATCCCTAACAAGCGCCCTTGAGACGGTTTTCAATTACAGTTCAAGTTAAATGCCTCAGTGAAACCATTGTCCTGGTTTCCAACTGGCTGGGTGAACAGGGCAGGCTTTTCTCCAGCATCTTGATAAAATGTGTATTGGCTCATTTGTGGAAAAGGTCTCCAGTCTATTGAAGTAAGTGTTTGCAGGAATAAATAAGCTGTTAAATCAGACTTTAGCATGTTCTGTCAAGGTGTGACAGAAGATACTGATTGAATATCCTGAAGCATTATTTTCTCATTGCCATGAATCCACAGATGTTGTGTTGTTGCTGATGTGCTTTCAGAGAGACAGAACACCATAAAGCTTTTGTTCCAGACTAAATTCTACCACTTTTCCCTGAGCCAGGTCGGAGAATCCCCGGGGGGACGCGAGAATCCCGCCCCGACGCCGGTTTCCCTATTCTCCGGCGCAATACTTGGGCGCCCGCAGGTTCGGTGCCGCGCCGGTCGAGGGCCGTTAAAAGCGCTCCCCCCCCAGCGATTCTCCGGGCCCCGACGGGCCGAGTGGCCGCCGAGTTCAGCTGAGTCCCGCCGGTGTGGGTTACTCAGGTCCCACACGGAAGGACCTGGAAGGTGCGTCTGCGGGGGCCGTGCTGGAGCAGGGGGGATCAGACCCCGGGGGGGGGGGGCCCCATGGTGGCCTGGCCCGCGATCGAGGCCTACCGATCGGCGGGCGGGTTGGTTCCGTGGGGGCCTATGTTCCTCCGCGCCGGGCCCCAGTCGGGCTCCACCATATTGCCCGGGGGCCAGCGCGGAGACGGGAACCCACGCCCATGCGCAGAATCACGCCGGCCATTCCGCGCATGCGCGGAATCACACCGGCCTTTTCGCACATGAGCGAACTCGCGCTGGCTATTCCGCGCCGGCTGGAGCTGCGGGGGCAACTCCGGCACCAACTTAGCCCCCTAGGAAGGGGCGCATTCCTCAATATCGGGGACCGTTGACGCCGCTTTTGACGCCAGCGTCAGAATTTGGCCGCGGGATTGGAGAATCCCGGTCCCTGTCTCCATCAGTTGGGGAGGTTTACTTACTAAAGTTATTCGGGTTTCAATAGATTTTTTATTATTAGCAAAGACCAGCGGAGCTCCAGCCATGAACCTACTTCTTTCCTCACTCCATCCTGTGTGTAATGTGACTGTGAACTTTGCAATAGGTGGTAGCTGAGGGACTTTCCTGCACCACGGGTTGCAATGATCCTTCATCTCTCTCTTGACTGATGTAATTTGCTTTCTTGTGTATTTTCTTTAATTCTGCGCTGCCGCATCCACGTACTCATTATGTATTATAACAATGAATTTAAATTATCCATTCAATTGTAGGATATGTCATGGCTGAGTCTGTCAAACCCCCACACACACACAAACAAACACACACACACTAAACCCTGGTGGTATTTTATTGTGACCTGTTAAACCAAGGTTAAAGGGTCAATACCCATTTGCAGACCCTCACCAAGGTTGATAAGCGTGAGAAATAGATAGCAAGTTGAATAAGTAATTTGCCGAAGGCAAGAAGGGAGGAGGAAGAAAAGCATTACGGACATGAGGGGGGTCCATTTAAATAGCACTAATTTCCCCTCTATGGTCCCCCAGAAAGGTGTCTTGTTTCCTTTTTAATAAGTGGTGGCACATTTCCCAACCTCTCGTTTATTGTGTGATCTAATTCTTATTGATAACCCACAGCAAACTCATGGCAGGATGAACTCGAAGGGTTAATTCATTGTACTCATTCAAACACCATGAGAAGGAGTGTCTACAATGTCACCCCCTGCACACATCCAGTAAAGGCAGGGACAGAGAAAAGAGGGATTTCCAGTACAGAGACCACAGAGAAAATAAATATTGGTTCAAGTGAGTTTCAGAGTCCAGAATCAAAGTTGCTTGAGGAATTCCCTCATGAAGATTGGCAAACTGAAAACAGGTAGTGTAAATTTGCTTTTTCAAAGGTGTCGACTTCACGGGATGGCAGTGTGGCACAGTAGTTAACACTGCTGCCTCACAGCATCAACGCCAGGGAGCCAGGGTCAATTCCGGCCTTGGTGACCGCCTGTGTGGAGTTTGCACGTTCTCCCCATGCCTGCATGGGTTCGGGTGCCCCGATCTCCTCCAACATTCTAAAGATGTGCAGGTTAGGTGGATTGCCCCTTAGTGTCCAAAGATGTGGGGTTACAAGGATAGGGCTTCAGTAGGGTGTTCTTTCCGAGGGTCAGTGCAGACTTGATGGGCCAAATAGCCTTCTTCTGCACTGTAGGAATGCTATGGATTCCAAAATAGGTATGCAAGCGATGAATCAGTTTGTAGGCGATGGCTCAGAACTTTCAGCAGAGGCAAGGGAGATGGGGCCAGAGCTACTTTTATATGGCTTGCTAGCCAGATGTTAAAGCAGCAGACCGACTTGCAGCTCAGGATGGTAATATTAACTTGTTCAACAAGTTAGCGCCTTGGGTCATGTGGCCTTAACTTGCCACAAGGTCTTCAACAAAGACTTTTTATTCAGCGGCTGGAATTTGTCTTGCTATTCAGGGCTACAGCCATTATGGGCTAAAAGGAATGTTTGAGAGGCCTTTGTCTTCGTAGACTCTCTGATGCTGCTGGGAAGCCTTGTGCTTCAAAGGCAAACGGCCTTCTTGTAGCTCTCTTTGAATTTGGGCTGCGCAGTCCCCAGGTGGTCTGTTAGTAGCCCCTCAGATATAACGAGGGGTGACATTTCCAACGCTGTAACGTGACTTATTTTCTTCTGGTGAGCCACAGACAATAACTCACAGACAGAGGGTCAGCCATCTTAACTGTTTTTATTCAGCCAAAATGTCTGGTTTAAAATTAAGAAAGAGCCACAAGGATAAATTTTTATTTTAAAAAATACAGTGTTAGTTTCTGCCCCGTCACACAAGACTGAGGTATTCTACTGTTGGCAAACAAAAATAAGCAGAGAGGGCAGAAAAGCAGAGGCCAAAGAGCTGAGAAAATCAAGTAAAAGTATTCAAGGCTTCTCATAAAAGTGAAACAGACAGGGGAAGGGAAGAGATAGAAAAATAAAAGAATTTTGTCCGTGATATTGGAACATCCTCGTGGTACTTAATAGCAAGAGATGTCAGTGGCAGTGTTAATACCTGTTGCTGACCATATTTCACAAACACTTACATGCTAGATTCACTGAGGGGATACGGCTCAATCTCTGCTATTCTTCACAACGCAGCTTTTATGCGCACATTTTGAATCTGAACTTGTTGTCAAGAATAAATTGAATCACTATATTTGAAAGTGGTCGGGTTCTCATTCAAAAAAATGTTTTTGGAAAATCTTGGCAAGAACCCAATGAAGTAAGTGCTCATCACACACACCATTTAGAAGTGTTGAAAGGTTTGAGTGTAGCATAGGGAGCTGTGGGACTACCTGGAAGGACTGCAATTGGACTTGTAGTGTGCCCTTGCACTGCCCTTTCTTTCTTTATTGAACATATTCCTTGAAAAACCTGGGCTCAATGTTGAGTTCGGCAGCATTAGATTGTGACCTTGCTCCTCCATCTTACAACCCTTTTAAAAAATATCCCATACATGTATTACCTCAACGTAAACCTCCGCACCCCCTCCCACACCAGGCCATCTGCCTTTTGTTCTTACAGTTGCTACTTTTTGTTACAATCTCTCACATCTCTATCACATTCTCCCTCTTTTCAGTTCTGACGAAGAGTCAAAGGACTCAAAATGTCAACTTTGCTTTCTCTCCTAAAGGATGCTGCCCGACTGGCTGCATTTTTCCAGAATCTACTGTTTTTGTGCCTTTAAAAACGACTCTTTGACCAATCCTGTAAATGCCTCCTTCTTCAGCTTAAGATCATTTTTTTAAAAATTATGCTTCGATGGGATGTTTTCCTATGTTACAAATGTACAAGTTATATTTGTATATATCAATGTCTCTTATGCAAAATAAATTATTAACTCCCAAACT
Organism: Scyliorhinus torazame; assembly: GCF_047496885.1. Classification (NCBI taxonomy): domain Eukaryota; kingdom Metazoa; phylum Chordata; class Chondrichthyes; order Carcharhiniformes; family Scyliorhinidae; genus Scyliorhinus; species Scyliorhinus torazame. The sequence goes on along the minus strand of NC_092719.1, from coordinate 122,524,518 downwards.
GAGGTTTCTCACACATTTCTTGCCAGGACACTGTGGTGATCTTTGTGAGGGGTTTCCAGGCTGGTAGACGCAGTGATCACAAAGGTACATGAAGCTCTTTTTAAAGAACTCAACTAACTTTATTTTTACACTACTAAATGCGAGTTCGACACTTATTCCAAACAGCAAAACTACATATAAGAATTAATCTACGCTCACTAACACTATCTATATCAATTAACTACAACAATTATATTTTAACTAACTCTGCAATACCCTATGAATCTAATCTCCTCGAGCTCCAACTAATCTGACCCAGAAGTCCAAGAGCCTGTGTAATATATAATACTGTACCTTAGCTCCCTCTAGTGGCTAGGCTTAACATAACATTAACTCTTTACATGCTGTACATTTGAATAATGTCACAGACAACAATACAATCTTCCCTCCCTGTTTAATAATATTTGTTTGTTTTGTTTGAAGTGAATATCGTGTCGACTGCCACTTTCAGTCAATAATAAAACTAGACAGGGAGAGAAAAAGGCTGGAAGCAGGGGTTGAGTAATGATTTTGGATTTGCGCTGACGCATATTTGTTGAAATCCTTTGTGAGCTTGATAATGGAAGCCCTCACATTATAAGACAAAGCAATACCAGAAAAGGGCGGGCTTGTGTTATCAAATCAAAATTTTGTCATCTAGGTTTGCATTTAGAAATTTCTGCGCATGTCACTTTAAACCAGATTGCCTGGTCCAAAATTAATGGGCGACACCATAGGTTTACTATTGAGACTATGCAGTAGAAGGGCAGCACGGCTGCCTCACAGCATCAGGGACCCAGGTTCACATCCGACCTTGTATGACTGTGTGTGTAGAGTTTGCACGTTCTCCCCGTGCCTGCGTGAGTTTCCTTTGCATGCTCCGGTTTCCTGCCACAGTCCATAGATGTGCAGGTTAGGTGGATTGGCCATGCTAAATTGTCCCTTAGTGTCCAAAGCTGGGCAGGTTAGGGCGGGTCAGGTTACAGGGACAGGGCAGAGAATGGGCCTAGGTAAGGTGCTCTTTCAAAGGGTCGGTGAAGACTCGATGGGCCAAATGGCCTCCTTTTGCACTGTAAACTTTCAGACTGCGGCAAATGATTATTTTGATATTCAACAAATTATTTGAACAGCGAGCATTGCTTAATGTTTGATTGGTTACAATGGAAGGTAGTTGCATTTATATGTTAGCACGGTAGCACAGTTTCTAGCACTGTTGCTTAACAACGCCAGGGTTCCAGGTTCGGTTCCCAGCTTGGGTCACTGTCTGTGCAGAGTCTGCACATTCTCCCATGTCTGCGTGGGTTTCCTCCAGGTGCTCCAGTTTCCTCCCACAAGTCCCGAAAGACGTGCTTGTTAGGTGAACTGGACATTCTGAATTCTCCCTCAGTTTACCCGAACAGGCGACCAGGGGATTTTCACAGTAACTTCATTGCAGCGTAAGCCTCCTTGTGACACTAATAAAGATGATTATTATGGTGCCTTTGACATCTATCCCAAAGTGCTTCACAGCCAGTTAATTACTTATGGCATGTAGTCACTGTTGTTATGCAGGAAAGAAGTTTGTGGGTTCAAGTCCCACTCCAAAGACTTGAGGACATAACCTAGGCTGACATTCCAAAGCAGTGCTGAGGGAGTACTGTATTGTCAGAGGCACCGTCATTTGGATGAGATATTGAGGCCAAGCTTTGCCTCCCAGGCAGATGTATAAGTTCCTGCAGTATCATTTGAAGAAGAGCAGTGGAGTTCTCCCAGGGGTCCTTCAATCAGTCACATTAATTAAATGATTACCTGGCCATTATCGCTTTGCCGTTTGTGGGGACATTGCTGTGGACAGAGTCATCACATCTTCTACATTACAACAGCGATGACACTTCAGAAAGACAATAAATTGGCAGTAAATTTCTGCGGGACGTTCTATGAGCCACGTGGCACCAGCAGCACCAGGGCACCCCTTACTCAAAGGGCATGCATAATAAGAAATAACCAGGCAGAATGGCACTCGTGGGGGTCTCCCAGGGGATTAGCGGCCCCCAGCTGGGAGACCCCCACGAGTGCCATTCTGCCTGGTTATTTCTTATAATGCAACTTTTAAAGTAAAAAAAAGCAAGGGGATCCAGCATAGTTGCAGTGGAGCAGCCAAAATAGACAGAAAACAACAGGAAACATGACGCTTTCCTGGTGTAAACTGCCAAAGTATTCTCGCACATACATTGGCAAAGAATAGGGAACTTGTTGTTTTAATTGGCCTACCCTTATCTCACTGAGCAGTCTGGGTTTCCAGCCGTGTAAAATTATAATTCAGCTCCCATCATTTAATTACGTCTTTTAATTGATTGCAATTATCATTGCTTCAGAATGAACTCAAGATTAGAAATACCTTCTCTTCAAAAGTTCTTCCAAAAGAGAACAAAGTCCCCTAGCGAGCGCGTTTAGCCACGTACTTCCCAGTACTCGCAGTGGTTCATACTTCCCAGCACTCTGAGGCACCTGAAACAATGCTAAACAATGCTGGTTTAGCACAGGGCTAAATAGTTGGCTTTGAAAGCAGACCAAGGCAGGCCAGTAGCGTGGGTTCAATTCCCGTACCAGCCGTCCCGAACAGGCACCGGAATGTGGCGACGAGGGGCTTTTCACAGTAACTTCATTTGAAGCCTACTTGTGAAAAGAAGCGATTTTCATTTCATTTTCATTTCATTTAATTTCATGCTAAAAATGCTAAAATGCTAAAAATGCTAAAAAGTGATCCCACCCATTGTGGGCAGGATTCACTTTGCAACATCTCGCCAGATCGAGCCGGTAGATCCCGGGAGCGGGGTCTCCCGGCTTTCAATAGCAATGCTGCGCCGCGGCGAGCTGTTTTTCAGGCGCAGCGTGGCCGTTGGATCATCCCCAATGTGTCGAGCAGAACCAAGAGAGGCAGGTTCTGAATGTCAGGATTGTGGGGAGCTTTGTGAGTTTGCTGTTGCCAGTGACTGGCGAGTGGGTAGGTGGGTGGTTGTTTGTGGTTGGTTGGGGAATAGAGTTATCCCATTGGCCTTGCTCAGCGGAAAGTAGCACAACCTACTGCTGTTTGAACACAAGAGCTTGCCTGTGATTTCCTAATGCGTGCAGTCAGGGAACAGGGGGCGAAATTCTCCCCCAACGGCGGGATGTCCGCCGACTGGCGCCAAAGCCGGCGCCAATCAGACGGGCATCGCGCCGGCCCAAAGGTGCGGAAGGCTCCGCATCTTTGGTGGCCTAGCCCCAACATTGAGGGGCTAGGCCGACGCCGGAGGGATTTCCGCCCCGCCAGCTGGCGGAAATGGCGTTTGTTTCCCCGCCAGCTGGCGCAGAAATGCGGCGCATGCGCGGGAGCGTCAGCGGCCGCTGTCAGTTTCCCAGCGCATGCGCGGGAGCGTCAGAGGCCGCTGTCAGTTTCCCGCGCATGCGCAGTGGGGAGAGTCTCTTCCGCCTCCGCCATGGTGGAGGCCATAGCGGAGGCGGAAGGGAAAGAGTGCCCCCACGGCACAGGCCCGCCTGCGGATCGGTGGGCCCCGATCGCGGGTCAGGCCACTGTGGGGGCACCCCCCCGGGGTCAGATCGCTCCGCGCCCCCCCCAGGACCCCGGAGCCCGCCCACGCCGCCTGGTCCCGCCGGTAAATACCAGGTTTGATTTACGTCGGCGGGACAGGCAATTCCTGGGCGGGACTTCGGCCCATCCGGGCCGGAGAATCCAGCGGGGGGTCCCGCCAACCGGCGCAGCCGGATTCCCGCCCCCGCCCAATCTCCGGGAGCGGAGACTTCGGCGGGGGCGGGGGCGGGATTCACGGCGGCCAACGCCCATTCTCCAACCCGGCGGGGGGTCGGAGAATGACGCCCAGGGTTCCCCACCAAAATCAGCCCAATTAAATTTTATCAATCAGTTCCTCCATGGCTTTTTTTTTTCATGATGCACGCTGATCGACACCACTGCCGTTGATCTAACTTTATTGACAACATATTTTCCTGACGTGAGCACACATCTGCAATGCATCTGAAGCCTTCCCCTGACCGTCCCTAACATGTGCTATCTGTAGAGGGTGCCATCTCTGCTACTCCACTACTGGGCCGATATCTGGGGTTTGAGTATCTGTGTGTGTCTCTCTCCAGCTGGCACTGAAACTTCAGAGGCCAGGGGATGCCGCACTGGGACACCTCCACGGGAGAGAGCACTGAATCAAGCCTGCCGTTTATCCCTAACCGGAAGCCTGAGGCTTATATCACACAGATCTCCAGACCCCCACCAATGCCCAGGTGATTCTCTCTCTTGCCGGTGGTGCAACACCCACCCGGTTCCTACTTCGCTGGAGTAGCTTTCCCAAGAGAGAGAATAGGACACTGCTGTTTATTACCTAACCAGCAGCCTGTCCTGAGTGAATCGCTCAAGATGACCCTAGATTCTTGAACCCGGAATTAAGGTGAGGAATATTTTAACAATGACTTGGTCAGAGATCGCTGGTGAGAGATTGAAGAATTTAAACGACTCCAATTATCAGCAAATCAAGGTTTATTGCAAAACCCAGGTCAAAATCATCAAACAGAAGAAATTATAATAAAATCTTAAGCTCTAACACAAACTAAGTCTATTCAGAAAGTACTATAACGGACACAACGAAAATCTTATTGTTACACAGTTTTAGCAATGACACAGAACACAAATCAAGTCCCCTTCCCCAAAGCCTCAACCACTATCAAGATCAAGGGAGTTTCGCAAGCTGCTGCAGGGTACTTACAGTCACAGGCTGCAGAGGTCAAGTCAAAGGTGGAGAGGTCGAGCCAAGAGCCAAGAGACCCTCAATCGAAACACAGCCCCTTTTATACCCGTTTTACCAGGCTTTTCCTGTGTTCGGCCAGCCCCTTTTGCATTGAATTGGTAAGGTTTAAAGTTCCCGCTGGTCCCGCCCCCTTTGAGCCGGTCAGAGCTGTCGACTTCCGGGTTTTCCTCCTCCTTTGCGTTGTATCAGTCCAAGTTTAAAGTTCCCGCTGGTCCCGCCCCCTTTGAGCCGGTCAGAGCTGTTTGCTTCCGGGTATTCCTCGCAGGTCCGCTCCTTCCAGCCAGGCAGACCTGCCGCGATTTGAATTTGGCGCCGACTCCGCCCCCTCCTCCCAGTGAGTTCCTGCCGGTGGCTTCTGTCAAGATTGAAGTACCTCCCCCAGGTCCGCCTCCAACTTGGTTTTTTCTACCGTCCGCGATTTGAATTTGGCGCCGACTCCGCCCCCTCCTCCCAGTGAGTTCCTGCCGGTGGCTTCTGTCAAGATTGGAGTACCTCCCCCAGGTCCGCCTCCAACTTGGTTTTTTCTACCGCTTATCTTCAAGGGGCTTTTCCAGCGCAATATACTGAGCCCAGACAGTCTGTTTTTTAGGATAACAAGGTTAGGCTCTCTTGTGAAGATTTTCAAAAGGTCTTCCAGCTGCTCCGGAGATGGCTGCTATTCTCACCTTGCTATGTTGATGGGGTGTTAATTGGATTCTGCTCTGGTGGAGGCCAGGTCATTTACATCTGCATGGGGCTATGACCATCCCATTGTCCTGCTTGCAGGCAGGCCCCCTGTGTATTCCCGTGCCCCTTTGTCTGTGTGTTAATCTTATCTCGTTGGCTGGCTCCTTCTTCCTTGTAGCTCCTAGGGGGGGTTTGTAAATACCTATGCCCCTACTCAGCTCAGCGGACCAAGCCTGCTGGGAAATCTGGTTACGTTCTCTTGGCTGAAAAGTCAGTTTACAGTCTCTGGGTTTTATTCTTGGGCAGTCCAAAAAGCCGAATTGCCCGAAAACCTTACATATCTATCTACCTATCTATCTATCTAACATGTGAGCCCCTATGGAGTACAAAGTCTACCATGTTGTCACTAATACTGGAGTCCACAGCCGCAATCAGCTATTTTTATGACACTCCTGACCTACCAAGTGCGAGATCGATGAATCCTTCGCTGTTGTGCCCAAACATCTTTCTGTTGAGTGACAGATGTACTCTCTAACTGTCTGCCTGGAACTGGATTAGAGAAATAATTTAGTACCTAAACAATTTAAGATTGGAATGTACTTCAAGAATCATCTGGAAATTTGGATTTGCAGGCTTTTTTCCAGCCCACACTTCCTTCTTCATACTGCTTGGCCCAGATCAGATTGTTCCTCCCCAAGACATAACTCCAAGCATGGGTATTTTGAGTAGATCTCCCCAATTTCTATTGTCTGTGAGTGTGAATGTGAACACTCATATTCAATGAAAAACGTTATTAAATATCTATAAGTTTATAAAGAGCCCAGAGAAGGTCCAAAAAAACATTTAAACTGATTGGGGGACTGCGCAGAAGATACAATCTAACTTCTCCATCACATCTCTCTGCTTTGCAAAGATACTAAAATTGCAACAGAAATAGATTTTGTCCCCGGGCCGAGGGCACAGAGTCGGGAGATTTCCTGGCTCAGCAAACTCAACCTTTAAAAATGTCTGCTTGCAGCTCAGGTTTTCAGTTAGTGCAGGGGTTAAAATAGGAGTCGGGGTGGGTGCCCCGGAATGAATGCATAGGCTGCTGGTGCTGAGGTGGGCTGGATGCAATGCCTATTTCCGTGTTTCAGTTTTGTACTTAAATTAAAATAAATAAAGGAACACTCCTCCAATTGTCACATCTCATTCCCCCCATCATGCTTATACTGCATACAACCTGTGCCCCTGGACCCAGCCCCAAGACTCCTCAAAACCCCTTTGAAAATTATGCCGACTCGTGCCAAACCATGCCCCCCAAGCACCACCATATTCTCATTACTCCCTCCATGCCAAATGACCTAGTATCCTTGGACAATTCCTGGACAGCTTTGACACCTATGGCACATCCCAGACACTTTGACAGTTCCTTGACACTTTGACAATCCTTGACAGCTGGACACTTCCAATGAGTTTGTTTGTAAAATGTGCATCATCAGTCATAAAGCCTGCATTACCTTCCCTGAAGGTGGCCCAGAACCCTATCCAAAGCTGCAACTTGCCTCTCCAAAGGGTACCCTGCCCAAAAGAATCCACCAAGTTTGGGCCTCCTCTTACCCTACCTGCTCTGCACATTCCGGGATTCACGCAGCTCGAGTTAAGAAACCTGAGGTTAGTGGAAGCAGCTGGTGTTTTAAGTGGTCAGCTGCCTCTGCAATTCGTGCATGTGTGAATGCTGGCCAATCTCCAGTCCCACGCCCGTGAAAATGAGACATGCCATCGGCTTGGAAGATTCGTCCTTTTCCAGGCTTTTTGCCATGGCAGGGAGAAGGCTATCCATCGTGGTGAAACTCTGGGCCTTAAAAATCGCAAATAAAGTTTTTCTTTTGTAACTCAGAGCATCTAGGATCCAACCAGCAGTCTGTATTTAACTTTCTGGCAGCTTTGCCTCTCCTAACATTGGGTTGGCAGAGTAGCAGTTGGTTTCTTCTCATTTCATCTTTCATCATTCAAAGACCTTCTTATATGTTTTGTGGACTGCGTAAATCGTTGTGTTTGTGCCTCTAGATTTATCTTGCTGGCTGGAATGTCACGATTTTCATTTTCATTCATTTCATTTCACTGTCCTTTACTGAAGAGGGCAGAGCTCCTCTTAAATCTCAAGGATTAAAGGCCCTGTAGTATATGGCCATAGGTAACAGAAACTTTTGATTGCTGATCTGTTCGGAAACCGGATCAGGACTCAACAAGTTTTCAATTTCTAACTATGAGGAAAGGATACTTCGCTCCAAGGAGTGATTTTACTGATATCTAGGGATCTTTTATATCAAAACAAACGTTATTATTGATATGGGATTAACCACATTGACATCCAAGGACAAACAGCTTTTCAAATAACAGTTAAACAGTTTTCAAAAATTAAAGGAAGGTCTTTGAGCTTACTTTCCTATCTACCTCTAAAGTTTCAATTAAGCAAAATCCAAACACGCACAGGTCAAATGCCACTTATTAATTCAGTTAACACTCAGTGGCTTACAGATTTATTCACAAAGTCCATTGGAGAGAAGCTTTCAGAAGTCAATCTGAGAAACACGACTCCTTTCCTCAGAACCCAGAACAGGGGCGCGATTCTCCGACCCCCCACCGGGTCGGAGAATCGCCAGCGGCCGGCGTGAATCCCGCCCCCGCCATGTCGCGAATTCTCCACCACCGGAGATTCGGCAGGGGCGGGAATCGCGCCGCGCCGGTCGGCTAGAATCCCCCAGCGATTCTCCGGTCCGCGATGGGTTGAAGTCCCGCCGCTGTCAACCCTCTCCAGCCGGCGTGGATTGAACCATCTTTGAGACGGCGGTGCGGGCGGGCTCCGGGGCGCAGGGCGATCTGGCCCCGAGGGGTGCCCCCATGGTGGCCTGGCCCGCGATCGGGGCCCACTGATCCGCGGGCGGGCCTGTGCAGTGGGGGCACTCTTTTCCTTCCGCCTTCGCCATGGCCTCCACCATGGTGGAGGCGGAAGAGACCACCGCCACTGCGCATGCGCGGGGATGCCGTGAGCGGCCGCTGACGCTCCCGCGCATGCGCCGCACGGCAAAGTCATTTCCGCGCCAGCTGGCGGGGCACCAAAGGCCTTTCCCGCCAGCTGGCGGGGCGGAAATCAGTCCGGCGCAGGCCTAGCCCCTCAAGGTGAGGGCCCGGCCCCTCAAGATGCGGAGACTACCGCACCTTTGGGGCGGCGCGATGTCGGACTGATTCGCGCCGTTTTTGGTGCCGGCCGGCGGACATCGCGCCGATGTCGGAGAATCCCACCCCAGAATTCTAAAATCAATGAAATGAAACTAAAAACAGACACAGGGCTAGGCTGCAAACAAAACTCAAAACAGACCCAGCCACTCCCATGAGAGACATCGCAGCTTGCCTAGCTGTTAACCCCTTAATCACAGCTTGAGCAGACATATGGGGCGGGAAGAGAGAATCCCACCACCAGCGAATTGCCACCACCGAGAAACTCACATCTCGGGAAGAGGAGAATGCTACTCCAAGGGCGGGATTCACTGACTCCATGCTGGGTCGGAGAATTGCTGGTGGGGGGGCGCGATTCCTCATTGAAGCCGACCCCACGCCACTGGGAAAGCCACAGGCGGGGGTGCGCTGCCAGCGTGAAAAGAGAATCCCGAGGATCGGAGAATTCCGGTAATAATCTGGATACCTTAACCTAAGTCCTGTTAATAACATGACTGCAGCAGACACATGGGGCACGATTCTCCCAAAGGTAGACAAAGTCCCGACGCCGGAGTGAAAACCGGAGTGTTTCACTCCGGCGTCGGAGCCCGCTCCCAGCCCCCTATTCTCCCACCCCCGGGGGGCTAGGAGCGGGGTTGCGTATTTTACGCGCGCTGGGCCTTGACGCCACGTAAAAAGCAGCGGCGCATAAATGACGCAGCCGGCGTTGCGTAAATGAAGTCACCCGCGCATGCGCGGTTGCCGTCCTCCCCTAGGACGTCCCGCAAGAAGATGTCAGATGGATCTTGCGGGGCGGCGGAGGAAAGGAGGTCCTCCTTTAGAGAGGTCGGCCCGCCAATCGGTGGGCCCCGATCGCGGGCCAGACCCCATCGGAGGCCCCCCCCAGGAGAAGGAACCCCCCTCCCCCCCCCCCCCACAGGCCACCCCCTCCCCCAGCGTTCCCGCACAGTTCCCGCCGGCAGCGACCAGGTGTGGACGGCGCCGGCGGGAACCTGTCGTGTCGGAGCGGCCGCTCGGCCCTTCTGGGCCGGAGAATAGCGGGGCTACCGGAGAATCGCCGTTGTGAGTGTCTCGGGCGATTCTTCGGCTGGCGCGGCGCAGAACTCGACGGGGCCGTTCTCGCCGGCTGGGAGAATGGCGGGATGGCGTCAGACCGGCGTCGCGGAATATAATGGCGCGGCCGGCGATTCTCCCAACCGGCACGGCCTCGGAGAATCGCGCCCACGATATAATATACATATAAACAACTCCTACAGTCATCACATGAGTTAGGTGTTCGGAGCCAAGGAGCAATGGAGAACGGGCGTATAATTGATCCGAGTGCCCAGATTACAGAAAAGGAATGTTTGCAGAATTCCTGCTTGCACTGAGCGTTTCAGTGACACTGATGAAAAGTGCAATACTCTCTACGATCAAATAGGCTGTTCATGCTATTTGGGCTCGGGCACGAGAAATGGGAGCGATTGTGGATGATCGTTAACACCATGGAAACATAACCCAGCACCTTCTGAAAAAGTCAGGAGAGAACTGACTAAGCACGAATAAAAACAGTTAATATCTGAAATAAGAATTAGTTCAACAACATTGATGCAGGGTCCTATGAGTTGCATAATGGTTGCTGAGCATTAATCAGCAAAGATGAATCCTTGGCATCCGTGACGGCACCCAGAAAACCATCTGTTTTCTACTGTTCAGTCCTAGCAGAAGCTGCACTGAATCCTTCCTCCTGCAAATGGTGGGCTTTCTTGGCACACTTCAGCTTTGTTCTGAGTGCAGAGAGGAAAGACATCCAGCAGTCATTCCCCAGCTTGCTGCAGCAATTTGAGATGAAAAGAAGCTGAGAGAGTAATTGTTGAAAGCCCTCGCGTGCTTTGTGGATGAACGTGCAGAATGCTGATGGTTCAAAGTGAGTGTCTGCCCTGGGAGTTGTCCAGGAACATCAGTGAAAGCATGAGCCAGGCTCTCATGTCAAATTACTCCCGGGGCTCACAATTCCTGTCTCGCCTGTTATAGGCTGCTCCATCATCACCTACCATCACAAGGGAATTGAGCATAGCAACGAACTGGTTTTCCGATCCATGCTGAAGTTAGTTGATCTCAGCCACAGCATAGATAATGTTAGGTTGAGACAATTAGCCATCTTTCAGCTGTCTATCTCTATGTATTGCCCAATCTTTCTCCTATTACATCCTGACATTTCCCCCCCATCTCTTTGAAGCCAGGATGTCTGCTCCTGTTTAGAGCACAGCTCCAGTGTTGGCTGACTGTACCTGTCCCAAGTGGTTACCGGTTAGTCCAAAGAGCAGGTTATTTGAACATGGATATCAATTTTCTGAATGTGTCCTTCTGCTTATTCAGAATCAACACCTGCCCTTCCCAGTAGGTGTCCAGAGATAACAGTCAGGAATAGAAATCCTGGCTGAATTAATTTATCTCTCTCACCCACAAATATTGAGGTTAGTCATTGCTGCATTGAATTAAATAAGAGCAGGCTGGGAGTTGAACTTGGGATTTCTGGTCTTTAGCCTTGTGCTATCTTATTGATTGGCTAATTAACTGTGAGGCAGGACACAGAGAGCAGGGATCAAAGGTTCATTCTTAGCTTGTTGACATAGAATCATAGAATGCTTACAGTCTGGAAGAAGGCCATTCGGCCCACAGAGTCTGCACCCATCGTCCAAAAGAGCACCCTACTTAGGCCCACTTCTCCGCCCTATCCCCATAACCTCGTGCATTGATCATGGTCAATCCACCTTACCTGCACATCCTTTGGACTGTGGGAGGAAATCGGAGCAGCCGGAGGTAATCCATGCAGACACAGAGAGGAAGTGCAAACTCCACATAGGCAGTCATTCAAAGCCAAAATCGAACCCGAGTCCCTGGCTGTGAGGTAGCAGTGCTAACCATTGTGCCACCATGCTGTCCTTGTGTAGATAGGAGCAGAAAGTAGAAACATAAACAGACCAAATGAGTGGGAAAAACCACAGAATATGTCATCCACTTTGGATCCAAAATAAAAACTGGAGCATTTCCTTTATGTTAAAAGCTGAGGAGCTGTGAAGGAGCAAAGTAATTCAAGCACCCATGTGAACAGATCACTAAAAACTAGCGTGCAGGTACTAAATTAATCTTGACAGGTCTGTCTGAACCATTCTGAGGAGTGTGAGTCTGACTGAAGATCGCTGAGGAGTGTGAATCATTTGAATTTATATCTTCATGAGGTAAAAGCAACCAGTCTGAATCTGTAAGCTTCCAAGAAAATACAGACTTTCTTTCAAGTATATGCTGGAGTCTGAAACATTTGACATCATTTGTGTTCAACAGCATTCATTTGCAGGCATTTGACATTAATTGGACTCAAAACCATGTATCCTAACTGACATAATTGTAAACAATTTCCCCAAACCACAGCACTCAAACATTTGCGATTAACAACATCACAAAAGCATTCGAACACCAAAAATAATCAGAGAATTTCCTATCCATATTTCCGAATTTTGATAGCTTCAAGCATCCGAAAACTTTAAATATAGAAATTTAGAGTATCCAATTTTTTTTTTTTTTCCAATTAAGGGCAATTTAGTGTGGCCAATTCACCTACCCTGCACATCTTTGGGTTGTGGGAGTGAGACCCACGCAGACACGGGGAAAATGTGCAAACTCCACAAGGTCAGTGACCAGGATCATAGATCGAACCCGAGTCCTCAGCGCCGTGAGGCAGCAGTGCTAATCACTGCGCCACCGTGCCGGCAAGCATCGGAAAACTAAGCAACATTAGAAAAAGAAAACTCTGTTTTGATAAGTTATTTTTATATTTTTCTTTATAGCCCATTACTCGTGCAGCACAACCCTGCCCACCAGTGCACCCACCCACCCCCTGCCCAGGTGTGCCCACCCAGCCCCTCCCCATCCGTGCCCATCAACCCTTGCCCCAGGTATGCCTACCCATCCCCTCCCCGATCCATGCCCACCCACCCCACTCCCTCTCACTGCCAACCTCCAGATTGCTGCAATTCTCTCCCGACAACGCCCTCGCCGAGCAGTTTTCTCCCCCATCAACCCTGCTGAGCAATTCCACCCCCTGACAGAAATTTTCTTCTGTTTCCCTCAAACTTTCAAACATCAAACTTTTCAGTTTGGGTGAGCCAACATAAAGCAGCGTTAGATCATGTGGCCAAAAGCTCGGTCAAATATGTTAAATGGGCATTAGAAATTCTGGGAAATTCACATATCCCATTCAAAATTGCAGGTATTATCTGCCTCCCTCCCAATTTCCCCTCTCTCGCCGTCTCTCCATCCATTCCTTCTCCACCTCCACCCCCTCCAATTCCTTTATTCCCCTCCACACTTTTCCATCTTTGCCCCTCACCTTCCACTTGCCCCCTCAACCTCCTCCCTCCCTTCACCCTTTACCCCTTCCACCCTCCCCATTCCCCCTCCCCTTCTCCCCCATTAACCATTTCATTTAAAAAGGGAGCCGCCAGCTGAGGAGCGGGCTGGACTGCGTCAGAGTGAGGAGGATGCAGAGTGACCAGGATCTCTGCATAGTCCGTGGCAGGGTCAGCAGGAGGGCGAGGCGACAGTGCAGGATCACGTAACGAGCGCGGGACAAAACGAAGGGCGCATCGATTTCGGCGGCGTGAGAGCAGCTGGTTAGTCAGTTTCAGCGGGAGCATTGCGGAAGGAGGGTGCTGGGAGGTAAGTCAACCTTTAAAAGCACTTCTCTTTGCAGGGGCAGGCCAGGCGATTTCGGCGGCGTGAGAGCAGCTGGTTAGTCAGTTTCAGCGGGAGCATTGCGGAAGGAGGGTGCTGGGAGGTAAGTCAACCTTTAAAAGCACTTCTCTTTGCAGGGGCAGGCCAGGCGATTTCGGCGGCGTGAGAGCAGCTGGTTAGTCAGTTTCAGCGGGAGCATTGCGGAAGGAGGGTGCTGGGAGGTAAGTCAACCTTTAAAAGCACTTCTCTTTGCAGGGGCAGGCCAGGCGATTTCGGCGGCGTGAGAGCAGCTGGTTAGTCAGTTTCAGCGGGAGCATTGCGGAAGGAGGGTGCTGGGAGGTAAGTCAACCTTTAAAAGCACTTCTCTTTGCAGGGGCAGGCCAGTCGATTTCGGCGGCGTGAGAGCAGCTGGTGAGTGGTGAGTCAGTTTCAGCAGGAGCTGAGACTTTTTCTCTTTTCTTTAAATTAGTTTTTTAGGCGGGATCAGGAAGTCGACCCGCGGACGTCTGGGAAGACCCTCACCAATAAATTCTGGTGGAGAGGAAACCCGAGACACTACACGTGTAGTGTCTCCCACCCGCCCTCCTCCTCTAACCTAATAATAAAACCCATTGGTCTGAGGTAAGTACCATATTTTTGTTATATTATTATTATTTTTTATAAAAATTTAATTTAGTTGTTAGCCAGATCTTGGTAGAAAGTTAGAGGAATGGCAGGGAAGGGAGTACAATGTTCCTCCTGCAGGATGTTTGAGGTGAGGGATGCAGTTAGTGTCCCTGCTGATTTTACCTGCAGGAAGTGCTGCCATCTCCAGCTCCTCCAAGACCGAGTTAGGGAACTGGAGCTGGAGTTGGAAGAACTTCGGATCATTCGGGAGGCAGAAGGGGTCATAGATAGCAGCTTCAGGGAATTAGTTACACCAAAGATTGGAGATAGGTGGGTAACTGTAAGAGGGACTGGGAAAAAACAGTCAGTGCAGGGATCACCTGCGGTCGTTCCCCTGAGAAACAAGTATACCGCTTTGGATACTTGTGGGGGGGACGACTTACCAGGGGTAAGCCATGGGGTACGGGCCTCTGGCACGGAGTCTGTCCCTGTTGCTCAGAAGGGAAGGGGGGAGAGGAGCAGAGCATTAGTAATTGGGGACTCTATAGTCAGGGGCACAGACAGGAGATTTTGTGGGAGCGTGAGAGACTCACGTTTGGTATGTTGCCTCCCAGGTGCAAGGGTACGTGATGTCTCGGATCGTGTTTTCCGGGTCCTTAGGGGGGAGGGGGAGCAGCCCCAAGTCGTGGTCCACATTGGCACCAACGACATAGGTAGGAAAGGGGACAAGGATGTCAGGCAGGCTTTCAGGGAGCTAGGATGGAAGCTCAGAACTAGAACAAACAGAGTTGTTATCTCTGGGTTGTTGCCCGTGCCACGTGATAGTGAGATGAGGAATAGGGAGAGAGAGCATTTAAACACGTGGCTACAGGGATGGTGCAGGCGGGAGGGTTTCAGATTTTTGGATAACTGGGGCTCTTTCTGGGGAAGGTGGGACCTCTACAGACAGGATGGTCTACATCTGAACCTGAGGGGCACAAATATCCTGGGGGGGAGATTTGTTAGTGCTCTTTGGGGGGGTTTAAACTAATGCAGCAGGGGCATGGGAACCTGGATTGTAGTTTTAGGGTAAGGGAGAATGAGAGTATAGAGGTCAGGAGCACAGATTTGACGTCGCAGGAGGGGGCCAGCGTTCAGGTAGGTGGTTTGAAGTGTGTCTACTTCAATGCCAGGAGTATACGAAACAAGGTAGGGGAACTGGCAGCGTGGGTTGGTACCTGGGACTTCGATGTTGTGGCCATTTCGGAGACATGGATAGAGCAGGGACAGGAATGGATGTTGCAGGTTCCGGGGTTTAGGTGTTTTAGTAAGCTCAGAGAAGGAGGCAAAAGAGAGGGAGGTGTGGCGCTGCTAGTCAAGAGCAGTATTACGGTGGCGGAGAGGATGCTAGATGGGGACTCTTCTTCCGAGGTAGTATTGGCTGAAGTTAGAAACAGGAAACGAGAGGTCACCCTGTTGGGAGTTTTTTATAGGCCTCCTAATAGTTCTAGGGATGTAGAGGAAAGGATGGCGAAGATGATTCTGGATATGAGCGAAAGTAACAGGGTAGTTATTATGGGAGACTTTAACTTTCCAAATATTGACTGGAAAAGATATAGTTCGAGTACAATAGATGGGTCGTTTTTTGTACAGTGTGTGCAGGAGGGTTTCCTGAAACAATATGTTGACAGGCCAACAAGAGGCGAGGCCACATTGGATTTGGTTTTGGGTAATGAACCAGGCCAGGTGTTGGATTTGGAGGTAGGAGAGCACTTTGGGGACAGTGACCACAATTCGGTGACGTTTACGTTAATGATGGAAAGGGATAAGTATACACCGCAGGGCAAGAGTTATAGCTGGGGGAAGGGCAATTATGATGCCATTAGACGTGACTTGGGGGGGATAAGGTGGAGAAGTAGGCTGCAAGTGTTGGGCACACTGGATAAGTGGGGCTTGTTCAAGGATCAGCTACTGCGTGTTCTTGATAAGTATGTACCGGTCAGACAGGGAGGAAGGCGTCGAGCGAGGGAACCGTGGTTTACCAGGGAAGTGGAATCTCTTGTTAAGAGGAAGAAGGAGGCCTATGTGAAGATGAAGTGTGAAGTTTCGGTTGGGGCGATGGATAGTTACAAGGTAGCGAGGAAGGATCTAAAGAGAGAGCTAAGACGAGCAAGGAGGGGACATGAGAAGTATTTGGCAGGAAGGATCAAGGAAAACCCAAAAGCTTTCTATAGGTATGTCAGGAATAAGCGAATGACTAGGGAAAGAGTAGGACCAGTCAAGGACAGGGATGGGAAATTGTGTGTGGAGTCTGAAGAGATAGGCGAGATACTAAATGAATATTTTTCGCCAGTATTCACTCAGGAAAAAGATAATGTTGTGGAGGAGAATGCTGAGCCCCAGGCTAATCGAATAGATGGCATTGAGGTACGTAGGGAAGAGGTGTTGGCAATTCTGGACAGGCTGAAAATAGATAAGTCCCCGGGACCTGATGGGATTTATCCTAGGATTCTATGGGAGGCCAGGGAAGAGATTGCTGGACCTTTGGCTTTGATTTTTATGTCATCATTGGCTACAGGAATAGTGCCAGAGGACTGGAGGACAGCAAATGTGGTCCCTTTGTTCAAAAAGGGGAGCAGAGACAACCCCGGCAACTATAGACCGGTGAGCCTCACGTCTGTAGTGGGTAAAGTCTTGGAGGGGATTATAAGGGACAAGATTTATAATCATCTAGATAGGAATGATATGATCAGGGATAGTCAGCATGGCTTTGTGAAGGGTAGGTCATGCCTCACAAACCTTATTGAGTTCTTTGAGAAGGTGACTGAACAGGTAGACGAGGGTAGAGCAGTTGATGTGGTGTATATGGATTTCAGCAAAGCGTTTGATAAGGTTCCCCACGGTAGGCTATTGCGAAAAATACGGAGGCTGGGGATTGAGGGTGATTTAGAGATGTGGATCAGAAATTGGCTAGCTGAAAGAAGACAGAGGGTGGTGGTTGATGGGAAATGTTCAGAATGGAGTACAGTCACAAGTGGAGTACCACAAGGATCTGTTCTGGGGCCGTTGCTGTTTGTCATTTTTATCAATGACCTAGAGGAAGGCACAGAAGGGTGGGTGAGTAAATTTGCAGATGATACTAAAGTCGGTGGTGTTGTCGATAGTGTGGAAGGATGTAGCAGGTTACAGAGGGATATAGATAAGCTGCAGAGCTGGGCTGAGAGGTGGCAAATGGAGTTTAATGTAGAGAAGTGTGAGGTGATTCACTTTGGAAGGAATAACAGGAATGCGGAATATTTGGCTAATGGTAAAGTTCTTGAAAGTGTGGCTGAGCAGAGGGATCTAGGTGTCCATGTACATAGATCCCTGAAAGTTGCCACCCAGGTTGATAGGGTTGTGAAGAAGGCCTATGGAGTGTTGGCCTTCATTGGTAGAGGGATTGAGTTCCGGAGTCGGGAGGTCATGTTGCAGCTGTACAGAACTCTGGTCCGGCCGCATTTGGAGTATTGCGTACAGTTCTGGTCACCGCATTATAGGAAGGACGTGGAGGCTTTGGAGCGGGTGCAGAGGAGATTTACCAGGATGTTGCCTGGTATGGAGGGAAAATCTTATGAGGAAAGGCTGACGGACTTGAGGTTGTTTTCGTTGGAGAGAAGAAGGTTAAGAGGAGACTTAATAGAGGCATACAAAATGATCAGGGGGTTGGATAGGGTGGACAGTGAGAGCCTTCTCCCGCGGATGGATATGGCTGGCACGAGGGGACATAACTTTAAACTGAGGGGTAATAGATATAGGACAGAGGTCAGAGGTAGGTTCTTTACGCAAAGAGTAGTGAGGCCGTGGAATGCCCTACCTGCTACAGTAGTGAACTCGCCAACATTGAGGGCATTTAAAAGTTTATTGGATAAACATATGGATGATAATGGCATAGTGTAGGTTAGATGGCTTTTGTTTCGGTGCAACATCGTGGGCCGAAGGGCCTGTACTGCGCTGTATTGTTCTATGTTCTATGTTCTATGATTGCGGCGTAGAATGGAGCCGTCCGGTAGACGAACCAGGAACAAGCGGGGAGCCACCTGCCGATGGACCACAGCGATTGCAGACCAGCCACCATCCGGAAGATGGACGCGGATGTTGTCATCTGGAGCCAGAGCAGGGAGATCAGCTGCACGGGAGTCATGAGCCGCCTTGTGCTGTGTACGAGACGGCTGCATCCGTTGAAAGTTCTGAGCGTGGTCGAGGTCTGGGACATGAATGGACGGCACGGTCCTCTTCAGGGTACGACCCATGAGCAACTGGGCTGGCGACAGGCCAGTGCACAGTGGGGCGGAGCGATAGGCCAGCAAGGCGAGGTAGAAATCGGACCCAGCAATGGCAGCCTTGCAGAGGAGCCGTTTGACTATGTGGACGCCCTTCTCCGCTTTGCCATTGGATTGGGGGTACAGGGGACTGGATGTCACATGGGCAAAATTGTACCGCCTGGCAAAGTTGGACCATTCCTGGCTTGCGAAGCAGGGGCCATTGTCCGACATCACAGTGAGTGGGATGCCGTGTCGAGCAAAGGTGTCCTTACAGGCACGGATGACTGCAGACGATGTGATGTCGTGCAACCGTATCACCTCCGGGTAATTTGAAAAGTAGTCCACAATCAGGACTTAGTCTCTACCCAGCGTGTGGAACAGGTCGATGCCCACCTTGGTCCAAGGTGACGTGACCAACTCACGGGGCTGCAGGGTCTCACGTGGTTGGGCCGGCTTGAAGTGCTGACAAGTGGGGCAGTTGAGCACTGTGTTGGCTATGTCATCATTAATGCCGGACCAGTACACTGCCTCTCGGGCCCGTCGGCGGCACTTTTCCACGCCAGATGGCCCTCGTGTAGCTGTTCCAGGATGATCTGGCGCATGCTATGCGGGATGACAATGCGGTCCAGTTTTAGAAGAACCCCGTCTACTACCGCCAGATCATCTCTGACATTATAAAACTGAGGGCATTGGCCCTTGAGCCACCCGTCTGTTAGGTGGCGCATGATACGCTGTAGCAAATGGTCAGCCGAGCAACTGGACGAGGGGTTCATCCGTGGCACGTAGATTGGAGGCCACGAAGGCCACATGGGCGTCAACCTGGCAGACGAATCCCGCTGGATCACATGGAGTGTTGACTGCCCTGGAGAGAGCGTCGGCAATGATGAGGTCTTTGCCTGGGGTGTATACCAACTGGAAGTATTATCGCCGGAGCTTGAGAAGAATACGCTGGAGGCGAGGCGTCATGTCGTTCAAGTCTTTCTGTATTATATTGACCAGCGGGCGATGGTCGGTCTCGACGGTGAATTGGGAAAGTCCGTACACATAATCGTGAAACTTATCCACACCGGGCAGAAGGCCCAGGCACTCCTTTTCTATCTGCGTGTAGCGTTGTTCCGTGGGGGTCATGACACATGACGCATATGCAACGGGGGCCCATGATGAGTTGCAGGAGCACTGCCCCAAAGCCGGACTGGCCGGCATCGGTCGCACTTTTGGTCTCTTTTGCTGGATCAAAGAAAGCTAAGACCGGGGCCGTGGTGAGTTTGGTTTTGAGTTCTCTCCATTCGCGCTCGTGGGCAGGGAGCCATTGGAAGTCTGTCGTCTTCCTGACCAGGTTCCTGAGAGCCGTGGTATGAGAGGCGAGGTTAGGGATGAACTTCCCTAAAAAGTTGACCATGCCCAGATATCGGAGGACCGCCTTCTTGTCCTCTGGCGTTTTCATGGCTGTGATAGCAGCTACCTTGTCCGCATCCGGCCGCACACCCAACTGGGAGATGTGGTCCCCGAGGAACTTGAGTTCCGTCTGACCAAAAGAGCATTTGACCCTGTTGAGGTGTAGGCCCTGCTCACGTATACGTTTGAATACGCGCTGGAGGCGACTGACATGCACCTGCGGGGTGGTGGACCAATGATTATGTCGTCGACATAGATGCGAACACCTTCAATGCCTTCCATCATTTGTTCCATGATTCTATGGAACACTTCTGAAGCAGATACGATCCCAAATGGCATCCTGTTGTAACAATATCTGCCAAAGGGGGTATTGAATGTGCAAAGATTCCTGCTGGATTTGTCGAGCTCGATTTGCCAGAATCCTTTTGAGACATCGAGTTTGGTGAAGAGCTTGGCGCGAGCCATCTCGCATGTGAACTCTTCGCGCTTGGGAATTGGATAATGCTCCCTCATGATATTGCGATTCAGATCCTTGGGATCAATGCAAATTCTCAATTCGCCGGAAGGCTTTTTCACACATACCATGGAACTGACCCAGTCGGTTGGTTCCGTGACTCTGGAGATTACTCTTTGGTCCTGGAGGTCCTGCAGCTGCTGCTTGAGGCGGTCCTTAAGGGGTGCTGGGACCCTGCGAGGTTCGTGCACCAGAGGCGTGGCATTCTGTTTCAATAAGATCTTGTAGGTATATGGGAGCGTGCCCATGTCTTCAAAGACGTCATGGTGCTGGTCGATGATGGCATCGAGTTGTGCCCTGAGGTCAGTGTCCTGAAAGGCCGACGTGTCATCAGGAGAGAGAAAGTGAACTCTCTGAACTAGGTTCAACAGCTTGCATGCCTGCGCGCCAAGCAGGGAGGCTTTCAAGGAGCCCACGATTTCAAAAGGAAGGATGGCTTTGCGTGACCTGTGTGTCACTTCAAATTGGCACGAGCCGCTAGCAGCAATGACATTGCCATTGTAATCCAATAGCTGGCAGGCTGATGGAAGGATGGCTGGCTTGACACGAAGGCTTTGGAAGTCAGACCGCGCAATGAGATTGGCGGAGGCACCAGTGTCCAGGCGGAATCGTATTTGGAACCGGTTGACCATCTGGGTGGCACACCGCTCATTGTCTGGATCGATGCTGTATACCGACTGTGGCTGGTGTCTTTGCTTCGGGGACAGCCTGTTTTTTGTTACAACACCGACTCGAAAAGGCGCCTTCGGGTCCTCGGTGTCACTGCTGTGTGGGAGGTCCACATCGGACTCGGTGACCGTGGGTTGAATTGCCCGGACATTCCTGCGAGGCTGGCTGAAGCGATATGAATTGGCAGGCTGAGCTGCTCGGCAGAAGGCAGCATAGTGGCCAAGTCTGCCACATCTCAGGCATTGTCGAGATTTGGCAGGGCATTGCCGTTTTAAATGGGTGGAGCCACAGTTGCTGCACGTCGTAGCGTCAGCACGTTCGCTGCGCCTCCGCACATGCGCGGTGCGGTCGTACGTGGTGCGCCTGCGCATTACGTTCTTCGACGTCGCCATTCCCTCGTTTGGTGTGCACAAACGTGGGAGGCTGCGAAAAGTGCGCGAAATGGCCGCCATCATCCAGGTTGAGGCCCTGGAGTTGCTCAATCACTTGGACCCGTTCCGCTTCGTGGGGATCTTGCCGCGCTGTTTCAGCCGCTTGGATGTGGGAGTACCGATTCATGGCGTTTTCGTGTAAGACACAGGCCTCAATGGCAGTCGCTAGGGTGAGCTGCTTTACTTTGAGGAGCTGCTGTCATACGGGGTCCGACTGAACACCGAAAACGATCTGGTCGCGTATCAGGGAGTCGGAGGTAGGCCCGTAGCTGCAAGACTGCGCAAGGATGCAGAGGTGCGTGAGAAAGGATTGGAAAGGTTCATCCTTACTCTGCAAACGCTGTTGGAACACGTAGCGCTCGAAACTTTCATTCACCTCGACGCTGCAGTGAGTGTCAAACTTGATGAGGACCGTCTTGAACTTTGTTTTATCTTCATCCTCCGCAAAGGTGAGAGAATTGAAAATGTGGATGGCATGGTCTCCGGCCGTGGAGTGGAGGAGAGCAATCTTCCTGGTATCCAAGGCGTCCTCCCTGTCTGTGGCCTCAAGGAAGAGCTGGAAGCGCTGTTTGAATATCTTCCAGTTGGCCCCGAGGTTGCCGGCGATGCGGAGCGGCGCTGGCGGGCAGATGTTGTCCATGTTGCAGGATGACGGAATGCTGGCGGAAGGCAGATCACTTGCAGGTAGGTCTAAGAAGTGCTAATATCCCTCAACTCCTGGTATCATGTTGTGTTGGGTGCTCTGGATCCGTGGAAGACATACAGGTCACCAACACTTGAAATAGTGCAACACTATTTTATTGAATCATTAACTGTTGTAACATACTCTGACTGTGGGCTAACACGATACTAGCTTTAACTAAAGACCTTTGCCTTGTCCTAACCAGTTGATGCACTCAGCACATGGTGAATGTCTGTGCTGCAGGCTGTGAGCTCTGTCCTCCTAGCTAGCTGCAGCTCAAATGAGCGGGAACTCTGATGCCCCCTGTCTTTATAGCACGTGTGCTGTAACTGGTGCTTGGCTGTGGTGTTGTGTGTGTTGATTGGTCCTACTGTGTGTCCATCAGTGTGTTTGTCTGCACCATGATATACTGGTGTATATTATGACATCTGGATCTTTGGTTTCCACCCCCTGCACGGTTCCGATGTCTCAGGTGAGGGCCAGCTTATCAAATTCAATTCTCTGAAAATGTTTGCATGTTGTGTCCTTTTTCACAAAAGGTATCTCTTACCCTCAATAATTTCCTGACATCGTTGCACACTTGCAATATTTACCATCTTATCTCAATCAAGTCTGATGAGACTTAACAGTCCAATAAGTATTCTCATGATATCTTTCAAACAGAAGTCAAACATTTCTGTTTGATTCCAGGTATCAATACGTTTTGCTTCTCTGCCTTCTTTTGATTCCCGGCTTGGATCACTGTCTGTGCGGAGTCTGCACTGTGTGGGTTTCCTCCCGGTGCTCCGGTTTCCTCACATAAGTCTCGAAAAACGTGCTTGTTTTGCTTCACTGCCTTCTTTCCCTGAAACAACATTTTCCTTTCTCAAAAGTAACCACTAGAGTGTGCCAGAGCTTTTTCATTTTAAAAACATCCCAAATTGAGAGCAACTATCGAGCTGACTCCGAGCACATTTTAAACTTTTTCTCTTTTTCAGCACAGGAACATGCAGCATTTTGAACAAACCTCGAATCTTTAAGCTTTGTAATGCGTTTCCAACCCAAGATCAATCCAATTCAGGATTAATGTTTCAAAATTGCAATTTATACTCTCAGAATTAAAACCATCCCTCTCTCATGTGTGAATTTCTATCCAGATTAAAAGTCTCACCTGTTTATCAACACATATTCTTTATCTTAAATGACATCATAGCTTTTCAAATGTAACGCGCTAAAAGGTGTTTCTCATTGGTCAGTGTATTCATATCAGATCTCCTGCCTTTGATCAGAAGATAATAATGAGCCTAATTGGATTAAATGCTTTAAATGCAAAATAATCTTCCCATTATGTCACCCCTCAATCTTGGGTTTGTTCCCTGCGAGGGGCTTTTCAGTCACATTGGATACTGAGCGATACACTTGACTGGCATTAGCATTTGTATTGCTTGGATACCATCGGTCACTGATAACAGCAAATACAGAAACTGATCAACAGGACAGCAATAGACAACGGCCGTTGCCATCATTCCTATTTCCCACTCGTTATACTGCACTGTCGCCATCTTGACTCAATTTCAAGCTGAATCTTCCAGATTCCTTGACTTCCCTGTAACTATGTTTCCCTGCACTCTTCCGGTCTTGATGCACGATAGCTTTTTTCCAGAAACCTCCTGGTAGTGCTTAAGGCCTTCTCCACTGCTACCTAAGGCTTTGGGCTTGGGGCATCACTGATATTTAACGTAACGTCCCACCATGGATTGAACAGCCTAATCAGTCAGGGCCCTACCTGCAAGATGCAACTCCTCCACCATAAAGGAGTTGATGAAAAGTAGGCACAGAACCAAATCTTAGATCTTCAATATCTGGCCTAACGTTATCTATCAAGTCCCGAACAAACTTGTCCCCCACTTAGTGAGTCAGTCGTATTAATGAGTTTTAACCCCTCGATTGCACCTTCGCCCTGAAGTCGTATCGCTGGTGTCATAATATACACACAGGTATATGATGGTGCACAGACAGGCAGTGATTGACACACAAGGTGACCAGTGAACACACAGAACACAGCAGCCAATCACCAGACAGGACACGACCACTATAAAGCCAGAGGGCACTAGTTTTCCCGCTCTCTTGGGATCCAGCCTCTGAGACAGTCAGAGCCCATGAGCAGCAACTAGAACATACACCATGTGGTAGTAAGATAGTCTGGTCAGGTTAGCCTCAGGTCTCCAGTCAAGTCAGCATAGTGTCAACCCACAGTTAAAGTATGTATGGTAGTTAAGAGTTCAATAAAATCGAGTTGCATTTCTTCAAGTGTTGGAAGCCTGTCTCTCTCACTGCTGCAGCAGACGCAGTCCTCGCAGACCCGGCATACCCAACACATCATGGTACCAGTGAGTTATGCTCGAATTTGACGGACCTACCTTGAGATAATCTGCCTTTGACCAGCGATCAGCCATCCGGTAACATGGCCAGCGTCCGCCCTCCCCCGCCGCTCCGCATCGCCGGCAACCTCGGTGCTAACTGGAAGATTTTCAAGCAGAAGTTCCAGCTGTATCTTGACGTCACCAACCTGGAAACCGCATCGGATGCCAGGAAGATCGCTCTCTTCCTCTCTACAGCCGGGGACCACGCTATCCACATCTTCAACTCCCTCACCTTTGCTGAAGGTGAGGACAAGACAAAGTTTAAAACAGTCCTGCTGAAGTTCGACAGCCACTGCGACATCGAAGTCAACGAGAGCTTTGAACGCTATGTGTTCCAGCAGAGGCTTCAGGGTAAGGATGAACCTTTTCAGTCCTTCTTAACCCATCTCCGTATCCTCGCACAGTCCTGCAACTACGGCTCCACGTCCGACTCCATGATCCGCGACCAGATCGTTTTTGGGGTCCACTCCGATCCCCTTCATAGAACATAGAACAATACAGCGCAGTACAGGCCCTTCGGCCCACGATGTTGCACCGAAACAAAAGCCATCTAACCTACACTATGCCATTATCATCCATATGTTTATCCAATAAACTTTTAAATGCCCTCAATGTTGGAGAGTTCACTACTGTAGCAGGTAGGGCATTCCACGGCCTCACTACTCTTTGCGTAAAGAACCTACCTCTGACCTCTGTCCTATATCTATTACCCCTCAGTTTAAAGTTATGTCCCCTCGTGCCAGCCATTTTCATCCGCGGGAGAAGGCTCTCACTGTCCACCCTATCCAACCCCCTGATCATTTTGTATGCCTCTATTAAGTCTCCTCTTAACCTTCTTCTCTCCAACGAAAACAACCTCAAGTCCATCAGCCTTTCCTCATAAGATTTTCCCTCCATACCAGGCAACATCCTGGTAAATCTCCTCTGCACCCGCTCCAAAGCCTCCACATCCTTCCTGTAATGCGGTGACCAGAACTGTATGCAATACTCCAAATGCGGCCGTACCAGAGTTCTGTACAGCTGCAACATGACCTCCCGACTCCGGAACTCAATCCCTCTACCAATAAAGGCCAACACTCCATAGGCCTTCTTCACAACCCTATCAACCTGGGTGGCAACTTTCAGGGATCTATGTACATGGACACCTAGATCCCTCTGCTCATCCACACTTTCAAGAACTTTACCATTAGCCAAATATTCCGCATTCCTGTTATTCCTTCCAAAGTGAATCACCTCACACTTCTCTACATTAAACTCCATTTGCCACCTCTCAGCCCAGCTCTGCAGCTTATCTATATCCCTCTGTAACCTGCTACATCCTTCCACACTATCGACAACACCACCGACTTTAGTATCGTCTGCAAATTTACTCACCCACCCTTCTGCGCCTTCCTCTAGGTCATTGATAAAAATGACAAACAGCAACGGCCCCAGAACAGATCCTTGTGGTACTCCACTTGTGACTGTACTCCATTCTGAACATTTCCCATCAACCACCACCCTCTGTCTTCTTTCAGCTAGCCAATTTCTGATCCACATCTCTAAATCACCCTCAATCCCCAGCCTCCGTATTTTCTGCAATAGCCTACCGTGGGGAACCTTATCAAACGCTTTGCTGAAATCCATATACACCACATCAACTGCTCTACCCTCATCTACCTGTTCAGTCACCTTCTCAAAGAACTCAATAAGGTTTGTGAGGCATGACCTACCCTTCACAAAGCCATGCTGACTATCCCTGATCATATTATTCCTATCTAGATGATTATAAATCTTGTCTCTTATAATCCCCTCCAAGACTTTACCCACTACAGACGTGAGGCTCACCGGTCTATAGTTGCCGGGGTTGTCTCTGCTCCCCTTTTTGAACAAAGGGACCACATTTGCTATCCTCCAGTCCTCTGGCACTATTCCTGTAGCCAATGATGACATAAAAGTCAAAGCCAAAGGTCCAGCAATCTCTTCCCTGGCCTCCCAGAGAATCCTAGGATAAATCCCATCAGGTCCCGGGGACTTATCTATTTTCAGCCTGTCCAGAATTGCCAACACCTCTCCCCTACGTACCTCAATGCCATCTATTCTATTAGCCTGGGGCTCAGCATTCTCCTCCACAACATTATCTTTTTCCTGAGTGAATACTGACGAAAAATATTCATTTAGTATCTCGCCTATCTCTTCAGACTCCACACACGACTTCCCATCCCTGTCCTTGACTGGTCCTACTCTTTCCCTAGTCATTCGCTTATTCCTGACATACCTATAGAAAGCTTTTGGGTTTTCCTTGATCCTTCCTGCCAAATACTTCTCATGTCCCCTCCTTGCTCGTCTTAGCTCTCTCTTTAGATCCTTCCTCGCTACCTTGTAACTCTCCATCGCCCCAACCGAAACTTCACACCTCATCTTCACATAGGCCTCCTTCTTCCTCTTAACAAGAGATTCCACTTCCTTGGTAAACCACGGTTCCCTCGCTCGACGCCTTCCTCCCTGCTTGACCGGTACATACTTATCAAGAACACGCAGTAGCTGATCCTTGAACAAGCCCCACTTGTCCAGTGTGCCCAACACTTGCAGCCTACTTCTCCACCTTATCCCCCCCAAGTCACGTCTAATGGCATCATAATTGCCCTTCCCCCAGCTATAACTCTTGCCCTGCGGTGTATACTTATCCCTTTCCATCATTAACGTAAACGTCACCGAATTGTGGTCACTGTCCCCAAAGTGCTCTCCTACCTCCAAATCCAACACCTGGCCTGGTTCATTACCCAAAACCAAATCCAATGTGGCCTCGCCTCTTGTTGGCCTGTCAACATATTGTTTCAGGAAACCCTCCTGCACACACTGTACAAAAAACGACCCATCTATTGTACTCGAACTATATCTTTTCCAGTCAATATTTGGAAAGTTAAAGTCTCCCATAATAACTACCCTGTTACTTTCGCTCTTATCCAGAATCATCTTCGCCATCCTTTCCTCTACATCCCTAGAACTATTAGGAGGCCTATAAAAAACTCCCAACAGGGTGACCTCTCCTTTCCTGTTTCTAACTTCAGCCCATACTACCTCGGAAGAAGAGTCCCCATCTAGCATCTTCTCCGCCACCGTAATACTGCTCTTGACTAGCAGCGCCACACCTCCCCCTCTTTTGCCTCCTTCTCTGAGCTTACTAAAACACCTAAACCCCGGAACCTGCAACATCCATTCCTGTCCCTGCTCTATCCATGTCTCCGAAATGGCCACAACATCGAAGTCCCAGGTACCAACCCATGCTGCCAGTTCCCCTACCTTGTTTCGTATACTCCTGGCATTGAAGTAGACACACTTCAAACCACCTACCTGAACACTGGCCCCCTCCTGCGACGTCAAATCTGTGCTCCTGACCTCTATACTCTCATTCTCCCTTACCCTAAAACTACAATCCAGGTTCCCATGTCCCTGCTGCATTAGTTTAAACCCCCCCAAAGAGCACTAACAAATCTCTCCCCCAGGATATTTGTGCCCCTCAGGTTCAGATGTAGACCATCCTGTCTGTAGAGGTCCCACCTTCCCCAGAAAGAGCCCCAGTTATCCAAAAATCTGAATCCCTCCCACCTGCACCATCCCTGTAGCCACGTGTTTAAATGCTCTCTCTCCCTATTCCTCATCTCACTATCACGTGGCACGGGCAACAACCCAGAGATAACAACTCTGTTTGTTCTAGTTCTGAGCTTCCATCCTAGCTCCCTGAAAGCCTGCCTGACATCCTTGTCCCCTTTCCTACCTATGTCGTTAGTGCCAATGTGGACCACGACTTGGGGCTGCTCCCCCTCCCCCTAAGGACCCGGAAAACACGATCCGAGACATCACGTACCCTTGCACCTGGGAGGCAACATACCAAACGTGAGTCTCTCACGCTCCCACAAAATCTCCTATCTGTGCCCCTGACTATAGAGTCCCCAATTACTAATGCTCTGCTCCTCTCCCCCCTTTCCTTCTGAGCAACAGGGACAGACTCCGTGCCAGAGGCCCGTACCCCATGGTTTACCCCTGGGAAGTCCCCCCCCCCACAAGTATCCAAAGCGGTATACTTGTTTCTCAGGGGAACGACCGCAAGGGATCCCTGCACTGACTGCTTTTTCCCAGTCCCTCTTACAGTTACCCACCTATCTCCAATCTTTGGTGTAACTAATTCCCTGAAGCTGCTATCTATGACCCCTTCTGCCTCCCGAATGATCTGAAGTTCTTCCAACTCCAGCTCCAGTTCCCTAACTCGGTCTTGGAGGAGCTGGAGATGGCAGCACTTCCTGCAGGTAAAATCAGCAGGGACACTAACTGCATCCCTCACCTCAAACATCCTGCAGGAGGAACATTGCACTCCCTTCCCTGCCATTCCTCTAACTTTCTACCAAGATCTGGCTAACAACTAAATTAAATTTTTTATAAAAAATAATAATAATATAATAAAATATGGTACTTACCTCAGACCAATGGGTTTTATTATTAGGTTAGAGGAGGAGGGCGGGTGGGAGACACTACACGTGTAGTGTCTCGGGTTTCCTCTCCAACAGAATTTATTGGTGAGGGTCTTCCCAGACGTCCGCGGGTCGACTTCCTGTTCCCGCCTAAAACACTAGTTTAAAAAAAAGAAAAATTCTCAGCTCCTGCTGAAATTGACTAACCAGCCAGCTCCACTCCCGCCGAAATCGACTCAGCAGCTCCTTAAAGTTAAGCAGCTTACCCTTACCATCGCCATCGAAACCTGCGCCTCCACGAGCACGGCAACAACCGGTACTCCCATATCAAGGCAGCAGAGCTGGCGTGTCAAGGCCCCCACGAGGCGGAGCGGGTGCAGGCCGTAAAACTGCTCCAAGGCCTGAGTCTGGATGAGGGCGGCCATTTCGCGTGCTTTTCCCGGGCTCCTGCGTATGCGCGCCACGACCAAGGGGACGGCGAGGCCGACGACCGAACTGCGCAGGTGCGCACATCGTTCGACCGCACCGCGCATGCGTGGTGGCGCACGGAGCATCCTGACATCGGCGCCATGACGTGCAACAACCGTGGCTCCGCCCATTTAAAGCGGCAATGTCCCGCGAAATCTCGACGCTGTCTCCAGTGTGGCAAGCTTGGCCACTACGCAGCCCTGTGCAGATCTGCTCAACTGCCCAATACACAGCGATCCCAGTCGCAGCGCAGGAACATCCGGTCAGTACAGCAACCCGTTGCAGACTCCGACTCTGACATGGTTCCAGATTCCGACACTGAGGGCCTCACATCCCCATTCCGGGTGGGCATCATCACCAAGCATACAATGCTTTCAGCGAAGAAGGTGAAACAACTCCCAGTACTGAGCATTGATCCAGACGCTGAGTGGTGTGCCACCCTCACGGTCAACAAGGCTCGCATACGCTTCAGGCTGGACACCGGCGCTTCAGCAAACCTCATTTCTAAGTCTGACCTTGACACCATCCGCGTCAAGCCAAGCATTCTTCAACCGGCCTGCCAGCTCCTCGACTAGAGTGGCAATGCCATTGCTGCCAGTGGCTCATGCCAGCTTGCGGTATCCCATCGTTCTTCAGAAGCAACCCTGCATCTTGAAATTGTAGGAACCAACAGAGCTTCTCTGCTCGGTGCTCGGGCCTGCAAAATCCTGAATCTTGTGCAGCGGGTTCACACCATGTCGTCCGCAGAGGCAGCGGCCTTGCCCGATGTCAACTTTCAGGCCCAATTAGATGACATTGTAGCACAATACCACAGCGTCTTCGAAGGTATGGGTACACTACCTTACCGATACAAGATACTGCTGAAGCCGAATGCCACACCTGTGGTTCATGCACCGCGTCGGGTGCTGACACCCCTCAAGGACCGCCTCAAGCAGCAGCTGCAAGACCTCCAGGACCAGGGCGTCATTTCTAAGGTCACTGAACCCACGGACTGGGTTAGTTCCATGGTCTGTGTCAAAAAACCGTCAGGGGAACTTCACATTTGCATCGGCCCCAAAGATTTGAACAGGAGCATCATGAGGGAACACTACCCTATACCTAAACGAGAAGAGCTCACCAGTGAAATGGCTCACGCCAAGGGGTTTTGGCAAATACAGCTGGTCGTGTCCAGTCGAACGTTGTGTACATTTAACACCCCATTTGGTCGCTACTGTTACAACCGAATGCCCTTTGGCATCATCTCCGCCTCGGAGGCATTCCACCGCATAATGGAGCAAATGATGGAGGGCATCGAGGGGGTACGTCGATTATATTATTATCTGGTCCACAACTCCTCAGGAGCACATCGATCGCCTCAAGCGAGTGTTCCACAGGATCCACGAGCATGGCCTCCAACTCAATAGAGCCAAATGCTCGTTCGGTCAACCAGAACTCATCGCCCGCCACAGAGAGTGAATTTATAGACTGAATGTTGCATTACCTTGTGATCCGTTTACACATCTGTACATATTGTTTCTTCCTAATTTGTTATCTGCCCTCTATCTGCACTAGACACCTTCCCATGTGAATAAGTTAACATACTTTGTATATTGTCAGGCTCCTGTACACACACACACTCACTACTTATTGACCTACACACATTTTTTAATAAGTAGAAAAAAAAAGGAAGCGGGGAGGGAGATGTCATAATATACACACAGGTATATGATGGTGCACAGACAGGCAGTGATTGACACACAGAATGACCAGTGAACACACAGAACACAGCAGCCAATCACCAGATAGGACACAACCACTATAAAGCCAGAGACCACTAGTGTTGGAAGCCTGTCTCTCTCACTGCTGCAGTAAACACAATCCACACAGACCGGCATACCCAACACATCAGCTGGAATTTTATTCAGTTCCCTGTTCTGTGAAACACAGTCCTCCTGCAGTCTTCTCAGTGACCCAGGAGGCAAAAGCACTCTAACTTTAGTTTTGCTCAATCAGGTCGGGATGAGGTTGGTCAGTTTGTAGGTCACCAGCAGTGTAACCATTGTTACAACATGTCAGATAACTTTGCATTTCCCAGTTCTAATGATCCCACCCGGAAGTAGTGACATGGTGGTTGGACACTTAGTTTCTGATACTTGCAAGTTGGCAAATTAAAGCATCTCAACCATGTGGTTAAGCAACTTTTATACATTGCTCTTGACAATATTGTCCCTCTAATCATGACTCCCAAACAAATGGGGGCAGATTCGTCCATCCCGCCTGAATGATCACTCCCCATGTTGGACATAGGTACCCAAATTGCCCCCACATCTGAGCTGGTATTGTACACTCCTTTTATGTCCACATTTCCAGTCCTGTCTGAAAGGTCAGGGAAATGTTACCCGAGTCAGACTGTCACCTCTTGATAATTGTGATGAATGTAAGCAATTGGTATGTATACCGTATTTTATGTCTGTTGCTATAATGTTATTAAAAGCCTGCGTTAAAGTGTATATTTGTTGCAGGAATATTATTAAGGAACCGAGGTTAAAGTATCCAGACTATACGCTGGATTCTCTGTTTCTGAGACTAAGTGTTGACCCCGGCGCAGGATTCGTGGAGATCCACGACAGCAAAACTGGCGCCGCACCGGGATTGATTCAGCGACTGGCGTGGGGCTGGCACCGGTGCCACGTGGAACACAATCGATTCCATAGAGAAACGGTGCCAGATTCGCCGGTTTCACGATTGACACTCAGGGGGCTGACAAGCTGCAGCCGCATATACACACTGCACTCCCCACACACACACACTGCACTCCCCACACACACACTGCACTCCCCACACACACACACTGCACTCCCCACACACACACACTGCACTCCCCACACACACACTGCACTCCCCACACACACACTGCACTCCCCACACACACACACTGCACTCCCCACACACACACACTGCACTCCCCACACACACACTGCACTCCCCACACACACACTACACTCCCCACACACACACTACACTCCCCACACACACACACTGCACTCCCCACACACACACTGCACTCCCCACACACACACTGCACTCCCCACACACACACTACACTCCCCACACACACACTACACTCCCCACACACACAATACACTCCCCACACACACACACTGCACTCCCCACACACACACTGCACTCCCCACACACACTGCACTCCCCACACACATACACTCCACTCCCCACACACATACACTCCACTCCCCACACACACACACACTGCACTCCCCACACACACACACTGCACTCCCCGCACACACACACTGCACTCCCCACACACACACACTGCACTCCCCACACACACACACTGCACTCCCCGCACACACACTGCACTCCCCACACACACACTGCACTCCCCACACACACACACTGCACTCCCCACACACACACTGCACTCCCCACACACACACACTGCACTCCCCACACACACACTACACTCCCCACACACACACTGCACTCCCCACACACACACTGCACTCCCCACACACACACACTGCACTCCCCACACACACACACACTGCACTCCCCACACACACACACTGCACTCCTCACACACACACACTGCACTCCCCACACACACACTACACTCCCCACACACACACTGCACTCCCCACACACACACACTGCACTCCCCACACACACACTGCCCTCCACACACACACACTGCACTCCCCACACACACACACACTGCACTCCCCACACACACACACTGCACTCCCCACACACACACTGCACTCCCCACACACACACACACTGCACTCCCCACACACACACACTGCACTCCTCACACACACACACTGCACTCCCCACACACACACTACACTCCCCACACACACTGCACTCCCCACACACACACACTGCACTCCCCACACACATACTGCACTCCCCACACACACACACTGCACTCCCCACACACACACACTGCACTCCCCACACACACACACTGCACTCCCCACACACACACTACACTCCCCACACACACACTGCACTCCCCACACACACACTGCACTCCCCACACACACACACACTGCACTCCCCACACACACACACTGCACTCCCCACACACACACACTGCACTCCCCGCACACACACTGCACTCCCCACACACACACACTGCACTCCCCACACACACACTGCACTCCCCACACACACACTACACTCCCCACACACACACTGCACTCCCCACACACACACACTGCACTCCCCACCCACACACTGCACTCCCCATACACACACTGCACTCCCCACACACACACTGCACTCCCCACACACACACACTGCACTCCCCACACACACACACTGCACTCCCCACACACACACTGCACTCCCCACACACACACACTGCACTCCCCACACACACACTGCACTCCCCACACACACACACTGCACTCCCCACACACACACACTGCACTCCCCACACACACACACTGCACTCCCCACACACACACTGCACTCCCCACACACACACACTGCACTCCCCACACACACACTGCACTCCCCACACACACACACTGCACTCCCCACACACACACACTGCACTCCCCACACACACACTGCACTCCCCACACACACACACTGCACTCCCCACACACACACACTGCACTCCCCACACACACACTGCACTCCCCACACACACACACTGCACTCCCCACACACACACTGCACTCCCCACACACACACACTGCACTCCCCACACACACACACTGCACTCCCCACACACACACTGCACTCCCCACACACACACACTGCACTCCGCACACACACACTGCACTCCCCACACACACACACTGCACTCCCCACACACACACTACACTCCCCACACACACACTGCACTCCCCACACACACACACTGCACTCCCCACACACACACACTGCACTCCCCACACACACACTGCACTCCCCACACACACACACT
This sequence comes from Scyliorhinus torazame, assembly GCF_047496885.1. Taxonomy (NCBI): domain Eukaryota; kingdom Metazoa; phylum Chordata; class Chondrichthyes; order Carcharhiniformes; family Scyliorhinidae; genus Scyliorhinus; species Scyliorhinus torazame. Next base: position 122,490,272 of record NC_092719.1, on the reverse strand, counting down.
GCACTCCCCACACACACACTGCACTCCCCACACACACACTGCACTCCCCACACACACACACTGCACTCCCCACACACACACTGCACTCCCCACACACACACACTGCACTCCCCACACACACACTGCACTCCCCACACACACACACTGCACTCCCCACACACACACTGCACTCCCCACACACACACACTGCACTCCCCACACACACACTGCACTCCCCACACACACACTGCACTCCCCACACACACACACTGCACTCCCCACACACACACTGCACTCCCCACACACACACTGCACTCCCCACACACACACACTGCACTCCCCACACACACACACACTGCACTCCCCACAGACACACACTGCACTCCCCACACACACACACTGCACTCCCCACACACACACACTGCACTCCCCACACACACACTGCACTCCCCACACACACACACTGCACTCCCCACACACACAATGCACTCCCCACACACACACACTGCACTCCCCACAGACACACACTGCACTCCCCACACACACCATCCCAGCCAACAAGGTGGCAGTGAGGAGAGCAGCCTCGAGGTTACCAATGCCTAGCTGGAGACCCTCTTGGGCGCGGTGGAGGAGAGACGGGTGACCCTGTACCCCGGCTCCAGAAGGAGGCTGCCACCCGCCGTCATTCCCCATGCCTGGGCACAGGTGGCAAAGGCGGTGAGCGCCACGAGCAACACAATCCGAACTGGCCAGCAGTGCCGCACAAAACTGTACACCGTCCTCAGGGCAGCCAGGGTGAGTCAGCAGCACTGTGCCCCTGGCACTAACCCCCATCCCACACACCTGAAGACCCCCACCCCAACATCAGTTGGGTGACGGGACCCCACCCTGCACCACATGCCTGGAGGAAAAGGAGGTCGCTGGGGTGGAGTTCGGCCGTGGGCGAGGAAGTGAGACCCCACTGAGTTGTGGCACCCCGTGACATGTATGCCAACCCCTCCCCCGCAACACCATCCTTACCATCACCCCCAGCCTCACTCCCACCCCACCCCCACCCCCACCCCCACCCTCCCTCTCACCCTCACCAGCCCCACTTAGCCGGCAGTCTAATCATGCATCTTTTCTTGTGTCTTGCAGGAAGGGCTGGTAATGGGGCGGATCCATCTCGTGTCACCCACCCTCAGCCACTGCCATAGCCAGAGCCGCGGGTGCCAAGCAGTGATGAGGAGAACAACACTGACGTGAGCCATGGACCTGAAACCCAAGACAGCCTGGAGCTTGAGTCCAGGGATGACAGACATTTCCCATCACAGCTATGTCCAACACCCTCCACCATCCCAGAGACTCACACCTCGGTTGGGCACTTCAGTGAAGAGGCTCCTGAGACACTATCTGGTGTGCACCGCACAGCAGATCCAGTACAGCATGTGGAGGTAGGACGACCCGAGGGGGCGGACGGTCAGAGGGTCTAGCTGCCGTCCAGATGGGTCTCTGGTTTCTGGTTGTGGAGATGCAGTCGCAGAGCCAAGGACTACATGAGGGGTTGTCGGCAAGCATCCAGCACCTGCAGGAGCAGGTGGAGGAGTCCACTGTGTGCAGGAGCAGGAGGTGATGGTGACCAAGCGTGCCACCCAGCCCGACACTGCAAGGGTAGCCGTTTGGGGCAAGGGTTGTGTCTATGGATCAGCATGTCCAAGGCCTGGGACATTCTGTGCAGGCGCTGGCCGAGGCCCAGGGCAGGGTTGCCAGCATACAGACAGCCATGTGCGCCAGCCATCTGGAAATTGCAGAGGTGCTTCTGAGCGAGGCCCAGTCATCGAGGGCAATGGCTGAGAACGTCGGCGGCATTGCCCAGGCACTGGCCAACGTGGCACATACACAGAGGGAGGTGGCCCAGTCCCAGAGGGAGATGGCGAAGTCACTGGCTAATGTGACACAGACCCAGGAAGTGGTAGCACAGTCAATGGGTGAGGTGGCACAGTCCCAGACAGAGATGGTCCACTCCCTGTGCTCCATGGTCACCAGCATGCAGACCATGGTCAAGACCAGAGCGTGCCTCCAGCACTGGCAGCGCCAGATGACGGGGAGGCCTCAGGGGATGGCTCCGCTCACACCCCCGTCCCATGGAGTAGCCCGGGGGCCATCTGGCACCTCGAGGGAGGAGGAGGTGATGGGGCCTGTGCCGGTGACTCCCGCAGGGGAGGTGCCAGAAAACTGCCGCACCTTGAAATCCCCCTCTTCTATCCCTCGCGCATCTGGTGGGCAGCAGGCAGAAGAGGGTGGCACCACACTACCTGGGATCCACGAGCAGCAGCCAGGCCCATCCAGGCCCGGTCACCCAGGAGACCCTTGTCGCAGGGCAGTAGTCAGAGCAGGGTGCCTCCACTTCTGCTGTAATATCTGGGGAACCACCTAGATGTAGCGTTAGGGTCCATAAGGCCAGAAAGTTGGACACTAGGTAAGTTGGCACGGGTGCAGGGCACAGTGTAGTTATAGGGGCTAGGGCATGTAACTGTAAGTAGTTGTGCACATTAAACACCTGTTAACACTGCTACAACCTGCCTTGGTGCTCTGTTAGATGGAGGGAGGGATGTGGGGTTAGGTTGTGGAGTCCATGCCCTTGGCTAGTTTTCCCCCCCCGCCCCCTAGTCGGTGAAGCTGGAGGTGTCCCGTGAACATTGGCACTGCCACACATATCGTGCGGCCTCTCGTGCCTGCCTGGGCTCTGTGTCATGCCCATCCTCGCCTTCCCCCTCATCCTCATCATCGATTGAGGACTGACGTTCATCCTCCCTCTCAAGCATGTTGCCCCTCTGCTACACATGTTGTGCAGGACGCAGCAGACCACAAAATGCGGGCAACCCTCTCACCATCTTACTGGAGGGCCACTCCAGAGTGGTGAAGGCACCTGAACCGCATCTCAGGATGCTGAAGCACTGCTCGATCACATCCCTCATCGCACGCCATGGGCATCGTTATAGCGGATCTCGGGGTCGGCCTGTGACCTCTGGAGAGGCGTCATCAGCCACGACCACAGTGGATAACCCTTGTCAACCAGGAGCCAACACCCAGCCAAGGTCTGGGCAAGTTCATCCCAAACATGGCCTCACACACCACGGCCCTACAAAACCTAGTGAAGAAGTTCACTGACTTTGAGTGGAAGGCGGCCCATCAGGCAGAGAGCTGGAGCTGAAAGCCAAGCTCACCACCGCACCCGTATTGGCATTTTTCGACCCAGACAGGGAAACAGAAATCTCGACAGATGCGAGCCAGGATGGCATCGGTGCGGTCCTGCTGCAACGCGATGACACTTCATCCTGGGCACCGGTTGCCTACGCATCACGGGCAATGCTGAACAACGGTATGCACAAATCGAGAAGGAATGCCTGGGACTTCTCACTGACATTCTCAAGTATCACGGCTATGTCTACGCCTGCCAACATTCACAGTCGAGACGGATCACAGGCCTCTGGTCCACATTATCCACAAGGACCTTAATGACATGACGCCGCCTCAAATTCAGAAGGTACGACTTTGACCTGGTCTACACCAGGCAGCACGGCAGCACGGTAGCCTTGTGGATAGCACAATTGCTTCACAGCTCCAGGGTCCCAGGTTCGATTCTGGCTTGGGTCACTGTCTGTGCGGAGTCTGCACATCCTCCCCGTGTGTGCGTGGGTTTCCTCCGGGTGCTCTGGTTTCCTCCCACAGTCCAAAGATGTGCGGGTTAGGTGGATTGGCCATGATAAATTGCCCTTAGTGTCCAAAATTGCCCTTAGTGTTGGGTGGGGTTACTGGGTTATCGGGATAGGGTGGCGGTGTTGACCTTGGGTAGGGTGCTCTTTCCAAGAGCCGGTGCAGATTCGATGGGCCGAATGGCCTCCTTCTGCACTGTAAATTCTATGATAATACACGCCTGGCAAGGAGCTCATCATTGCCGATACACTGTCCCGCTCCATCACCGTGCCGAGTGAATCACCGAACGTCATCCGGCAAATTGAGTCACAAGTTGAGTCACAAGTGCAGCTGTGTGCTAGCACCCTCCCGGCATCTGATGAGAAGGTGATTCGTATTCGTGAGGAGACAGCCAAAGATCCCCTCTTGCAGCGTATTATGCAACACCTCGCCAATGGCTGGCAAAAAGGGCAATGCCCTCAATTTTTCAATGTAAAGGACGACCTGACGGTGGTTGATGGCATCCTCCTCAAACTGGACCGGATTGTAATTCCACACAGTCTCCAGAACTTGGTGCTCCGTCAAATCCATGAGGGCCACCTGGGTGTGGAAAAGTGCAGACGCAGAGCCAGGCAGGCTGTCTACTGGCCCGGGATCAGCCAGGACATCGCATACATGGTCCTTAACTGTGCGACCTGTGAACGCCTCCAGCCAGCGCAGAGTAAGGAGACACTTCAGCAGCATGAAATGGAAACCTCTCCGTGGTCCAAGGTTGGCATCAACCTCTTTCATGCAATTGGTTGTGATTACGTGTTAATCATTGATTACTTTTCCAATTACCCTGAAGTCGTGAAGCTCTCAGACCTCACATCTCGGACCGTCATCAAGGCCTGTAAGGAGACGTTCTCCAGGCATGGTATCCCACTCACTGTCATGAGTGACAATGGCCCGCGCTTCAGCAGCCATGAATGGTCTCTGTTTGCCCAGTCGTATCAGCTCAAACACGTCACTTCCAGCCCACACTATCCGCAGTCAAACGGAAAAGTTGAGAAAGGGGTGCACATCGTGAAGCAGCTCATCTGCAAGGCTGCGGATTCTGCGTCTGACATTCACTTTGCGCTGCTTGCGTACAGGGCGGCCCCACTGTCCACTGGCATGTCGCCGGATCAACTCCTGATGAACAGGGACCTGCGAACGACACTTCCAGCCATACACGTGCCCAACCTGGATCACCTCCCGGTGCTGCAGACGGTGCAGCAACTCCGAGACCGGCAAAAACAGGGCTATGATGCTCATGCCACCGATTTGCCCGTGTTATCCCCGTCCGACACTGTTCGGGTCAAGATCCCTGATAGAGGCTGGTCAGCTCCAGCTGTAGTTGTTCGACAGGCTGCCCCCCGCTCGTATGTTGTGCGTCTGGCTGATGGTTCTGTTGTGCGACGAAACAGACGGGCACTGAGCAAACCTGCCTGCCCGCAACCACATTCTTCGCCGTTTCCTTCTGTTTCATAGATTATCATAGAATTTACAGTGCAGAAGGAGGCCATTCGGCCCATCGAGTCTACACCGACTCTTGGAAAGAGCACCCTACCCAAGGTCAACACCTCCACCCTATCCCCATAACCCAGTAACCCCACCCAACACTAAGGGCAATTTTGGACACTAAGGGCAATTTATCATGGCCAATCCACCTAACCTGCACATCTTTGGACTGTGGGAGGAAACCGGAGCACCGGGAGGAAATCCACGCACACACGGGGAGGATGTGCAGACTCTGCACAGACAGTCACCCAAGCCGGAATCGAACCTGGGACCCTGGAGCTGTGAAGCAATTGTGCTATCCACAAGGCTACCGTGCTGCCCAAATGTTGTTTTGCCACCTCCTGATACCTCGACTCACGAGGCCACCAGTCAGGCTTCAATCCCGCCCACCAAGGCGCTGTCGTCCCCACCACCATCTCTCCGGCGGTCGACCAGGATCAGACGCAAGCCACAGAGACTGGACTTATGAACATTTGTTCTGTTTGCCGTGTTCTGTGTTCTCGCATTAGACAGCTGTTTTCACATGTACATATGTTCACATCCACTGCATGTATATATGTTAATATTGGCCTATTTTTGTAAATACGTTCACATATGTCATCCAAACATAAAAAAAAGGGGAGATGTCATGATATGCGGACACACACATAATGATATACAGACAGGCAGCTAATGGACACAGAGAACAGGACATGACCAATAAGCAGGCAGGACACTCAGGGGTGGGATCTGACTATAAAAGATACGAGGCACTCACACTCCGCCTCTTTCCACAGATGATCATCTAGAGAGTCAGTCAAGGGTGTTGTTACAATCTCACACCTCCCCCACATGGCTAAGAGCTAGTCTGGTTCAGTCAGACAGAGTAACCACACTTAAGTTAGCAGAGAGTCGAACTCACAGAGAACTGTGCTAACTGTGCTATTAGTTCAATAAACCTGATTGAACTAACTTCAAGGTCTGGAGTATCTTTCTGATCTAAGCTGCATCCAGTTGCAGCCAGTGTTAGACCAGTGTACCTAACACGACAGTTGTCTTAAACCTAGGATGTTCAGCAGGGCATGGAGCACCCCTCTCCTGTGCTCTACTTCCAGACGCCTGCCGTTTGAGTCTGTTTCCCAATTGCCATGATCATTTGAAAATGTTTACTTACTCTTTAAGCCCCATGAACCATTCCATGTAAAAAGGTGGGGGTGTCTCTGTTACTGGATCTTTGCTCATGTCCCCCTGTATGATTCCAATGTCTCAGGTGAGGGCCAGATTACCAAATTTAGTTCTCTGAAAAAGTTTGCATGGTGTGTCCTTTTTCAAAAACTTCATCTCTTCCCCTCAATAATTTCCTGACACCTTTGCACACTTGCAATGTTTACCATCTTATCTAATTCAGTTTGTCTAGAGAGACTTAATAGTCCAATAAATATTCTCATGATATCTTTCAAAAAGAAGTCAAACATTTTGTTTGATTCCAGGCATTGATACGTTTTGCTTCCCTGCCTTCTTTTGATTCCCGGCTTGGGTCACTGTCTGTGCGGAGTCTGCACGTCCTCCCCGTGTCTGCGTGGGTTTCCTCCGGGTGCTCCGGTTTCCTCCCACAAGTCCAGAAAAACGTGCTGGTTAGGTGAATTGGACATTCTGAATTCTCCCACAGTGCACCCGAGCAGACGCCGGAATGTGGCGACTAGGGGATTTTCACAGTAACTTCACTGCAGTGTTAATGTAAGCCTGCTTGTGACACTATTTATTATTTGAAACAACATTTTCCTTTCTCAGACGTAACCACTAGAGTGTGCCAGAGCGTTTTCATTACAATAAAAAGTATCTTAAATTTCGACAGCAATTATTGAGTTGACTACGAGCACATTTTAAACTTTTCCTTTTTACAGCACAGGAACTTGCAGCAATTTGAATCGAGAAACTAACCTCAAAGGTGGAATTCTCTGTCGGCCGGCGGTGAAATCGGGAAAGGCGATTGGGCGAAGAATTGATCTTGTCGCCGAAATCATGGCCGGCGCGGGGTTCACGCCAAATCACAATTCTCCAGCACCTCGACAGCGCCGTCAATGCACTCTACTGTGCACGTAAAGTAAGCCCCATTTGCATATCATCAGCAGGCCTGACCCGGCATTCTCTGGGCCTCCACGATGCTCCGCCTCGGCCAGGGGGAAATCCAGACGGTGAGGTTCATTTGCGATTTAAAAATTTGGGAAAAAGGCACCATGGCTGGTGAAGGAGAGAGGGACGTAGGACACGCATAGCCCCGATCGTGTGCTGCCGGTCCGGACACTGGCCGGGCTAGTTGGGGGTGGGGGAGGGGGGCCTACCAGGGCCGGGTGATGGGGGGGTGACCAGGGGACCCCCAACAGGACTGGAGTGTCCAGACAAGGACTGCCATTGCCACAGGCTGCAAGCAGCCATCTTGCTGCGAACCCCACTGACCATCCACCTTGGCCTGTGGTTTGGCAACCTTTTGGGTGCCCCCCACTCACATTGCCCGCACCCCACACTCCGCCATACCACCGCCCAAACCGGCCGCCACCTGCTAGCGGGGCATCACGCAGCCAATCCCAAGGGCAACACACACAGTAGTCCCAATAGGGGGGCACCGGATGGGACCCTGTTGACAGGGATGGGCGCCAGGACCAGAGGCTCCCATGATGCTGGGCACCAACTGGGCCAGGGGCGCGGAGATGGGGGGGGGGGGGGGGGATAGGGACATATGATGGCAGGGCCCGCAGTGTCAGTCAGGGTCACCACGTAGCCTGTTGGACCTGGTTGGGCACAGGAGTATGCACCATGCTAACATGTCAGCCTTTCGCCCCCTGCAGACAATGGATATTGGAATTCAACCAGCAATGCTGGCCTTCCTGCCGGCCGCCGCAGCCCTGGGGGTGCCCTGTGGCTGTACGAGCTGCTCGAGGAGGAGGAGGAAACTGCAACAGTGAAGCCAACCCCAAAGGAACAGGAGGCAGTCAGTGAGGATGGAGAGCCGGTCGCCCAACAGGCCGAGGAAGAGGAGGTACAAATGAGGTGCCGCATGAGGCCTTGTGTGTACTGACAGCGCTTGCCATCGAGGACCCGCTGGACAGGAAGACAGTGCGACATATCTGCTAGATCAAGGCGCATCTGGCACATAGGAATATGGGGGAGGACACCCACTACCGGTGGCCATCAAGGTGACGGTCATCCTGAACGTCTACGCCAGGTGCCGAATGGGGACCTGTCCAGGATATCAGAGCTCAAAACTCAGGTGCCTCCTCCATGACGTCAGGGTGGCCCTATATGCCCAGTCAGCTCAATACATCCATTTCAGTGTGGACCAGAACAACCAGGATGCCTGAGCATTGGGGTTCGCCACCATCGTCGGCATGCCCAGCGTCCAGGGAGTGACCGACGGGATACATGTTGCCCTACGAGCACCTGCAGATGACAGGCCGCTGTACACAAACCAAAAGGGGTTCGACTCGATGAATGTGCGGCCGATATGTGACCATCAGTTGTGCATCATGCACGTCTGTGCCTTATACCTGGGCAGTGTACACAACATCTTCATCCTGGCGCACTCGATGGTTCCTGGCCTCTTCTTGATGCCCACCACCCCAGCTGGGGGGTTGGCTCCTGGGTGACGGGGTTATCGCTACGGGCGTCGCGGATGATGCCTATCCGGAGGCTACAGACCGACGCGGAGACACGCTACAATGATACCCACGTAGCGACCAGGGGCGTGATCGAGAGATGCTTCGGCAGTCTGAAGGTGTAGTTCAGGTGCCTGGACCCTTCTGGGGGGGGCCTCCAGTATAGCGTTAGAACGGTCTCCTACAGCGTGGTGGTCTGCTGCATTCTCCACAACATCACGCAGCAGTGGGTCGACGTGTTGGAGGAGGAGGATAAATGCCAATGAGGAGGATGCAAGGGAGAACAAGGATGGGCAGCGCATGAGGCCAGACAGGCATGGGAGGCTGCACAACATGTCGCCAGGGCTGACACACACAGGATGCTCTTATCACCTACGACTAGGGGGACTGACCAGGGGCACGGACATCACATCCCACCCCCATACCCCCCCCCCCCAACCTGGCCACCCCCTCCCATGAACACCCTCCCTGCGCCACCGCACACCTGGTTTTGTAGCACCCTCCGTAATTCCTACCTGCCTCACTACAAGGTGTGGGCCTTGGTCTGGCTCATTAGATGAAGGATGATGAAATCCCGCTCTGGGATGAGCTCTGGAGCTCCACATCGTTCAGCACTGTCTGACTCCTGCCCACGATAGCATTTTCCACCGTCCACTTGGATGATCCCTGCATGCAAGCTCGCCATTCCATCACACGATGCCATTGAATCCCTGGGATGGCAGAGGTGGGAACAGTGGGGGGATCACTTTGGCAGCTGTCTTCTGGGGCGACTGGGCCTGGATGAGCCCGGATGCTGCTCAGGTGTCCCAGGTGGCATAGTGCCGCCTGTTCTGCCTGCTGCCCATGTGATGCACCAGGAACAGGAGGAAGGGAGTCTGAAGTGCTGCGGTGTTCTGGCACCTCCTCTGCGGAAGTCACCGGCACGGCCCCATCACCTCCTCCTCCCTACGGGGTGCCCAGTGGGGTGGGGGTGCGAACAGAATTAACCCCTGAGGCTCCCCCGCCACCTGGCGCTGCCAGTCCTGGAGGCCCGCTGTGGTCTCGACCAGTGTCTGCATGCTCGCAGACAGGGAGCACAGGGAGTGGACCACCTCCATCTGGGACTTCGCCACATCATGCTGCGACTGTGCCGCCACCTTCTCGGTCTGTGTCACATCAGCCAGTGACTGCGCCATCCACCTCTGGGACTGGGCCACTTCCCTCTGTGTGTGCGCCACGCCGGCCAGCGGCGCCAGCCCTCTCAGCTGAGGCCACGCTCAGCAGCTAGTGACTCTGTGAGAAATCCATGCACTCGGTTTTCTATTCTCTGCTCCCTCTGTTGGTGGCTGCATCTACTGTCCTGGGCGCAGAAGGGTGCCTTTGTTGATGTTCATGGTGGGCTGTTACTGGTAAGAGGGTGATTACTGCTGCTGCTGCCCTCCAGATTGTCATTACTCTGAGGATTTGTCTAAAACAAAATACTTCAGTGAGCCGTCGGTTACTTTCCTTCCTGCAGAAACAGACTCTGAGATAAAAGGTTTTACCTGTGACCAATGCTTCCAAACATACAATGTGGCATTCATCATTATCACTGGTTAAAGTCCTTGCCACCGTGAGTGAAATCCCGTGGGTCAAATCTCAGCCATTCCGGCTCTCCCTGAACCATAATCCCTACTTCTGACATGCCCTGAGGTAGACAAACTCTCTCACTTCTTTCCCAGCCTGCTACCTCTTTCTAATGTCTCACCTTGGTCCTCGATTCCTGTAGCTGTCCACACAACTCTACAATGCACCTTCTTATCGTATCTTTCTAAGGCCCAATATCTTCACTTCCAGTGACAGCTCCCAGCTCTGCCCGTCATCATGGCGTTAATCCTGTGTTCCTCCTTGGTCTACATCCAACCATCCTTTTTCCAGCTCTCTCTTTACCTGTATCCATCTTGTGGTAAATTGTTCTTAACCATTATTTCTCCTCAATTGTCAATTGTCAACCTGTCAATTGTCTCAACCAAGATTCCTTGTGCGTTTACTTCTTTTTTACTCCATCTAACCATGATCATCTTAAGCTCTTCAGCTTTTCTTAAAGTCCATTTCCCTATTGCCTTGATCATTTGAAAATGTTTTCTTATTCTTTAGGTCCTGTCATGATATCCACATTAGCATATCACGGTGCAATCACACACACACTGATGGACAGGCAGTTGGACCAACCAACACACACAACATCGCAGCCAATCACCAGTGAGAGCACACGCACTATAAAACAGGGAACACCACAGTTCCCGCTCATTCTACCAGGAGCTAGCTCAGAGCACAGAGCTCACAGCGTGCCACTCAGACATACACCATGTGCTGAGTGCCTCACCAAGATAGTGAAAGGGCTGGGTCCACAGGTTAGCTGGTGAAGCACGAACCTCAGCCAGCAGGTATTAGTTGTTACTGTTTAAGACAATAAAACAGAGTTGTACCATCTACAACCGTGTTGGATCATTTTTGTATCGGAACACCCAACACGACATGATACCAGTAGTGGAAGCTAACCAGCGACTGTGAGACCTACCTGCACCCTTTCAGAAATCCGCCATCCTGCTCCATGGAAAACATCAGCCCGCCGCAGCCGCTCCGAATCGCTGGAAATCTTGGCATCAACTGGAAGCTGTTTAAACAGCGCTTCCAGCTCTTCCTAGAAGCCACAGATAGGGAGAATGCATCGGACACCAGGAAGATCGCCCGCCTCCTCTCCACGGCGGGGCAACACGCCATCCACATCTGCAACTCACTGGCATTCGCGGAAGGCGAGGACAAGACAAAATACAAGACGGTGCTTCTAAAGTTCGAGGAACACTTCAGCGTGAAAGTTAATGAGAGCTTCAAGAGGTACCTCTTCCAGCAGCGCCTGCAGGGTAAGGATGAGCCTTTTCAATCTTATTTGACACACCTCTGTATCCTCGCGCAGTCCTGCGGCCATGAGGCCACCTCCGACTCCATGATACAGGATCAGATAGTTTTTGGGGTCACCTCGGACATCCTACGCCAGCAACTCCTCGAAATAAAGCAGCTCACCCTAGCGACTGCCATCGAGACCTGCGTCCTCCACGAGAACGCGACCGGCCGGTACTCCCAAATCCAGGCGGCCGAAAGTGCACGGCAGGGGTCCTACGAGGCGGAGCGGGTCCAGTCGATCGAGCTCCTCCCGGCCCGTGGCCCGGATGAGGGCGGCCATTTTGCACGCTTTCCAAGGCCTCCCGTGCTTGTACGCGCCAAAAGAGGGGACGTCGACACAGAGGGACGGGATGCGCAGGCGCACTCTACGCAGGACCGCACCCGCATGCGCGGTGGCGCAACGAATGCCATGACATCACAACATGCGGCAACTGTGTCTCCGCCCACTTAAAGCGGCAATGTCTGGCCAAAGCGCGACAATGCCTCCGCTGTGGCAGGATGGGCCATAAGGCTGCCTGCTGTCGAGCAGCTCAACCTGCCAACTCTCAAACATTCCGCCAGCCTCGCAGGGATGTGCAGGCCATTCAGCCCCCATGCACTGAGTCATATCCTGACAACATGCAGACCAGTGATACCGAAGACGGGTAACCCTTCCGCGTTGCGGTAATAAACAAGAACCGGATGTCCCCAAGTCTGAACCACCAGCCGCTGCCAGTGTTCAGCATTGATCCGGGCGAAGAGTGGTGTGCCACCCTAACGGTCAACCGATCACCAATCACATTTCGCTTGGACACTGGTGCCTCCGCCAATCTCCTTGCATGGTCAGCCTTCCAGACCTTGAAGGTTAAACCACCGATTCTGCCATCCCACTGTCAGCTGGTTGACTATAACGGAAACGTCATCCCGGGCACGGGGTCCTGCCAGCTCGAGCTTACACACAACTCACACAAAGCCACATTGTCTTTTGAAATAGTTGGATCCTCAAAGGACTCTCTGTTAGGCGCAAGATCCTCCACCTCGTTCAGCAGGTACACACTCTGTCTCCAGAAGGTATGTCCGATTTCCCGGATGCAGACTTTAGGGCGCAGCTCCACTCACTCCTCGCGCACAACCAGGAGGTTTTCGAGGGCATGGGCACACTGCCCTACACATACAGAATATGTCTCAAACCGGACGCCACCCCGGTCATTCACGCACCTCATAGAGTCCCAGCACCACTCAAGGACCGCCTCAAGCAGCAGCTACAGGACCAAGGAGTGCTTTCCCAGGTCACGGAGCCAACGCCATGGGTCAGCTCCATGGTGTGCGTCAAGAAGCCCTCCGGCGAGATCCGCATCTGCATCGACCCAAAAGATCTGAACAACAACATCATGAGGGAACACTACCCCATCCCCAAACGAGAAGAAATCACGAGCGAAATGGCTCGGGCAAAAATATTCACCAAGCTTGATGCCTCAAAGGGTTTTTGGCAGATTCAACTGGATCAGTCCAGCAGGAAGCTGTGCACTTTCAACATTCCATTTGGCAGATACTGCCACAATAGGGTGCCGTTTGGCATCATCTCAGCCTCCGAGGTGTTCCATCGCATCATGGAACAGATGATAGAGGGCATCGAAGGGGTACGCGTCTATGTAGACGACGTTATCATCTGGTCCACCACACCACAGGAGCACATCAGTCGTCTCCAGCGTGTCTTTGCACAGATACGAGATCAGGGCCTGCGCCTCAACCGAGCCAAGTGCTCTTTTGGCCAGACTGAGCAAAAGTTTTTGAGGGACCACATCGGTCACGGGTGCGGCCGAATGCCGACAAAGTGGCAGCCATCGCAGCCATGCGGCAGCCAGCAGGCAAGAAGGCAGTGCTGCGCTTTCTCGGGATGGTCAACTTCCTGGGGACGTTTATTCCTAACCTTGCCTCGCACACAACGGCTCTTCGCCACCTGGTCAAAAAGACAACGGAATTCCAGTGGCTGCCCGCACACCACAAGGAATGGGAGGAGCTCAAGATCAAGCTCACCACCGACCCGGTACTGGCGTTTTTCGATACCACTCAGGATACAAAGATCTCAACTGACGCCAGCCAGTCCGGCATTGGGGCGGTACTCCTGCAACGGGACGACACCGCATCATGGGCCCCGGTCGCTTATGCCTCGCGGGCCATGACCCCCACAGAACAGCGCTATGCGCAGATTGAAAAGGAGTGCCTAGGTTGTTGACCGGCATTGACAAATTCCACGATTATGTGTATGGCCTTCCGCAGTTCACTGTTGAGACTGACCATTGCCCCCTGGTCGACATCATTCAGAAGGACCTCAACGATATGACCCTTCGCCTCCAGTGCATTCTGCTCAAGCTCCGGAGATACGACTTCCAACTTGTCTACACCCCGGGGAAGGACCTCATCATCGCAGATGCTCTGTCCAGGGCGGTCAACACACCGCCCGAATCGGAGGGTTTAGTTTGTCAGGTCAGCGCACAAGTGGCCTTCACATCTGCCAATCTGCCGGCCACTGACGCACATCTGGCCCTCATTCGCCGTGAGACTGCGGCTGACCCCCTTCTACAGCGTGTAATGCGCCACATGACGGAAGGGTGGCTCAAGGGGCAGTGCCCACAATTCTACAATGTCGGGACGACTTGGCCGTCATTGATGGTGTCCTCTTGAAGTTGGAACAGATTGTGATCCCACACAGCTTGCACCAGCTTGTCCTCGAACAACTGCACGAAGGCCATCTCGGAGTTGAAAAGTGCAGGCGGAGGGCCCGAGAGGCTGTGTACTGGCCGGGCATCAGCGACGACATCGCCAACATGGTGCTCAACTGCCCCACATGCCAAAGGTTTCAGCCGGCGCAACACCCTGAGACACTTCAGCCCCATGAGTTGGTCACACCCCCCTGGGCAAAGGTGGGCGTGGACCTCTTTCATGCGCTCGGCAGGGACTACATCATTCTGATTGACTATTTTTCAAATTATCCGGAGGTCATACGCCTGCACGACATGATATCATCAGCTGTCATCAGAGCATGCAAAGAAACCTTTGCTCACCATGGAATTCCGCTCACCATCATGTCTGACAACGGGCCTTGTTTTGCAAGCCAAGAATGGTCTTCCTTTGCCACTTCACACAACTTCACGCACGTGACGTCCAGTCCCTTGCATCCCCAGTCGAATGGCAAGGCGGAAAAGGGCGTCCACATCGTGAAGCGGCTCCTCTGCAAGGCTGCTGATGCCGGATCTGACTTCTGTTTAGCCCTGCTGGCCTATCGCTCGGCCCCACTGTCCACGGGCCTCTCGCCAACCCAGCTGTTGATGGGTCGCACCCTCAGGACCACTGTGCCGTCCACTCATGTTCCTGAACCCGACCATGCTCCAGTACTGCGAAGGATGCAACAACAGCGTGCTCAGCAGAAGGTGGCACATGACGCTCGGGCAACTGATCTTCCTGCCCTGGCGCCTGGAGACAGCATCCGTATACACCTACTGGAGGGTGGCTGGTCGGCAACCGCCGAGGTTCTCTGCCGCGTAACACCCCGGTCATTCCTGGTTCGCATGCCTGATGGCTCCATTCGCCGACGTAATCGGCGGGCCCTTCGTCTGGTTCCGCGCTCGCTATGAGATCATGCACCGGTGCCATGCCCTCCTGTTGTTCCTGATGTCGACTTCGTTGAGCTTCCTGCCACTCTGCCTAGTCCTCTCTCGCCCATGGCCAGACCCATTCCTCAGCCGGTGGATCCTGACCCACCCTTGAGGCGGTCAACCCGAATTCGTCGCCCACCTGATAGATTTGACTTATGAGCCTGTTTGCACATTGGGCTCACTGAATTGTTTTACAGTACTGTTAACGTGTTTCTTTCTTGTCGTTCCAGAAGTTCTCTCTCGTCGTTTGCTGATTACACTTGTTTTGTTATTGGTACAACCTCATTGCTCTGTTGTACCTGACACCTTCCTCTGTATATAGTTTAGCCTCATGTACATGTTGTAAATATTGCACACACATACTCAGATGCACTCAGTACACACCAATATTTATTACCATGTAGGCACATATTCTTGTGAAAAGGGGGGATGTCATGATATCCACATTAGCATATCATGGTGCAATCACACACACACTGATGGACAGGTAGTTGGACCAACCAACTCACACACAACATCGCAGCCAATCACCAGTGAGAGCACACGCAGTATAAAACAGGGAACACCACAGTTCCCGCTCATTCCATCAGGAGATAGCTCAGAGCACAGAGCTCACAGCGTGCCACTCAGACATACACCATGTGCTGAGTGCCTCACTAAGATAGTGAAAGGGCTGGGTCCACAGGTTAGCTGGTGAAGCACGAACCTCAGCCAGCAGGTATTAGTTGTTACTGTTTAAGACAATAAAACAGAGTTGTACCATCTACAACCGTGTTGGATCATTTGTGTATCGGAACACCCAACACGACAGGTCCCATTAACCATTTCATGTAAAAAGTTTTGACACAGTCATCCAAACTTGATGACTGTTCTCTCTCCACAGATGCTGTCATACTTGCTGACATTTTCCAGTAGAAGGGTTAAAAATCATACAGGGATAAAAATCTACAGGCACAAACTGGCTGCCGCTTGCTAGCTGCTAAATTCTTAAAGACGGAAAACTAGTGATAAGAAATCAGTTGCTTCAGCTCAGACAGTCTACAGATACAACTCAAGGACCCTTGCTATGTTAATTACAGGGAGGCAGGAGTTAATCAGCTCGCAGGATGATAATGGTATAGTGTAGGTTAGATGGCTTTTGTTTCGGTGCAACATCGTGGGCCGAAGGGCCTGTACTGCGCTGTATTGTTCTATGTTCTATGTTCTATGTTCTATTATATAGTTGCAGTTAGTGTGCCTGATGAAAACACTGGACAATGGAAAGGGAGTATGGTACACCACAGCTCAGGCATATATTTATCTTACTCAGCACGGTAGCATAGTGGCTAGCACAATTGCTTCACAGCTCCAGGGTCCCAGGTTTGATTCCCGGCTTGGGTCACTGCCTGTGCAGAGTCTGCACGTTCTGCTCGTGTGTGCGCCGGTTTCCTCTCACAGTCCAAAGATGTGCAGGTTAGGTGGATTGGCCATGATAAATTGCCCTTAGTGTCCAAAATTACCCTTAGTGTTGGGGGGGGGGGTTACTGGGTTATGGGGATAGGGTGGGGGTGTGGGCTTGGGTGGGGTGCTCTTTCCAAGAGCTGGTGCAGACTCGATGAGCCGAATGGCCTCCTTCTGCACTGTAAATTCTATGATTCTATGATTCTATGTCTAGCAGTTATTTCATAAGTAGAGACAAATACATGCTTGCTAATATTATAATAAAACAATATTATACTTATTACAATATTATAATGTGCTCTGATTATGAGTGGTAATTATATTCATACGTTATATAAGTAAATATCAATCAATCAATATATTATGTAATCCTATTTATTAGTTGTGAATAGACATAGATAACTTCTAAACAAATGTATTCTTTTGATTGGTAAATGTTAATTACTTGGAAGATAAGCAAAGGTAGAATTGCTCTGTATTTTCTATGATTGGGGAGACCAAGTGGTGCATAGCTCCCCTGCGATAGCTTGAGTGAAGCTCTTGAACAGAAACTCCTGCCGTCTGGTCAGTTGGGGAGTCAAGAACAATATAGTCGAATAGTCGAATAGGCGTGAAACTCACAAAATTACAGCATTTTCTGTTTTTGTTTCATGTAAAAAGAGAGGGAGGGCGCGGTCTCTGTCTCAAGATCTTTGCTCATCCATATTCAGGTGAGGGCCAGGTGATCAAATTCAGGGGCGTCATTCTCCGACCCCCCAGAGGGTCGGAGCATGGCCGTTGGCCGCCGTGAATCCCGCCCCCGCCGGTTGCCGAAGTCTCCGAAGGGAGAAAAGTCGGCGGGGCGTTAATGTCGCCGCTGCCGCGGAGAATGTCACGGGTCTGCGCAAGGCAGCCGATTTTGGGCCTGCCGATATTCTCCCTTCCGGATGGGCCGAAGTCCCGTCGACGTGATGACCGTTCACGTCGACGTAAATTAAACCTCCTTTTGATCGGCGTGACCCTGTGCTCCAGGTTCACGCCGACCAGCGTGGAGGTGAGTGACGGCCTGGGGGGTTGGCTCTGGGCAGGCGATGGCGTGGCCGCAGTCTGAATGCGTGAGGAGTGGTGTGTCTCGGGTTGTGTGTGTGTGTGTGTGCGGCGGGGGGTGGGGGGGGGGTGGTTAGAGTAGGCTGGGCTCCGGGGGAGTGCCGGGAGGGGGTCCGTGCCGGGGAGGGGGATGGGGGGGGGGTCCGTGCCGGGGAGGGGGATGGGGGGGTCCGTGCCGGGGAGGGGGATGGGGGGTCCGTGCCGGGTTGGAAGTTGGGGGGGGGGTACGTGCCGGGGTAGAGGTTGGGGGGGGGTCCGTGCCGGGGAGGGGGATGGGGGGTCTGTGCCAGGGTGGCGGTTGGGGGGGGTCCGTGCCGGGGAGGGGGATGGGGGGTCCGTGCCGGGGTGGAGGTTGGGGGGGGATCCGTGCCGGGGAGGGGGATGGGGGGTCCGTGCCGGGGTGGAGGTTGGGGGGGGGTCCGTGCCGGGGTGGAGGTTGGGGGGGGTCCGTGCCGGGGTGGAGGTTGGGGGTGTCCGTGCCGGGGAGGGGAATGGGGGGTCCGTGCCGGGGAGGGGGATGCGAGGGCAAGTGAGTTGGTCCACCTGGCCAGGTGCCAGCCTCCAACAGTTGGACCCATGCGGTCCATGCCACCTGGCTGGGGGGAGGAGGGGATATGGGCAATGATGACATGTCGTCGTTCCCCTCCCCCCCACCAGGCCGTCATGTTTTCCGATCATCCAGCGATGTTGGCCGCCGCGGCGGCAGCCGCTCATGTCTATGTTGCCCTGGATGAGGAGGGGGAGGAGGACGTTGCGGCCCCACAGCAACAGAGGCACCCGAGGGCGCCCCGTGTGTACCGGCCCCGGCAGTCATACCAGGACCTCACGGACCGGGAATGCAGGAGGAGACTCCGGGTGAGCCGGGAAACCGTGGCACACATCTGCCACCTGCTGGCACACCTGTCACCGCGTGGCACTGGCGGGGGACACCCTCTCCCCGTGTCCGTCAAGGTTACGGTGGCCCTGAACTTTTATGCAACGAGGTCATTCCAGGCACCGAGTGGGGACCTGCCCGGCATATCGCAGACATCGGTGCATCGGTGCATCCGGGCAGTGACAGATGCCCTATATGCCATGGCTCACCGCGACATCCGCTTCCCCGTGGACCGGGCCAGCCAAGATGCCCGGGCCGTGGGCTTCTCTGCCGTGGCCGGGTTCCCCATGGACCAGGGCGCGATCGATGGGATGCACGTCGCCGTGCGGCCACCTGCAGATAACAGGGCCGTGTTCACCAATAGGAAGGGGACCTATTCGATGAACATACAGGTGGTCTGCGACCACCGCATGATGATACTGCACGTCTGCGCCCGATACCCAGGCAGTGTACACGACTCATACGTGTTGTCGCGGTGATCCATCCCCGGCATGTACGAGGGACGCCATCCCCGGCTGAGGGGCTGGTTGCTGGGCGACAGGGGCTACCCATTGCGATCGTGGCTGATGACGCCTATACGGAGGCCACGCAATGAGGCGGAGAACCGCTACAATGATGCCCATGTAGCGACAAGGGGAGTGATAGAGAGGTGGTTTGGCGTGCTGAAGATGCGTTTCAGGTGCCTGGACCTCTCTGGGGGCGCCCTCCAGTATCGGTCAGATAGGGTCGGCCGCATCATTGTGGTGTGCTGCGTCCTGCACAACATAGCCCAGCAGAGGGGCGATGTGCCGCAGGCAGAGGAGGGCGGAGTGGAGGAGCAGCAGGAAGAGACGCAGTCCTCCCCAGATGAGGGGGATGGGGTTAATGGTCAGGGCAGACGGGGTAGACACAGGCGGGTGGCTGTCCACCGTTACCGGCTGGCCCAGCGGGCACGGGACAGACTGATAGACGCCCGCTTCACTGACTAGATGGGCGTGGGAATCGGGTAGTATGGCCACAGACCGCACACCATGGCAACAGCCGACCACCCACACCCCCCACCCATCCACCCACCCAGCACCCTCATCCCCCTCCCCAACCCCACCCACCCCACCCACATGCACACCACCCCCCCCATTGCCGATCCACCTGCGGCACAACGGGCCGGGCTCACACAGTTGCGGGTGGACGCGTGTCTATTGCAGGCCATGGAGGATGATGACAACCCGCCCTGCGGTGAGCTCCTGGCTCTACATCGTTGGACTATGTCTGACCCATGGCCACAGTACCACCATCCACCCGGACCATCCCTGCATGCGGCTGTGACACTGCAGCGCACGGTCCCGTCCTCTGCCCGGGGGATGTTGATGGCGGCCCAGGGGGAAGGGGGCAGACTCACCTGGGGCTGAGGTAAGACCACCCCTCACACACACACTTGCGCTCAACGTACATGACACCCCCGCACGCTTTGGACAGAGCACAAAGGCAGCTTCTGTAGGTGTAACATTGACTTTAATAACCAAAGGAGTTCATGCACGTGCCCCAGCCCCTAAAACTCATCTGTGTCCTGCACCCATGCCAACTTACTCAGTGTCTAATTGTTTGGCCTTACGGGCCCTTTGACTACGTCTACGTGGTTCCCCAGACGGTACAGCAGAACTGGAGGTGGACTCCTGTGATTCCTGCCCTCTGACACTGGATCCCTTTGGCGGCCGTTTCCGGGGCGTCCTGGCCTAGATGGGCCAGGCTGCGGCCCGGGCGACTGGGATGGCGAGCTGCCAGCCTGTCCTGCCCGTTGCCCACCCGATGCACCTGGGACGGAAGGGGGGGAGTCCGAGGTGTCGCGGTGTACCGGGACCTCCCCTACAGGGGGAGCCGGGACGGACCACACCACCTACTCCTCCCTCGGGGTGTCCGATGGCCCCCAGGCCTCTACATGGGTGGGGGATGCGAACGGACTGGCCATCCGACGCCCCCCCGACATCTGGCGCTGCCAGTCCTGGAGGCCCGTGCTGGTATCGACAGAGGTCTGCAGGTTTGCAGCCATGGAGCCCAGGGGGTTGGCAAACCCTGTCTGTGACAGTGCGACGCCGGCTCGCACATGGCCACTGGCGCCGATGCCCTCAGCGATGGCCTGCTGAGACTGGGCCATGGCCTGCAGAGACTGGGCCATGGCCTGCAGAGACTGGGCTATGGCCTGCAGAGACTAGGCCATGGCCTGCTGAGACTGGGCCATGGCCTGCAGAGACTGGGCTATGGCGTTGAGCGCCTCTACCATCTGGCGCTGGCACTGGCTCATGGCCTCCTGAGAGAGGGCAGCCATTTCCTGGGCCACAGACGCTGCCTGCACGGAAGGCCCCAGGCCTCGCAAACCGTTCCCCATGTCTGACACCGGCGCACCCATTGCCTCCACCGCGGACGCCACCCGTGCGGTGTCAGCTTGGGTGGCACGCATGACCGGCACCACTCCCAGCTCCTGGACGCGGGTGGACTCCTCCACCTGCGATTGCAGCCGCCGCAAGCCGCCCGTCACCCTCTTCGCTCGTCTCCGGGTCGGTGGTTGCATCGGATCTATGTGTGGGTGTGGTAACTCCAGGAACCCGGGATCCATCTGGGCGGCAGATGTTCGCTTGGGCTGGGCTGCCCTCCGACCGCCCGGCCCCTCTGCTGCTCCTACCTCCACCTGCTGTACCGGGACGGCTGTGTTGTGCGCACCAGTGAGTGTAGCAGACGCTTCATCACTAAAGTGCCCAACCGAGGTGAGTGTTTCTGCGATGGTGGAGGGTGTTGGTGACAGCAGTGGCGTTGTGTCGTGCTCTTCGTCCCACTCTGAGTCCATGGCACTTTGGGGTGGGGGTTCGTCTCCACCCATCCACTCTGAGTCACTGTCCGGTATTTCGTCTTCCTGGGTAATGCTGTCCCGGGTAGGGGTGTCCTGGGCAGTGCTGTCCCGGGTAGTGGTGTCCCGGGTAGTGGTGTCCCGGGTAGTGGTGTCCTGGGTAGTGGTGTCCTGGGTAGTGGTGTCCTGGCTCGGATGTGACGGGGGCCTGTGGCTGCCCCCCTCGTCGCTGGGTGGTCACTCCCACACGTGACGGGGGTGTCGTCTCCCTGTTGCTCCAGGTCTCTCCGTCTCCCGTGGCCTCCGAGGGACATCCTGCGGGCGTCGCATGCTGGAGGGTGCGGGTCTCTCCGTCTCCCGTGGTGTGCGAGGGGCATCCTGCGGGCGTCGCATGCTGGAGGGTCCGGGTCTCTCCGTCTCCCGTGGACTCCGAGGGGCATCCTGCGGGCGTCGCATGCTGGAGGGTTCATGTCTCTCCGTCTCCCGTGGCCTCCGAGGGGCATCCTGCGGGCGGTCTGCATCTGCGGGGATGGGTGCCTCGACGTTTGGTCCTGCAATACACAATGAAGCATGCATGGTTAGACATCAGGCAGTGATCAGATGATATGGGGGAGGGGGATATAGGGGAGGGGGGATATGGGGACGGGCTGTTGGTGGCTCACTTGCTAGTATGCCCCCGACCTCTGCATCAGCAACCTCCCGGTCGTCAGGTCCGCCAGCCAGTTCCAGGGCCCTTTCCTCATGTTCGGTCAGTGGCCTCTCATCAGCGGGGCCTCCTCCAGTCCTCACATGCTCCCTATTGTTGTGTGCGCGCTTATCATGTGGGGGGGGCGGGGGGTGGTGGCAGGGGTAAAAGGCAACACTGTTCGGCAGGTATATGAATGCACGCCATCGGTTGCGCGTGCATTGCAGAGGTTAAGGTTAGGGCTGGATTCACTTGGGGATATGGGGAGGGGGATATGGGGGAGGGGGGATATGGGGGATATGGGGGAGGGGGGATATGGGGAGGGGGGATATGGGGGAGGGGGATATGGGGGAGGGGGGATATGGGGGAGGGGGATATGGGGGAGGGGGTATATGGGGGAGGGGGATATGGGGGAGGGGGTATATGGGGGAGGGGGTATATGGGGAGGGGGATATGGGGAGGGGGGATATGGGGGATATTGTGGAGGGGGGATATGGGAGAGGGGGGATATGGGGGAGGGGGGATATGGGGGAGGGGGGATATGGGGGAGGGGTGATATGGGGGAGGGGGGGATTATGGGGGATATGGGGGAGGGGGGATATGGGGAAGGCTCACCCTGCCTGCTCTGACGAGGTCGTTCACCTTCTTGTGGCACTGGGTGCCTGTCCGTATTGTCAGGGCCACAGCGGTGACAGCCTCTGCCACTTCCCTCCACAGACGCCGGCTGTGGCGTGGGGCAACTCTGCGGCCGTGCCCGGGATACAGGGCCTCCCTCCTCTGCTCCACTGCGTCCAGGAGCGCCTCCACATCCCGTGACTCGAACCTCGGGGCTGAGCGGCGGCCAGCCATCCAGTCGGGTGTTGCGGTCGGGTGTTCCGGTCGGGTGGGGGGGAGCAGCACGGCCTTATGAGCCGTCACGCCGTGTGGCGCGTATGACGCTGCACGGCGTGAACCACTGCGCAAGCGCGGATCCTGTTACGTCGCTGCTAGCCCATTTCGGGCCGGAGACTTTCGTCCCATTTTTCCGACGTGACGCAAGTCGGATTTGCGCCGTTTTTTGCGCCGATCGGCGGACTTTCCGCCGATAACGGAGAATTTCGCCCCAGTTCTCCCAAAAAGTTTGTTTATTGCGTCTTTTTTCGCTTACATTGGGTGCAATTGAACAATCTCATCGCGCTCGATTTGGTGATACTACCAAGGCGTTAAATCTCACGAGACCATTCTCGCGAAATTTGCGACATTCGGAACGTCTCGGGAGATATAACGATATCTCGCAAGACATGCGATCTGAATCTCGCCCTCATATTTAAGTGGGCAGTTAGCCAGTTGGGGGAGGCAGTGGCATAGTGGTATTGCCGCTGGACTAGTTAATGCAGAGACCCAGAGTCATGCTCTGGTGATCCGGGTTCGAATCCCTCCATGGCAGATGGTGAAATTTGAATTCAATAAAAAAATCTGGAATTAGCAAGCTAAAGATGACCATGAAACCATTGTCGATTGTCGTTAAAAAAAACCATCTAGTTCACTAATGCCCTTTAGGGAATGAAATCTCTCGTCCTTACCTGGTCTGGCCTAAATGTAACTGCAGACCCACATCAGTGTGGTTGACACTTAAATGCCCTCAGGGATGGGCAATAAATGTTGGGCCAGCCAGTGACGCCTATATCCCCTGAACGAATAAAATAAATATATGCCCGGTGCTCCTGAGGTTTGGGAATAAATGCCTACCCGTGGGAAACCGTTTAGCACTGATGCACACAAACTCTAGGCAGAGTGGTACGCTAGCACTCGCACTGGCACACAGGCATCTTGGCACTGCCAGCCTGGCACCTTGACATTGCCACTCTGCCAGGATGCTCAAGTGGCACTGCCAGGCTGCCAGGAGCACTGCTAAAGTTCCAGGCTGGCAGTGCAAAGATGCCCAGGTGGCAGGTTGCCTGTGCCGGGACAGGGCCCAGGCTACCCTGCCCTTATGAGGTGCAATGAGCTGGGGGTGTGGGGTGCGGGGGGGTGGGTGGCTCAAGGACCCCTTAACAGGTAAGTTGGGGCGTTCCTCACCGGGCCCCAAAAAATTGAGTCCCGTTTGATAGCGGGATCATCCTTGGTGCTGCAGGCGCCGAGAACCACCTCGCTAAATGCGTAAAACGGGACTCTCCCCGTTTAATCCCTTTATCTCTTACCCTTAATAATTTCCTGACGATTGTGGAGGTCATGCAGACTCTAAGGGAGTTTGGGAAGTTTTCGGGCTATCAGCTCAATGTAGGGAAGAGTGAGCTCTTTGTATTACAGGCGGGGGACCAAGAAAGAGGGATAGGGGACCTACCGCTGAGGAGGGCGGAGGGGAGATTTCGGTATCTGGAGACCCAGATAGCCAGGAGTTGGGGGACCCTACATAAACTGAATCTGACGAGGTTGGTGGAGCAAATGGAGGAGGATTTCAAAAGATGAGACATGTTACCGCTCTCGCTGGCGGGTAGAGTGCAGTCGGTCAAAATGGTGGTCCTTCCGAGGTTTCTGTTTGTGTTTCAGTGCCTTCCCATCGTGATCACTAAGGCCCTTTTTAAGAGAGTAGGCAGGAGTATTATGGGGTTTGTGTGGGCGAATAAGACCCTGAGAGTAACGAGAGGGTTCCTGGAACGCAGTAGGGACTGAGGAGGGTTGGCGCTGCCAAACCTGGGGAGCTACTACTGGGCAGCAAATGTGGCGATGATCCGCAAGTGGATTATGGAGGGAGAGGGGGCGGCATGGAAGAGGATAGAGATGGCGTCCTGTAAAGGAACGAGCCTGGGGGCGTTGGTGACGGCACCGCTGCCGCTTTCGCCGACAAAGTATACCACAAGCCCGGTGGTGGCGGCAACGCTAAGGATCTGGGGCCAGTGGAGACGGCACCGGGGTGCAATGGGAGCATCAGTGTGGCCCCGATCAGGGGTAACCACCGGTTTGTCCCGGGGAAGATGGACGGGCGGTTCCAGAGCTGGCATCGGGCGGGGATTGGAAGAATGGGGGACCTGTTCATCGACGGGAGGTTTGCGAGCCTAGGGGCACTGGAGGAGATGTTCGAGTTACCCCCGGGAAATGCCTTTAGATATATGCAGGTGAGGGATTTTGTGAGGCGACAGGTGAGGGAATTCCCGTTGCTCCCGGCACAAGAAGTCCAAAATAGGGTGATCTCGGGTGTATGGGTCGGGGAGGGCAAGCTGTCGGAAATACACCAGGAGTTGAAAGAAGAGGGGGAAGCGCTGGTAGAAGAGTTGAAGGGTAAATGGGAGGAGGAACTGGGGGAGGAGATCGAGGAAGGTCTGTGGGCTGATGCCCTAGGTAGGGTTAATTCCTCCTCCTCGTGTGCCAGGCTCAGCCTGATACAATTTAAGGTGGTCCACTGAGCGCACTTGATGGGGGCGAGGTTGAGTAGGTTCTTTGGGGTAGAGGTCAGATGTGGAAGGTGCTCAGGGAGCCCGGCGAACCATGTCCATATGTTTTGGTCATGCCCGGCACTGGAGGGGTTCTGGAGAGGAGTGGCGGGAGCAATATCTCAGGTGGTGAAAGTCCGGGTCAAGCCAAGCTGGGGGCTAGCAATATTTGGAGTAGTGGACGAACCGGGAGTGCAGGAGGCGAAAGAGGCCGGCATTCTGGCCTTTGCGTCCCTAGTAGCCCGGCGAAGGATCTTGCTAATGTGGAAGGAGGCGAAGCCCCCCAGCCTGGAGGCTTGGATAAATGATATGGCTGGGTTCATAAAGTTGGAGAGGATTAAGTTCGCCTTGAGAGGGTCTGCGCAGGGGTTCTACAGGCAGTGGCAACCGTTCCTAGACTATCTCGCGGAGCGTTAGAGGAAGGTCGGTCAGCAGCAGCAGCAACCTTGGGGGGGGTGGGGGAAAGGGGGGACTGCCTGGGAGGGTGGATGAGCAAGAGATAACATGAAGGGTTGGGGAAACTGGCACGTACGGGTGAGGGGGGGGGGGGGGGGTTATTGTTTGTAAGGGAGAAAAATTGTGTTAAAAAACTTTAATAAATATATATATTTTTTAAATAATAATTTCCTGACGTTTTACAATGCACTATTTATCTTCTTATCTAATTCTGTTCATCTGGAGAGACTTAACAGTCCAATAAAATATTCTCAAACAGAAGTCAAACAGTTCTATTTGATTCGGCGGGAGAAGAGCTGGTGAGTCAATTTCAGCGGGGGCAGTGCGGAAGTGATTGCTGGGAGGTAAGTCTGTCCTTTAAAAACACTTACCTCGTCCCGTTTTCGATCCCTCTTTTCTGTTTTTTAAAAATATTTTAGTATTTAAGGCGGGAACAGGAAGTTCGGCCCGCGGACTTCTGGGAAGACCCTCACCAATAAATTCTGGTGGAGCAGCAATTGGATGCACTTAGGAGCATGCAGGTGGCGGGAAGCGTTATAGATCGCAGTTATGTAAATGTGGTCACACCCAAGGTGCAGGCAGAGAAATGGGTGACCACCAGAAAGGGCAGGCAGTCAGTGCAGGAATCCCCTGTGGTTGTCCCCCTCTCGAAAAGTATACCCCTTTGGATACTGTCGGGGGGGATAGCCTATCAGGGGAAAACAGCAGCAGCCAGAGCAGTGGCACCACGGCTGGCTCTGATGTTCAGAAGGGAGGGTCAAAGCGCAGAAGAGTAATAGTAATAGGGGACTCTATAGTCAGGGGTACAGATAGGCGCTTCTGTGGACGTGAAAGAGACTCCAGGATGGTATGTTGCCTCCCTGGTGCCAGGGTCCAGGATGTCTCCGAACGGGTAGAGGGCATCCTGAAGGGGGAGGGCAAACAGGCAGAGGTCGTTGTACATATTGGTACTAACGACATAGGCAGGAAGGGGCATGAGGTCCTGCAGCAGGAGTTCAGGGAGCTAGGCAGAAAGTTAAAAGACAGGACCTCGAGGGTTGTAATCTCGGGATTACTCCCTGTGCCACGTGCCAGTGAGGCTAGAAATAGGAAGATAGAGCAGCTAAACACATGGCTAAACAGCTGGTGTAGGAGGGAGGGTTTCCATTATCTGGACCACTGGGAGCTCTTCCGGGGCAGGTGTGACCTGTATAAGAAGGACGGGTTGC
The DNA here is from genome assembly GCF_047496885.1 of Scyliorhinus torazame. NCBI lineage: Eukaryota > Metazoa > Chordata > Chondrichthyes > Carcharhiniformes > Scyliorhinidae > Scyliorhinus > Scyliorhinus torazame. The sequence goes on along the minus strand of NC_092719.1, from coordinate 122,462,910 downwards.
ATCTAAACCAGAGAGGCATAAATATCCTGGCCGCGAGGTTTGGTAGTGTCACACGGGAGGGTTTAAACTAGTATGGCGGGGGGTGGGCATGGGAGCAATAGGTCAGAAGGTGAGAGCATTGAGGGAGAACTAGGGAATAGGGACAGTGTGGCTCTGAGGCAGAGCAGACAGGGAGAAGTTGCTGAACACAGCGGGTCTGGTGGCCTGAAGTGCATATGTTTTAATGCAAGAAGTATTACGGGTAAGGCAGATGAACGTAGAGCTTGGATTAGTACTTGGAACTATGATGTTGTTGCCATTACAGAGACCTGGTTGAGGGAAGGGCAGGATTGGCAGCTAAACGTTCCAGGATTTAGATGTTTCAGGCGGGATAGAGGGGGATGTAAAACGGGAGGCGGAGTTGCGCTACTGGTTCGGGAGAATATCACAGCTGTACTGCGAGATGACACCTCAGAGGGCAGTGAGGCTATATGGGTAGAAATCAGGAATAAGAAGGGTGCAGTCACAATGTTGGGGGTTTACTACAGGCCTCCCAACAGCCAGCGGGAGATAGAGGAGCAGATAGGTTGACAGATTTTGGAAAAGAGTAAAAACAACAGGGTTGTGGTGATGGGAGACTTCAACTTCCCCAATATTGACTGGGACTCACTTAGTGCCAGGGGCTTAGACGGGGCGGAGTTTGAAAGGAGCATCCAGGAGGGCTTCTTAAAACAATATGTAGACAGTCCAACTAGGGAAGGGGCGGTACTGGACCTGGTATTGGGGAATGAGCCCGGCCAGATGGTAGATGTTTCAGTAGGGGAGCATTTCGGTAACAGTGACCACAATTCAGTAAGTTTTAAAAGAGTGGTCCTAGGATGAATGTGCTAAATTGGGGGAAGGCTAATTATAACAATATTAGGCGGGAACTGAAGAACATAGATTGGGGGCGGATGTTTGAGGGCAAATCAACATCTGACATGTGGGAGGCTTTCAAGTGGCAGTTGAAAGGAATTCAGGACCGGCATGTTCCTGTGAGGAAGAAGGATAAATACGGCAATTTTCGGGAACCTTGGATGACGAGAGATATTGTAGGCCTCGTCAAAAAGAAAAAGGAGGCATTTGTCAGGGCTAAAAGGCTGGGAACAGACGAAGCCTGCGGGGAATATAAGGAAAGTAGGAAGGAACTTAAGCAAGGAGTCAGGAGGGCTAGAAGGGGTCACGGAAAGTCATTGGCAAATAGGGTTAAGGAAAATCCCAAGGCTTTTTACACGTACATAAAAAGCAAGAGGGTAGCCAGGGAAAGGGTTGGCCCACTGAAGGATAGGCAAGGGAATCTATGTGTGGAGCCAGAGGAAATGGGCGAGGTACTAAATGAATACTTTGCATCAGTATTCACCAAAGAGAAGGAATTGGTAGATGTTGAGTCTGGAGAAGGGTGTGTAGATAGCCTGGGTCACATTGAGATCCAAAAAGACGAGGTGTTGGGTGTCTTAAGAAATATTAAGGTAGATAAGTCCCCAGGGCCTGATGGGATCTACCCCAGAATACTGAAGGAGGCTGGAGAGGAAATTGCTGAGGCCTTGACAGAAATCTTTCGATACTCGCTGTCTTCAGGGGATGTCCCGGAGGACTGGAGAATAGCCAATGTTGTTCCTCTGTTTAAGAAGGGTAGCAAGGATAATCCCGGGAACTACAGGCCGGTGAGCCTTACTTCAGTGGTAGAGAAATTACTGGAGAGAATTCTTCGAGACAGGATCTACTCCCATTTGGAAGCAAATGGACGTATTAGTGAGAGGCAGCACGGTTTTGTGAAGGGGAGGTCGTGTCTCACTAACTTGATAGAGTTTTTCGAGGCGGTCACTAAGATGATTGATGCAGGTAGGGCAATGGATGTTGTCTATATGGACTTCAGTAAGGCCTTTGACAAGGTCCCTCATGGTAGACTAGTACAAAAGGTGAAGTCACACGGGATCAGGGGTGAGCTGGCAAGGTGGATACAGAACTGGCTAGGCCATAGAAGGCAGAGAGTAGCAATGGAAGGATGCTTTTCTCATTGGAGGGCTGTGACCAGTGGTGTTCCACAGGGATCAGTGCTGGGACCTTTGCTCTTTGTAGTATATATAAATGATTTGGAGGAAAATGTAACTGGTCTGATTAGTAAGTTTGCAGACGACACAAAGGTTGATGGAATTGCGGATAGCGATGGGGACGGTCGGAGGATACAGCAGGATTTAGATTGTTTGGAGACTTGGGCGGAGAGATGGCAGATGGAGTTTAATCCGGACAAATGTGAGGTAATGCATTTTGGAAGGTCTAATGCAGGTAGGGAATATACAGTGAATGGTAGAACCCTCAAGAGAATTGAAAGTCAAAGAGATCTAGGAGTACAGGTCCACAGGTCATTGAAAGGGGCAACACAGGTGGAGAAGGTAGTCAAGAAGGCATACGGCATGCTTGCCTTCATTGGCCGGGGCATTGAGTATAAGAATTGGCAAGTCATGTTGCAGCTGTATAGAACCTTAGTTAGGCCACACTTGGAGTATAGTGTTCAATTCTGGTCGCCACACTACCAGAAGGATGTGGAGGCTTTAGAGAGGGTGCAGAAGAGATTTACCAGAATGTTGCCTGGTATGGAGGGCATTAGCTATGAGGAGCGGTTGAATAAACTCGGTTTGTTCTCACTGGAACGAAGGAGGTTGAGGGGAGACCTGATAGAGGTATACAAAATTATGAGGGGCATAGACAGAGTGGATAGTCAGAGGCTTTTCCCCAGGGTAGAGGGGTCAATTACTAGGGGGCATAGGTTTAAGGTGAGAGGGGCAAGGTTTAGAGTAGATGTACGAGGCAAGTGTTTTACGCAGAGAGTAGTGGGTGCCTGGAACTCGCTACCGGAGGAGGTGGTGGAAGCAGGGACGATAGTGACATTTAAGGGGCATCTTGACAAATACATGAATAGGATGGGAATAGAGGGATACGGACCCAAGAAGTGTAGAAGATTGTAGTTTAGTCGGGCAGCATGGTCGGCACGGGCTTGGAGGGCCGAAGGGCCTGTTCCTGTGCTGTACATTTCTTTGTTCTTTGTTCCAGGCATGGTGGCACAGTGGTTAGCACTGCTGCCTCAGAGCGCCAGGGACCGGGGTTCGATTCTGATCTTGGGTGGCTGTCTGTGTGGAGCTTACACGTTCTCCCCGTGTCTGCGTGGGTTTCCTCCGGGTGCTTCGGTTTCCTCCCATAGTCAAAAGTTGTGCAGGTTAGGTGGATTGGCCATGATACATTGCTCCTCAGTGTCATGAGGTTACGGGAATAGGGTGGGAGAATGGGTCTGGGTGGGGGGCTCTTTCGGAGGGTCGGTGCAGACTCGATGGGCTGAATGGCCTCCTTCTGCTTTGTAGGGATGCTATGGATACGTTTTGCTTCTCTGCCTTCCTCCCCTGCAACAACATTTTCCTTTCTCAAAAGTAACCACTAGAGTGTGCCAGAGGTTTATCATTGGAAAAGTATCCTACATTCAGACAGCAATTATTGAGCTGACTACGAGCACATTTTAAAGTTTTCCTTTTTTCAGCACAGGAACTTGCAGCATTTTGAATCGGGAAACAAACCTCCAAGGGCTGGATTATCCTTAACTGAGACGCCGGGGCAGGATTTATGGACTTTCACGACAGCAAAACTGGCGCCAAACCTGGTTCGATTCAGCTACTCTGGAGGGGCTAGCACCGGCACTACGTGGAACACGATCGATTCCAATGAAAAATGATGCAGGATTCGCGAGGTCTGTGATCGACACTCGGAAGGCTGACAAGCTGCAGCCAGATATTCACATTGCAATCCCCTCACACATCATCCCAGCGCTGGAGCGTACCCATACAGTTGATGGGTCGGCTGGGGCCTGAGGGCACCTAGTGGGGTGGCCTGGGGGGATAACTATACAACCCAAGGCAAATCCCGCACCAAACTGGTGCCAGTTCTAGCCCCTTAACAGTCGGTGAAGTGGTCCAGGTGTGGCGCCTGTTTTGCTGTCGCAGAAGTCCACAAATCCTGCCCCAGAGTCAACACTTAGTTTCAGGAATGGAGAATCCGGCTGCTTAACTCAAAATTTATAACTTAAAACATTGGTTTGTTTGAATATATTTTCCTTCAGTCCAACTCATAATCATCATTGTGATGCTTTTAACTCAAAGTGCTGGAACTCCACACACAAATGACAACTCAGTGAAGAAAATACATTTTTCAATGCACACAAACACACACACAAACACATATATTGTACATATCTATATAAAATCATATTTCCCCTGCCCCGGCTTGTCTCTGCTCATTGATTTCTCGACCCCACCGTCCAGTGACAACTCTCTCTTTCTGTCCCCAGAACAAAAGCTTTTGTGACTTGCATCAAGTCAGGAGTGTAATGGAATCCTCTCCACTTGCCTGGATGAGTGCAGCTCCAACAACACTCAAGAAGCTCAACACCATCCAGGACAAAGCAGCCTACTTGATTGCCCATCCTTCCACAAACATTCAAACCCTCCATCATCGAAGAACAGTGGCAACTGTGTGCACCATCGACAAGATGCACTGCAGTAACTCACCAAGGTTCCGTCGACAGCACCTTCCAAACCCACGACCAAATTATCGAGAAGGACAAGAGCTGCAGATACCTGGGAATCCCACCACCTGGAGATTCCTCTCCAAGTTACTCACCACCCTGACTTGGAAATATATCGCAGTTCCTTCACTGTTGCTGGAACAAAATCCTGGAACTCCCTCCCTGACAGCACAGTGGGTGTACCTACACCTGAAGGACTGCAGCGGTTCAAGAAGGCAACTCACCTCCACCTTCTGAAGGGCAACTAGGGATGGACAATAAATGCTGGCCTAACCAGCAATGCCCACAACCGTGTAAATGAATAAATAAGTAAATACATTTTTTTTTTAAATTTAAATCCTCTTTTTACGTTATTGCCAAAAATTAGTGAGTGATCCTTCGAGTCCCTAATCTAAATTCTACCTGTCATGACTGAAGTTGCGTCTATGGTCTGACTAGTATTGCTGCTGTTTTTACTCAGATGGGTCACTCCCCATTCGCTGTTCCTCACTACGCCAGAAACCAGGAATTGGATGATTTGGTATTACCGCAGCTGTTCTCTCACTATACTGGACTGTAGGAATAGGTCAATCCTCTTTTACTGCACCAGTTCTCTCAGAGCTCTCTCCAGGAAATAGTCTGTATGCCCGGTTTACTGCATGGCCATTGGTTAACTGATGCCAGACTGCAATCTTTATCTTTATCTTTATTATTGTCACATTTAGGTAAACATTAACACTTCAATTAAGTGACTGTGAAAATCCCCAGGCGCCACACTCCGCCGCCTTTTCGGGTACACTGAAGGAGAATTCAAAATGTTCAAATTACCTAACAGCACATCTTTCGGGACTTACTCCACTAATAGACCCGCACTCTGGATTACGTCCTCAAACGGGCGCAATGGCTTCACATATGGAACAACGACGGCTCTATCTAATGGATGGTAAATGAACGGACTCACTCATACTCTGCTGTCAACATTCAAACCGGTTCCAGTGAGCTCTACTGCGAGGATCCGCCTGACTGTGTCAATTGATGTGGTCAAAACAACCACTCCAAATCTGTGAGCTTTCAAGAAAATATAGACTGAATTTCAAGCAGGTACTGAGGAGAGTGCCTCAGCCTGACAAGGAGCTTCTCGCTCTGGTACAGGCTTTGCAGAACATATTTATTCCTAGTTTTCGTTATAATGTTTCTCATTGACTTCTTAACTAACCTTACTATTCTATCAGCAGGTATTCCCATTATCTCTCTCCTCAGCCTTGAGTACGACTTTCAGTTGCTCCTGTCTTGTCCTGTGCAGCAATGAATGTCTATGAAAGCTGTTGTTATAACTGCTGGTTAGCCGCCTAGTGAACCATCCTTGGCCAATAATCCCATCATGCCTACAATATTGGTTAAAGTTCCTGTCATGCCGAGAAAGAACTCTCACGATACTTGTCTATTCTAACGCTATTAATGCATGTTTTAATATCACTATTTGTGTGTATTCATTTAAGTTATCTGACTTCTGAATATGAATCTGACGGGACCTTTGCTGTTTGTAGTATATATAAATGATTTGGTGGAAAATGTAACTGGTCTGATTAGTAAGTTTGCAGACGACACAAAGGTTGGTGGAATTGTGGATAGCGATGAGGACTGTCAGAGGATACAGCAGGATTTAGATTGTTTGGAGACTTGGGCGGAGAGATGGCAGATGGAGTTTAATCCAGACAAATATGAGATAATGCATTTTGGAAGGTCTAATGCAAGTAGGGAATATATAGTGAATGGTAGAACCCTCAAGAGTATTGAAAGTCAGAGAGATCTAGGTGTACAGGTCCACAGGTCACTGAAAGGGGCAACACAGGTGGAGAAGGTAGTCAAGAAGGCATACGGCATGCTTGCCTTCATTGGCCGGGGCATTGAGTATAAGAATTGGCAAGTCATGTTTCAGCTGTATAGAACCTTAGTTAGGCCACACTTGGAGTATAGTGTTCAATTCTGGTTGCCACACTACCAGAAGGATGTGGAGGCTTTAGAGAGGGTGCAGAAGAGATTTACCAGAATGTTGCCTGGTATGGAGGGCATTAGCAATGAGGAGCGGTTGAATAAACTCGGTTTGTTCTCATTGGAACGACGGAGGTTGAGGGGTGACCTGATAGAGGTATACAAAATTATGAGGGGCATAGACAGAGTGGATAGTCAGAGGCTTTTCCCCAGGGTAGAGGGGTCAATTACTCGGGGGCATAGGTTTAAGGTGCGAGGGGCAAGGTTTAGAGTAGATGTACGAGGCAGATTTCTTACACAGAGGGTAGTGGGTGCCTGGAACTCGCTGCCGGAGGAGGTGGTGGAAGCAGGGACGATAGTGACATTTAAGGGGCATCTTGACAAATACATGAATAGGATGGGAATAGAGGGATACGGACCCAGGAAGTGTAGAAGATTGTAGTTTAGTCGGGCAGCATGGTCGGCACGGGCTTGGAGGGCCGAAGGGCCTGTTCCTGTGCTGTACATTTCTTTGTTCTTTGTTCTTTGTTTAAATCATTCTGAATGTGAACCTGAATCAGTCTGAACCGAAGTTTGTTGCGGGTTTACACTTGGGGTTTATTTTCCCCATTTACAGGGTCAGTGTGTGGTGTTGGGTGTTCTGACACACAGATGAGCCAACACGGTTGTATATGGTACAACGCTATTTTATTTAAACTTACTATTTACAGTTTGGTCTTTGCACTCTGCACGTGGGGGTTCCCTGCTTGTGATGTTTTAACAGCTCTTTCTTGTTCCCTTCTCCCCAGACCTACTGACCACCAGGTGTCGTGCTCGTGCTTTTTATGTGGTTGGTGTTCTTGTCTGTGATTGGTTGTGGTGTTGTGTACTCTGATTTGCCTGTTAGTGTGTCCATCATGATGTGTGTGTTTGAATATCATGACATCCCCCCTTTTTACAAAGATATATGCCTACGTGGTAATAAATATGATCGTGTCGTGAGTGCATCTAAGAGTGTGTGTGTGTCGTGTGCAGCATGTGCATATGATGGAACTATGTACATGGGGCGATGTCGGGTGCGTCACATGAACCAAGTTGTACCATATCATAACATAAATGCGAACGAGAGAAGAAGAAAAAAAAAACTTGAACAGTTGTCCAGTCAGACGACATCTGGAACGATAAACAACAACAGGTTTTCATGTAAAATTGTGCAACTTGTTAAACATATGAACGGTATTATAAGTCCAGTCTAATGGGCTTGCGACGAGTTCGGGTTGACCGTCAGGGTGGCACACCACTCATCGGCTGGATTGATGGCATTGACCTTGTTGACATCAATGACGGAAACGCGGAAGGCATCCTGGTCATCTGCATCACTTAACTGGAAGTCTTGATGCGTGGGCTGGACGGTCCTGACTTGTCTGCGAGATTGTCGAGGATGCGCCGGATCCATGGGTTGAGCCGAACGACAGTGGGCTGCGTAGTGGCCCATCTTGCCACATCTGAGGCACTGTCGGTTTTTTGCAGGACATTGGCCTTTTAAATGTAGAGCTCCACAATTGCCGCACGTCATGACGTCACGGCGTTCGTTGCGCCACTGCGCATGCGCAGTGCGATCTTGCGGTGGGCGCGCCTGCGCAGTGCGTCCCTCGTTGTGGCCGTTATTTTTGGCGTGCACCTGCGCGGGAGACCGCGAAAAGCGCGGGAAGCGGCCGCTGTCGTCCGGGCCGTGGGTCGGGAAGTAATCGACGGCCTGGATGCGTTCGACGTCGTGGGCGGCCTGGCTTGCCGATTCGACGGCTGGGAACCCCCTCCGTGCCAACTCGGACGCCTGAAATCGGGCAAAACGGCAGGTAGCATTTTCGTGGAGGACACAGGCTTCCACAGCAGACGCTAAGGTGAGGCTTTTCATTTTAAGAAGCTGCTGGCGTAGGCCACTAGAGGCAATGCCAAAAACAATCTGGTCCCTGATCATGGACTCTGTGGTGGTGCCGTAACCGCAGGACTGCGCTAGAATCCGGAAGTGCGTCAAGAAGGGTTGAAACAGCTCCTCCTTACCTTGCAGGCGTTGCTGAAAGAGGTATCTTTCAAAACTTTCATTTACTTCAACTTGAAAGTGCTGGTCCAGTTTGAGGATGACCGTGTCATATTTGGATTGGTTTTCGCCTTCTTCGAACACCAGCGAGTTGAAGACGTTGGTGGCGTGCGGACCTGCGTAGAAGAGGAGCATTGCAATCTTCGTGTCATCCGAGGCATTCTGTTTTTCGGTGGCACGGATGTACAGGTCAAATCGCTGCCTGTAGAGCTTCCAGTTGATACCTAGGTTCCCCGCGACTTGCATCGGCTGCGGTTTGTCGATGTGGTCCATGTCCAGAATGGCAGGTTAGTAGGCAGGTATCGATCCACTCCTGTACCATGTGGTGTTGGGTGTTCTGACACACAGATGAGCCAACACGGTTGTATATGGTACAACGCTATTTTATTTAAACTTACTATTTACAGTTTGGTCTTTGCACTCTGCACGTGGGGGTTCCCTGCTTGTGATGTTTTAACAGCTCTTTCTTGTTCCCTTCTCTCCAGACCTACTGACCACCAGGTGTCGTGCTCGTGCTTTTTATGTGGTTGGTGTTCTTGTCTGTGATTGGTTGTGGTGTTGTGTACTCTGATTTGCCTGTTAGTGTGTCCATCATGATGTGTGTGTTTGAATATCATGACAAGTGTTTGCATGAAGCTTTGTCAACAATCTTTTTGAGGGGAAGGTGCTGTGCCTGAGAATTAAGATACATTCAAAATTGGAGTAGCAGTAGGCCATTCAGACCTTGAGCCTGCACTGGTATTTAATAAGGTCCTGGTTAATATGATAGTAACTTCAAATCTACATTCCACCCACCCCAGTAACCTATCACCCTCTTGCTCACCAAGAATCTATACACCTCTGCCTTAAAAATATTCAAAGACTGCCTTTGCCTTTTCAGGAAAAGAATTGCACTCAGAGAAAACAAATTGTGCCATCTCCTTGTAAATGGGTGACCCTTATTTTTAAACAGCGACGGCTAGTTCCAGATTCTCCCACAATAGGAAACATCCTCTCCACATCAATCCTGTCAATACTCCTCAGGATGTTATTATGTTTCAATCAAGTTGCCTCTTACCGATCTAAACTCCAGAGGATACAAACCTAACCTGTCCAATCCGACCTCATTAGAGAACCCGCCCATTCCAACTTTTAGTCTGGTAAACTGCTAAACTACTTCCAATGCAATCTTTCCTTAAATAAGGAGACCAATACTGTACACAATACTCCTGACGTGGGCTCACCAATGCCCTGTGCAACAGAAGCATAACCTCCCCACATTTGTAATCAATTTCCCTCGCAATAACTAATAACATTCTATTAGCTTCCCCAGTTACCTCGATAGTAGTCTTTTGAGATTTGTGTACGAAGACAAACGGATCCCTCTACACCTCAGAGTTCTGCAATCACTTACCATTTGCATAGTATGCTTTTTTATTCTTCCTGCCAAAATGGACAATTTCACATTATCATAGAACATAGAACAGTACAGCAAAGTATAGGTCCTTCGGCCCACGCCGTTGTGCCGACCACTTATCCTCATCTCAGATCAATCTAACCTACACCCCTTCAATTTACTGCTGTCCATGTGCCTGTCCAAGAGTCGCTTAAATGTCCCTAATGACTTTGACTCCATCACCTCCACTGGCCGTGCATTCCACGCACCCACCACTCTCTGTGTAAAGAACCAACCTCGAACATCTCCCCGAAACCTTCCTCCAATCATCTTAAAATTATGTCCCCTCGTAACAGCCATTTCCACCCTGGGGAAAAGTTTCTGGCTATCCACTCTATCCATGCCTCTCATCACCTTGTGCATCTCTATTAAGTCACCTCTCTTCCTTCTTCTCTCCAGTGAGAAAAGCCCTAAATCCCTCAACCTTTCTTCATAATACATGCCCTTCAGTCCAGCCAGCATCCTGGTAAATCTCCACTGTACCCTCTCCTAAGCATCCACATCCTTCCTATAATGAGGCGACCAGAACTGGACACAATATTCCAAGTGTGGTCTAACCAGGGTTTTATAAAGCTGCAGCAAAACCTCGCGGCTCTTAAACTCAAACCCCCTGTAAATGAAAGCCAACACACCACACGCCTTCTTAACAACCCTATCAACCTGGGTGACAACTTTGAGGGATCTATGTACGTGGACCCCAAGGTGCCTCTGTTCCTCCACATTTCCAAGAACCCTGCCTTTTACCCTGTATTCAGCATTCAAATTAAACCTTCCAAAATGAATCACTTCACATTTATCTCGGTTGAATTCCATCTGCCGCTTCTCAGCCCAACTCTGTATCCTGTCAATGTCCTGTTGTAACCTGCAACAGCCCTCAACACTATCTACACTCCTCCAACCTTCGTGTCATCGGCAAATTTACTAAACTACCCTTCCACTTCCTCATCCAAGTCATTTAGAAAAACCACAAAGAGCAGAGGTCCCAAAACAGATGCCTGCGGGACACCACTGGTCACCGACCTCCAGGCGGAATACTTTCCATCCACTACCACTCGCTGTCTTATTTCAGCCAGCCAATTCTGTATCCAGACAGCCAAATTTCACTGTATCCCATGCCCCCTGACTTTCTGAATGAGCCGACCATGGGGAACCTTTTCAAATGCCTTACTGAAATCCATATAGACTACATCCACTGCCCAACCTTAATCAATGTCTCTCGTCACATCCTCAAAGAATTCAAGGAGGCTTGTGAAACATGACCTGCCCCTCACAAAGCCATCTTTAATCAAACTATGTTTCTCGAAATAATCATAAATCCTATCTCTCAGAATCCTTTCCAATATTTTGCACACTACAGACATAAGACTGACTGGTCTGTAATTCCTATTCCCTTCCTTGAACAGGGGAACAACATTCGCCTCCCTCCAATCATCCGGTACTACTCCAGTGGAGAGTGAGGGCGCAAAGATCATCGCCAATGGCGCAGAAATCTCCTCCCTTGCTTCCCGTAGTAACCTTGGGTATATCCCATCTGGTCCAGGGGGCTTATCTATCCTAATGCTTTTCAAAATTTCCAGCACATCCTCCTTCTTAATATCAACCTGTTCAAGCCGATTTACCTGATTCACGCTGTTCTCACAAGCAACAAGGTCCCTTGCTCTAGTTAATTTTCCTACATTATACTTAATTTGCCAAATCTTTGTGTCCTCAGGAAACCTGGTAATGATCTCTCCAATATTTCATCCAAGCCATTTATATAAATTGTCAACAGTTGAGGTTCCAGCACTGATTCCTGTGGCACACCACTTGATACATTTTGCCAAACTGAAAAATATTCTTTATATCTACTCTGTTTCCAGTTAGTTAGCTAATTAGTTTCCAGTTAGTTATCTAATCTTCTATCCATGCCAATATGTTACCCCCAATGGCAGAAGATTTTATTTTCTGCAATAACCTTTGATGTAGCACTTTATCAAATGCCTTCTAAAAATCCAAGTACAGTGGGCGCGATTCTCTCCCCCCAAGCTGGATGGGAGAATCGCCGGGGCACCACGTGAATCGCGCCACGCTGCCCCGACACCCGCACACGATTCTCCCACCTCCCCGAAACCAGCGCCGCGAGATTCGTCCGGGCCACTCGGAGAATCACTGCAAGCGGCGAGCGGCGATTCTCCGGCCCGGATGGGCCGAGCGGCCGCTACGACATGACAGGTTCCCGCCGGCGCTGTCCACCCCTGGTCGCTGCCGCCGGGAACTCTGCGGGAACACTGGGGGGGGGGGCAGCCTGTGGGGGGGAGGGGGGCTCCTTCACCGGGGGGGAGGCCTCTGATGGGGTCTGGCCTGCGATCGGGGCCCACCGATCGGCAGGCCGGCCTCTCTCCCCCCCCGGGCCTACCTTCTTCCGTGCATGGCCCCAGAACACCGGCGCCATGTTGGTGAGGGGCCGGCGTGCGTAAGAAGTTCTCCACGCATGCGCAGGATGGTGCGGCCCAACTGCGCATGCGCAAGATTGGGCTGTCACAACTGCGCATGCGCGGGTTGGCGCGGCGCCCATCTGGTGCCACGTAAGGACGCTGGAGCGGCGTGAACCACTCCAGCGCCGTGCTGGCCCCCTATGGGGGCCAGAATAGGTCATGCCCGGGCCCTGTTCGCGCCGTCGTGATATGCGACGGCATTCACGATGGCGCGGGCACTTGGTCCGCACCGCGGAGAATCGCCCCCAGTACATCCACTGGTTCCCCTCTAGCCACAGCACATGTTACTTCGTCAAAGAGCTCCAATAAGTTGGTTAAACATAATTTCTCTTTCACAAAACCATATTAACTCTGCCTGATTATTTTGAGCTCATCCAAGTTCCCTGCTATAATTGATTTAATAATAGCTTCTAACATTTGCCCTCCATGAGATGTTAAGCTAACTAGCCTGTTAGCTTTCTTTTTCCGCTCCCTTTTTGAATAATGGAGTTACATTTTCTATCTTCAAATCGAATGGGACCTTCCTTGAATCTAGGGTGTTTTGGAAAATTAAAACAAATGCAACAACTATCTCGCCACCCACTTATTTTAAAGCCCAAGGATGAAGTTCATCAGAACCCGGGATCTGATCAGCCCACAGCTTCAACAATTTTCTCAGTATCACTTTTCTGGTAACTGTAATTTTCCTGAGTTCCTCCCTCTCTTCTATTTCCCGATTTATAGCTGCTTCTGAGATGTTACTTGTGTCCTCCATAATGAAGACTAACACAAAATACATGTTCAATTCTTCTTCCATCGCCTTGTTTTCCATTATCAATTCTCCAGACTCACTTTCTATATGACCAACGTTCACTTTGTTAACTCTTTTCTTTTTTAAATATTTAGAAAAACTTTTACTGTCTGTTTTAATATTTCTGACTTGCTTTCTCTTGTACTCTAATTTTTCCCTCCGTATTCGTCTTTTAGTCATCCTTTGTTGTTCCTTATATTCTGTCCAATCTCCTGACCTTCCACTTGTCTTTGCACAATTACAAATGATTTTTTAAGTATGATTCGATCTTTAACCTTTCTAGCTAACCACGGGCGGTGGGTCTGTTCTTTGGATTTCTTCTTAATCGTTAGAATGTATTTATTCTGTGCATTCTGAAATATCCCCGTAAATGTTTGCCATTGCATCTCTATCAGCCTATCCCTTAACCTAATTTGCCAATATTGCCAGCTCTACTTTCATGTGGGCAGCATGGTGGCACAGTGGTTAGCAATGCTGAGTTCCTCTCAGCGCCAGGGACCCAGGTTCAATTCCAAACTGGGGTGACTGTGTGGAGTTTGCACTTTCACCCTGTGTCTGCGTGGGCTTCCTCCGGGTGCTCCCATTTCCTCTCAATCCAAAGATGTGCAAGTTAGGTGGATTGACCATGATAAATTGCCCCTTAGTGCCCATGGATGTGTATATGAGATGGGGTTACAGGGATAGGGCAGGGTAGTGGGCCTGGGTAGAGTGCTCTGTCAGAGGGTCGGTGCAGACTCGATGGGCCAAATGGCCTCCTTCTGCGCTATCAAAATTCTTTTGTCATAGTGACACCATGAGCAATACATTTTGATGTAACAGATCTTGCTGAACTGTACAAATTACCCATCAACACAAATTCAATAACAGTAGAACGAATATGAAGGTTTTTCAATTGGGATTGTGCCCTGCATTCCTCTCTTCCAGTTGTCTTGGTTAATATTCATGGCCTCAGCCAGAAGAAGATTATGGTCACACTGCGGTCTAAGGAAGGTTGCTGTGTGAAAGTTGACTGCTGCATTCCTTACATTTCTGCAGTGACGACAGGAGTTCTGCATTGGCTATAAATCACTATCAGACACCCTCAGGCTCAAAGTTATTATGCAAATGCAAATGTTTTATTCGCTTTCTAATTCATCTTTGTTCCAATCTTCCATCAATAAAAAATACCTTATCAAGAAAACACAGAACAAAAAATAAAGGACGGTGTGGCTCAATGCTACTTTCAAAGGCCACGCACAATCCAGCCGATTGTGAAGTCAAACGTCTTTGGGCTCCTCAGGTAAGGCTCTGCATGTATCCCTGCTCCTCAGACAAAATCTAACAAAAACTCCACTTCATAAAGAATTTGTCGCCACCCCAGCAGTGTACAAACCATTATGTCCCATGGTTAGTCAAACCTCTCAGCTTATCCTGAAGGCCTCTGATCCCATTCCCATCCATATATCTGCCCAGCTTCTTTTTGAAGGAGTTAAACATCAACTGTTTTATAGATCATAGATCATAGATCATAGAATTTACAGTGCAGGAGGAGGCCATTCGGCCCATCGAGTCTGCACCGGCTCTTGGAAAGAGCACCCTACCCAAGGTCAACACCGCCACCCTAGCCCCATAACCCCGTAACCCCACCCAACACTAAGGGCAATTTTGGACACTAAGGGCAATTTATCATGGCCAATCCACCTAACCTGCACATCTTTGGACTGTGGGAGGAAACCGGAGCACCCGGAGGAAACCCACGCACACACGGGGAGGATGTGCAGACTCCGCACAGACAGTGACCCAAGCCGGAATCGAACCTAGGACCCTGGAGCTGTGAAGCAATTGTGCTATCCACAAGGCTACCGTGCTGCCCCAAAATTTTTTTAGTGTACCCAATTCATTTTCTCCAAGGGGCAATTTAGCCTGGCCAATCCACCTAGCCTGCGCATTCTCGGGTTGTAGGGGCGAAACCCACGCAAATGCGGGGAGAATGTGCAAACTCCACATGGTTTTGCTGAGAATATACTCCCCATACCTGCTATTCTGAGGGAAAGATTTAATATCCTC
Source organism: Scyliorhinus torazame (assembly GCF_047496885.1). Classification (NCBI taxonomy): domain Eukaryota; kingdom Metazoa; phylum Chordata; class Chondrichthyes; order Carcharhiniformes; family Scyliorhinidae; genus Scyliorhinus; species Scyliorhinus torazame. Next base: position 122,447,529 of record NC_092719.1, on the reverse strand, counting down.
TATGGAGACTTGTTCCTTTTAAACCTGTGTGCTTTAGTCCTACATCCATGGTCTACGTCAAAACGTCAGCTCACATTCACATTTTACTCCCTGGCATCTTAAAAGCCTGACTCTTATCCCAGAAACATCTTTACTTCAAAGGCAATTGATTCAGTTCTGTGAGACTCTTCAGCAATCGTAATTTAAGGGTTCTCATCCTTACATTGCACCTTTGATCGCTTCCTTGTCCCTCTTTCGACTCACTTCTTTGTTAAAGTAATTGAGATTACTCAGTAGCCCTAATCAGAAATAAGACTTGCATTTGTGCAGCACCTTTCATGGCCTTAAGACATCCCAAAGAGATTCAAAGCCAAATAATTGTTTGTGAAGGGTGGTCATTGCTACAATTCAGAAAGACATGGCGACAAATTTGTTCACAGTGAGCCCTTCAAATAGTCATCAAATAAATTAAAAGATAGGGCTGGATTTTACGAGGGGGGGAGAGGGTGCTGGATGGTGCATATTGCTCACCCTCCACACCTCCTCCCCATCCTCCCAGAAAGAAAGTTAATTTCAAACCATCCAACTTTTTAAAAAGGCCACCCCACAGTGATAATCACCTTGGGGCAGCCTAAACAAGCTGAGGGTTGGACTTCCCCAGTGGGAGGAATTCTTGCCCTCAAGACTTGGCAGACAATTTGGCCGGCGGCACTAGCAGTCCCAAAAATGCTGGAACTCAACAGTTGGGACTGCAAGAAGTCCCCAGGATGAAAAGGATATTGCCGCCGGAGAGAGGTTAAATCCAGGGCTTTGAACAGGGAGGGATCAGAAGCCTGAGTTGGGGGGTGCTTGTGGGGGGGGGGGGGAGTGCATGTGGGGGCAACAGGTGAAGTTTGGTGATGGGTTTTTAAGACCAGGTGGAGAGGAACAAAGTAGGGGTAACCTCTTGGGGAAGAGTTGGGGGGGCATGCCCCCAATGTGCCCCCCCCCCCCCCAATGATTTGCCACCCCTTTCCTTCCTGCCTTTTCAGCAAGGTTGTTCAAAAAACAGCCTTCGCAATCTCGCCAGCCTGACACTGCCCAATGCTTTATGGAAATGAAGGTGCATTGAGGGCCTTATGTGAACTATAGTTAGCCACTTCAGACCCTCTATAGGCCTTTTGGTGGGCAGGCTAATGGATGCCTTACTAACCCCTGTATTATGGAGACCAGGTCAGGCTTGGGTGGAAGGCAGTGTGCCAGGTACCTGTGCCCCCTCTCTCCCATACAAACATGCCCCACGAGGGGCTGTAAAATCCAGCCCATAATTTATTTTACTGATGTTAACTGTGGGATAAATATTAGTCAGGACACCAGTAACAACTCTCCTGCTCTTCTTCAAAATAGTGTCAAGGGATCTTGTAAGTCCACCTGAGAGAGAAAATGGGGCATTGGTTATATTCTCAGAAAAATATAGCACGGGCAGGATTCTCCGTTTCTGAGACTAAGTGTTGACCTTGGCGCAGGATTCATGGAGTTCCACGACAGCAAAACTGGCGGCCGCACCTGGACCGATTCAGCGACTGTTGAGGGGCTAGCAAAAGCGCCACGTGGGACACAATCGATTCTAATGAGAAACGGTGCCGAATTCGCAGGTTTCACGATTGACACTCAGGGAGCTAACAAGCTGCAGCCGCATATACACACTGCACTCCTCACACACTCCATCCCATCCAACAAGGTGGCAGCGAATAGAGCGGCACCGAGATTTGCACTTGGAGAGAGGTTAAATCCAGGTTTTTGAACAGGGAGGGCTGAGATTTTGGCATCAGAATCTATTCTTTGCCCAATCGCGTTCGGCGATTTCGCCATCAGCCATCGGGGAATCCTGCCCAACATCGTCACTGCAGCACTCCCTCAGTTCTACACTGGAAAGTCAGCCCAATATCTTCTCAAGTCTCTGGAGTAGGACTTGAACTCACAGTCTCGCTCATCAGCCCTGTTGGATGGGAAATGATTTCTATAGCAATGGGTTGGAATCTAAAAGTCCATGTTTGAGCAGAATCAACTTCCTGCTTACCATTGACCAGAAACTGAACTGGACTAGCCCTATAAATACTGTGGCTACAAAAACAGGTCAGAGGTTGGGAATTCTGCAGCACATAACTCAGTGCCTGACACCACAAAGCCTGTCCACCACCTACATGGCACAAGTTAGGAGTGTGATGGAATACTCTCTACTTGCCTAGCTGAGTACAGCTCCAACAACAGTGAAGAAGCTTGAGGATAAAGCAGTCCGCTTGATTGGTACTCCACACACGAACATCAATATTCACTCCCTCCACCACCAATTCAAGTAGCAGTAGAATATCTGCAAAATGCACTGCTGCAACTCACCAAGGCTCCTTGACAGCACCTTCCAAACCCGCAGCCTCTACCACATAGAAGGGGAAAAGCAGCAGGTGCAATGGAACACCACCTCTGCAAGTTACTCGCCATCCTGACTTGGAAGTATATCGCCATTCCTTCATTGTCGCTGGGTCAAAATCCTGGAATTCCCTATCTAACAGCATAGTGGGTGTACCTACGCCACATGGACTACAGAAGTTCAAGAAGACAGCTCCCCAACATTTTATCTGCGGCAACAAATGCAGATTTAGCCAGCGATGCCCTCATCCCATAAATGAATACATTTTTAAAATGGGAATCCATGTGATGATGAAGAAGAAACCGGTTTGTCCGAATTCCCGTTTAGGTCAGGGAGATGCTGGGGCCTCAGTTTCATCTAATACCAGGGACAGACAGGGAAACCATGGGATTGAAGTCCATGTGAGTTGATTCCAATTCTGGTTGTGGGGATCACATTCCCAGAAAGTGAAAAAGATCGCCAAGGTATAAAAAGAGTGTTTGGAAGAACTGAACATTGCAGTGGAGGGGGAGAGAGAGAGGCAGGTGGCATTGTGTTGCATTCAATATTGAGGCACCTTCAAAGTAGGGGGTAAGAAGTTTTTTTCAATGTGCTAGACCAGGTAGACAGGTTCCAGCAATAAGAAGGGTCCTCCCTTCAGTGACAGCGGCGAAGCTACAATGAGTGGGCAGCCATTGCTGATGGGGGTTGTTGGGGGGCCACCAGCTCCACCTATACCTCCCAACCTGTTCCCAAAGCACTGTTAAAACCCCAGCCTCACTTACTATGTAAAGTGGGGAACAGAGCAACTACAAAGTGAAAGCCATAGTGACTTGCTAAAATGGTGCCCGCAATCGGAGGACGGTTGATCTTTGGTGTTAAGAGTTCTCAAACTGCTGATCATGAATGCTCATCAGTTGAAATGTGGAACATTTTATCCAGGGAAATTGACAGGGCAGAGCAGTTTTAGACATGATTTCATGAGACCGGACACCGGCAAACTTGAAAAATGGCACTTTACTGACTCATGGAATGGAACACAAGCCTTCAAAGGATGTTGGAACAGTTACCATGCTCACAACCAAGCCAAGTATCTGCCGATGGCTGTTAGGAACAGTTGTGATACTGAAATGCATCCAAGTGTTGGGTTGCTATGATTAATTGCAGTTTGAAACCTGGGCTCTCTCTCACCCAGCTTTGCCAATAAAACCTTTTCGGAAAGAACATCACAGTGCAAGTGGTTTCCAAGCATGAAGTAAAATACATATAATGTCCTCTGCTCTGGAGACCACAGGAGCGATAATGAAATACAGGTTAAAGAGAATTAACAATATGATTCAATTGTGTGACAATCAAATGATTGCACCTTTTAAGCACTATGCCAAGGGATTCTGAAATGAATGTCTACAGGGGTTTACTGTGCTCAACGGCCATTAAATTGGAAGCTCATTTTACGCTAATAGGTTCATTCAAACGCAATCTTATTCCACCATGTTCCTTCAGAGCAGCCAATCAAGATGCCAAGTGTGCATTGTTCGCCTTCCCAGAAAAGGTTGGTGTGGGTGGGGGAGGAGCAAATTCAGAATCGGGCCTGCCCAAGGAGTCCTCTTAAAGGTGGGTTTGTGATGCAGGTGTTTTATTTTTTGGTTTACGCAGAGTGATTAAGATGTGTTTGTCCTGTGATAGAGCATTTATTTATTGATTTATTCATAATTTTAGGTGCTAATTGAATGCATGTAGCAGAGAGCTAAAAATTATTGTAAGTGTCTTGACAGAAGAAATCGGTAATTGTTTCATACAATGAATTAGACTGTGGAATCCAGACATTGTTTCAGTCAATGTTTCACATGATGAATCAGCCATTGTATCCCAGTATATTCAGCAATAAGAATGTATCAACTAATCAGTTACAGCAAGGTCTCCGGACCGAGCTGTGGCGTGAGAAACATATCCAGTAATTTTCCTAAGACTGCGCATGCAGATGCTGAGCTAGTCTTGATATGCACCAGTCAATCTAGGCTGATGAGGGAGAGAGGAGTTAGGACATGGAGAGATGCAACTGTGGGCTGTCGGCCAGACAATGGCCGGGCTGTCTGGGGTTGGGGTTGGGACTGCCCTGCCTAGGTTTCCCAGGGCGACTCCCCCCAGACTGGGCAGTGTCCAGGCAAGGACCGCCATTGCCGCAGCCTGTAGGCCATCTTGTCATGCAGCCCACTGACCACCCACCATGGCCTTGGTTCTGCTGAGTGACACCAGCCGCATGGGTGCCCCTACCCCTGCACCCCACCCTCCGCTATACCCCTTTCTCAATCTGGCCGGCACCCGCCAGCAGGGTACCGGGTGGCCCACCCAAGGTCAAGGCACCGGACGGTTGCCGTGGAGCATACCACTTGCAAGGTGTTTTTGAAAACTCACCACTAGTCTTAGAAGTCCCCCTATACCAAAAAGGGCCGACATTTTAAATGGTGATCAGGGATTCTCACTCCCTGACTCAAATGCAAGCTTCAGTGGGTGCTATTCAGGTCAAATTATATTTTCAAGTTATCCCCCGGTATAACCCATACATACCTTCACCGAAGATTTCATCTACTTACCACTTAGTAGCATCGATCCTGGGTCCCGCATTGCTAAGTAAATAAAGTAGACTAATAACCACTGTTTCAGGTTAAAACTTTTAAGTTATTTTATTATTATTTTTTTTTCTCTTTTTAAAAGATGCAATCATTGTCTTTACAGAAAAGTAAAAAGGTCTTGCTTCTGGATCCTTCTGGTTGGTTGAAGGGACCTTCAGGCCCAACTTGACAATCAATCTTCTTTAAAGTCTGGTCTTCTTAAGATGTATCAGCTATTTTAGCTCAGTTGCTCTGCCCTGTCCATTTCCCCTGGCCGAGCTGATTGTAATCTGAGTCTAGCTGCTTGTTCCTTCTCTGCTTCTCTCTCTCTCCCTCTGAGCTCTGCTTCTGGATCTGGATCTGAATCTGATGGTTCCTGCCCTGGTCTCGAGGTTTATATTTGCTTTCTAACAATTACGTTTTTTTATGTTATTATAAAGTAACTTTTATTTTCTTTGAATGTAAAAAGAAACTTTGATCTAAAACAGTCTAATCCAACGAAGTATTCATTTTGACATGACTTCATCTCATAGATCTGATTACATTGTTTCCTTTGTGATGTTCAAAATGCTTTGACTTCAAGAGGTGTTACTTTTAATTCCTGTAATTTCTATAGTTTTATTTTCCAATTGTGTCCTCAGCTCAATTTTGACTTTGAATTATGTTTCTCGTAGACTGATAAACCTGGTATTAGCAAATTTTCACACCTAGAACCTCATCCTTTCTTTTCCAGATCCTTACTAAGTTAGTTACTTTCAATGAAGGTGTGAGCCATTGTTTTTGGCTTCATTCAAAATCCTGTTTGTCTTGTTTGCTAAGCCTGCTTGACCAAGGATATCTGCATTTTACAATCCTTCCCTGGCAGCTGCTGTTAACCCTTTGTGGGATATTTCCCTGTATCCTATCATGTTTCTCTCAGACCAGATATTGCCAGACTTCCATGTTTCAAATGACACATCTTTCCATATTTTCAATAACACCCCATCTTGATATTTGAAACATAACTATATCTTTTGGTCAATTATCCCCCCATCTAATTGTATTGACTAACATTTATCCCCGATCTTTCTCATTTGTATGTACATGTTTTGATTTTGAATTGTGTACCAAAATCAATTCGTAAATGTATCCATATCACAGACCAGTGTCTTTTTTCGTTCTTTCCTCAAGTCCAATTACCGTGAACCATAGCCGCAGTTGCTCAGCAAGGTAACACAATAGCTATATCCGTGTTCCACTACCTCCAAAGCATTTTACTTCCTTGGGATAGCAGCACAGTAGAAGCTTCCTCATGTCCCTTAGAAACAGCACACAACTCAGTCCATCAGTAACCAAAAAGGTCGTTTGTCCATCACTGGCTGTATCCTGTCCCATTATTACATCATCCAAATTACTTTCCGTTTCTCATCGGAATGGCAAATTATGATATCATGTACCACCCCTTGATTCATTAATTTAAAGGTTCAATTGATCCTGCTTCTATCCCTGACTTCTCCCAGATTAATGTCTAATATTGTCCTGAACCATGTAAGTCTGCCAACCCCTGGTGTACATGAGAGAATTTCTTTCTGACGAACCTCCTTCAAATCTCTTTCATCTGTTATCATTTCCCTTACAACATTTGCAATACAATATGCCGACAGTATTCACAAAACCACATTGAACTGTCACTTTCTCCAAATAAATTCTCCTCATTGTTAAATACACAGATTTAAAAAAATTACGTCTTATCTTAAACACATTACTAACCACACAAATAGACTTGTGTTACAACTTTACATATTTGCAACAGTTATCACAATGCCAGACTTCCATGTTTCAAATGACACATCTTTCCATATTTTCAATAACAAAGGGCAGACCTGCCGATGATACCCCTGGCAGCAGGGATGGGTGCCAGGACCAGAGGCACCAAGGGGGCCAGGGTTGCGGGGGTGGGTGGGGGACATGTGGGGGTAGAGTCTGCAGTGGCAACCAGGGGCACCATGTAGCCTGTTGGGCCTGGTTGGGCACAGGGGTACGCACCATGCCAACATGTCGGTCTTTCACCCCGTGCAGACAATGGATATTGGAATTCAATCAGCAATGGTGGCCTTCCTGCTAGTCGCTGCAGCCTTGGGGGATGCCCTGCAGCAGAGCGTGCAGCAGCGGAACAGGAGGCAGCCGGTGAGGATGTAGAGTCGGCCGCCCAACAGGCCGAGTAGGGGAAGGAGGTGCAAAGGAGGCGCCATATGAGGCCACATGTGTACTGGCAGCGCTGGTCATTCGCCGACCTGACGGACCAGGCATGCCATCGGAGAATCCAGCTGCGCAGAGGGACAGTGCAACATATATGCCAGATCATGGCGCACCTGGCACTGCGGTGGAAAGGGGGAGGACGCCCACTCCCGGTTGCCATCAAGATGACAGTCCCCCTGAACTTTTAGGCCAAAGGGTCCTCTGGAGTTCTTTGTGTTGCTTAATTCAGGATGGTTGGTGTAGTGTTCACAAAGACCACAAAATAGTTTGAACTTAAACAAGGCTATATAAATTTATTAACACTACTAATTTGGATTCGACACATACTCCGAAAGAATACACAGTTGATTATTAACATTTAAACGACACTCATCTACAGCTAATCTTAATACTTAATCCTAATATGGCCAGATTGAGAAAGCGGTAGCGGAGGGTATATAAATTATGATCTGCTCTTACTCACACTATTTGTACTTCTGACTCTCTCTAGCTAACTCCTGCACAGACTCCCCACAAGGCTTAGCATCACTGCCTTATATACTTGTACCTATAGCTCCCTCTAGTGGATAATCTATAAGGCCATAAGACCAGAAGACATAGGTGCAGAATTAGGCCACTTGGCCCATCGAGTCTGCTCCGCCATTCAATCATGGCTGATATTTTCTCACCCCCATTCTCCTGCCTTCTCCCCATAACCCCTGATCCCCTTATTAATCAAGAACCTATCTATCTCTGTCTTAAAGACACTCAGTGAATTGGCCTCCACAGCTTTCTGCGGCAAAGAGTTCCACAATTTCACAACCCTCTGGCTGAAAAAATTCCTCCTCATCTCTGTTTTAAAGCATTGTACCTTTAGTCTGAGATGGTGTCCTCTGCTTCTAGTTTTTCCTGCAAGTGGAAACATCCTCTCCACGTCCACTCTATCCAGGCCTCGCAGCATCTTATAAGTTTCAATAAGATCCCCTATCATCCTTCTAAACTCCAACAAGTTCAGACCCAGAGTCCTCAAACGTTCCTCATACGACAAGTTCTTCATTCCAGGGATCATTCTTGTGAACCTCCTCTGGACCCTTTCGAAGGCTAGTACATCCTTCCTTAGATATGGGGCCCAGAACTGCTCACAATACTCCAAATCGGGTCTGACTAGAGCCCTATACAGCCTCAGAAGTACATCCCTGGTCTTGTATTCTAGCCCTCTTGACATGAATGCTAACATTGCATTTGCCTTCTTAACTGCCGACTGAACCTGCACATTAACCTTAAGAGAATCGTGAACAAGGACTCCCAAGTCTCTATGTGCTTCTGCTTTCCAAAGCATTTCCCCCTTTAGAAATTAGTCCATGCCTAAATTCCTCCTTCTGAAGTGCATAACCTCACACTTTTCCACATTGTATTTCATTTGCCACTTCGTTGCCCACTCTCCTAGCTTGTCCAAGTCCTTCTGCAGCCCCCTTGCTTCCTCAATACTACCTGTCCCTCTACAGATCTGCAAACTTAGCAACAGTGCCTTCAGTACCTTCTTCCAGATCATTAATGTATATTGTAAAAAGTTTGGTCCCAGCACAGACCTCTGAGGCACACCACTAGTCACCGGCTGCCATCTTGAAAAAGACCCCTTTATCCCCACTCTCTGCCTTCTGCCAGTCAGCCAATCCTCTATCCATGCCAGGATCTTACCCTGAACACCATGAGCTCTTAACATATTTAACAGTCTCCTGTGTGGCAGCTTGTCAAAGGCCTTCTGGAAATCTAAATAAATCATGTCCACTGGTTCTCCTTTGTCTAACTTGCTTGTTACCTACTCAAAGAACTCTAACAGATTTGTCAGACACGATCTCCCTTTGACACAGTCGCGCTACTCAGTTGTATTTTACCATGCACTTCCAAGTGCTTCGCGATCTCATCTTTAATAACAGACTCTAAAATCTTACCAATGACCGAAGTCAGGCTAACCGGCCTATAATTTCCCGTCTTCTGCCTCCCTCCCTTCTTAAACACGGGTGTTACATTAGCCACCTTCCAATCCTCTGAGACTCTTCCTGCCTCCAGTGATTCCTGAAAGATCATCACCAATCCCTCTATAATTTCCTCAGCTATCTCTTTTAGGACCCTGGGGTGTAGTCGATCCGGTCCAGGTGACTTATCCACCTTCAGACCTTTCAGTTTCCCCAGAACCTTCTCCTTAGTAATGGTCACTGCACTCACTTCTGCCCCCTGGTTCTCCTGGAGCTCTGGCATCCCACTGGTGTCTTCCACCGTGAAGACTGATGCGAAGTAACTATTCAGTTTGTCTGCCATTTCTTTGTTTCCTATAATTACTTTTCCAGCCACATTGTCTAGTGGTCCAATGTCTATTTTTGCCTCTCTCTTACCTTTTATATATAGAAAAAATCTCTTCCTATCTTCCTTTATATTACTAGCTAGCTTGCACTCATAATTCATCTTCTCCCCCCTTATTGCTTTTTTAGTTTTCCTCTGCTCGCTTTTCAAGGCTTCCCAATCCTCTGGTTTCCCACTAATACTCGCCACTTTGTATGCTTTTTCTTTATCCTTTATGCTGCCCTTGACATCCCTCATCAGCCATGGCTGTCTTGTCCTCCCCTTAGCATGTTTCCTCCTCCTTGGGATAAATTTCTGTTGTGTCTCCCTAATAACCCCCAAAAACGTCTGCCATTGCTGTTCAACTGTCTTCCCTGCTGGGCTCCTTTTCCGATCAACTCTGGCCAGCTCCTCCCTCATGTCTTTGTAGTTACCCTTATTTAATTGTAATACTGTTACATCTGATTGCAGCTTCTCCCTCTCAAATTGCAGGGTAAATTATATCATATTGTGGTCACTGCTCCCTAAGGGTTCCTTCACCTTAAGTTCCCTATTCAAGTCTGCCTCATTACACATCACCAAATCCAGAATTGCCTGTTCCCTAGTAGGCTTTGTCACAAGCTGCTCCAAAAAACCATGTCTTAGACATTCCACAAATTCCATTTCTTGGGATCCGCTACCAACCTGATTTTCCCAGTCCACCTGCATATTGAAGGCCCCCATGATTATTGTAATATTGCCTTTTTTACATGCCTTTTCTATCTCCTGATTTATTTTCTGCCTGGCTACTGCTAGGGGGCCTGTACATAACTCCCATCAAGGTCTTTTTACCTTTGCAATTCCTCAACTCTACCCACAGAGATTCTATGCCCTCTGATCCTATATCGGTCCTTGCTATCGATTTAACTTCATTCCTTACTAACAATGCAACCCCGCCCCTTTTGCCCATATGCCTGTCCTTTCGAAAGGACACATATCCTTGGATATTTAGATTCCAGTCCTGATCCCCTTTGTTATGGGAGAGGCGTTTTCAGAACCCCAAAATGTATCATGGAGTTCAACCAACTTCTCCCTTTAATGGATTTGTTGCTTTTCCTAGCACACGGCTTTTTCCCTAGGTGTGGGAATACAATTATGGACACGTGGGTTTTTAAACACAAAACACTGTTTATTCCATGAACTCAACTTAACATCTGAAATAAACATTGGATCTCTTAACACCCCTTTCTTCAAAGAAAACTCAGAAAATATTGCAACAGTAAATAATTCCTTAAAATGTTCCTTCAAACTTCCAAGAGACGAAACACATTTAAACAAAATCACATCAGGTTAAAGGTTTACTATTATGAGTTTAAATCACACAAATGATCCAGGGATAGTCTTTCATGGCAGAGATCCAGCTCACTGCAAATACAGACACACACCCAGCTCTTTTCCTCCAAACTGCAAAACTAAACTGCAAAATGGCTGATCTGACCTCAGCTGCACCCACTCTCTGACATCACTGTTTTCTTAAAGGTACATTGCTTAAACATCCATGTCTTAAAGGTACTCTCACATGACACCTTGCAGCCACGTCTCTGTGATGCCCACAACATCGTACCGGCCAATTTCAATGTGCGCAACAAGCTCATTTACCTTTTTCCGTACACGGTGCTCATTTAGGTACAACACCCTCAATTCTGCATTGGCCACTGACCTTTTCACACTCTCCTCAGTCATTATACCCTGTACTATGGCCCTTTTTGATTTTTGACTATGGCTTCTCTGCCTTACACTTTCCCCATTACTGCTTTTTGTTTCTGGCCCCATTTTACTTCCCTCCGACTTCCTGCATCGGTTCCTATCCCCATGTCACATTAGTTTAAACCCTCCCCAACAGCACTAGCAAACATCGGTTCCAGTCCTGCCCAGGTGCAGACCGTCCGGTTTGTACTGGTCCTACCTCCCCCAGAACTGGTTCCAATGCCCCAAGAATTTGAATCCCTCTCTCTTGCACCATCTCTCGAGCCACGCATGCATCCTATCTATCCTGACATTCCTACTCTGACTAGCTTGTGGCACTGGTAGCAATCCTGAGATTACTACCTTTGAGGTGCTACTTTTTAGTTTAACTCCTAACTGCCTGAATTCAGCTTTTAGGACCTCATCCCATTGTTTACCTTTTTCGTTGGTGCCTATGTGAACCATGACAACTGGCTGATCACCCTCCCTCCCCCCCCCCCCCTCCCCCCCACCCCCAGAATGTCCTGCAGCCGCTCCGAGACATCCAGACATCCTTGACCCTTGCACCAGGGAGGCAACATACCATCCTGGAGTCTCGATTGCGTCCGCAGAACCGCCTGTCTATTCCCCTTACGATTGAGTCCCCTGTCACTATAGCCCTGCCATTCTTCTTTCTGCCCTCCTGTGCAGCAGAGCCAGTCACGGTGCCATGAACCTGCCTGCTGCTGCCTTCCCCTGGTGAGCCATCTCCCTCAACAGTATCCAAAGCGGTATATGTGTTTTGAAGGGACATGACCGCAGGGGACATCTGCACTGCCTTCCTACTCTTGTTCTGTCTTTTGGTCACCCATTTTCTATCTCCCTCAGTAACTTTCACCTGCGGTGTCACCAACTCGCTATACGTGCGCTATACATGACGTCCTCAGCAACTTCAATTCCAAAAAACGAAAGAAAAAATAAATAAATAGACAAATGAATAGAAAAACTACTTACCAGTCACTTACCAGGGATAAAAGCACCTCCTCCCCACCCAGCTTCGAATTCCCACCTAGCTTCAAATTCCCAAACTCATTCTTCACCGTGCCTCACTCTGGCTGTGTCTTCTCTGGCTCACTGGCAGAACTCCATAATCTAGATACTTCATTAACCTTTGCAGTTTTTACTTGATAATGTAAAACAAAATTATTATAACTTTGGTTGTGATACTTTCTTTAACCATTGTATTTCATGCGAGAATCTGACTATTAGCTAGTATTCATCATAAACTTGTTATAATTTTGTACATTAGTTCGTAAATAACTGTTACATTACTGAGATGAGGAAATGATTACTTATACAGTCATCACAAATTAAGTCTTTCAGGTGGTCTTCTTCTTTTTGTGCATCTTCTTAACGGCTTCTTCAGGTATTTACTTGCTCTGTCACATCTTCTTGCTGTATCTGTGTCAAGGATTGGGAAAGTCAATGTCCTTGACAATGTTGTCTGGATCAATAACATTCTGAGGTTGAGGTTTAGCATTATGTCTGACGCGCAACAGTGCTCTTCTGAACAGAGATCCTTGTTCAATTTTAACTAAGTAAGACCTTGGTGCGACTTGTCTCTAAACTTTTGCGACATGATGCCAACCTCCTTCATGATTCTGAATCCATACGATTTGATTTGATTTTGATTTGATTTATTGTCACATGTACTGAAGTACAGTGAAAAATATTTTTCTGCCGCCGAGGGGACGTACACAGTACGTACATAATAGACACAAGATTAATAAACAGAGAACTTTGACAAATGGTACATTGACAAAACAGTGATTAGCTACGTGCAGAACAAGAAGCCAAACAAAGCAAACAAAGCAAATACATGAGCAAGAGCAGCATAGGGCGTCTTACAGGGAACAGATCAGTCCGAGGGGGAGTCGTTGAGGAGTCTTGTACCTGGGGGGAAGAAGCTGTTCCTATGTCTGGATGTGCGAGTCTTCAGACTTCTGTACTTTCTGCCTGATGGGAGGGTCTGGAAGAAGGCCATGCCTGGGTGGGAGGGGTCTCTGATAATGCTGTCTGCCTTCCTGAGGCAGTGAGAGGTGTATACAGAATCAATGTGGGGGTGGCAAGTTTGTGTGATGTGTTGGGCTGAGTTCACCACAGTCTGCAGTTTCTTGCGATCTTGGACCGAGCAGTTGCCATACCAGGCTGTGATGCAGCCGGATAGGATGCTCTCTATCACACATCTGTAGACTTTTGTGAGAGTCGATGCAGACATGCCAAATTTCTTTAGCTTCCGTAGGAAGTAGAGACGTTGTTGGGCTTTCTTGACTGTTGCATCAATGTGAGTGGACCAGGACAGACTGTTGGTGATGGTGACCTCCAGGAACTTAAATCTATCGACCATCTCCACTTCGGAACCATTGATGCAGACGGGAGTGTGTGTCGTGCTGCGTTTCCTGAAGTCGATGATCAGTTCCTTGGTCTTTCCAACATTTAGAGAGAGGTTATTTTCGGTTCACCATGCAACCAAGTGATTTATCTCCCTCCTGTAGTCTGATTCGTCGTTGTTTGAGATGCGGCCCACCACAGTCGTAACATCCGCAAACTTATAGATTGAGTTGGAGTTAAATCTTGCCACACAGTCATGTGTGTATAGGGAGTACAGTAGAGGACTGATCCTTGCGGGGCTCCGGTGTTGAGGACTATTGTGGAGGTGGTGCTGTTGCCTATCCTGACAGGTTGTGGTCTGTTGGTGGGGAAGTCCAGGATCCAGCTGCACAGGGAGGGGTTAAGTCCAAGATTGCAGAGTTTGGTTATGAGTCTTCTTGGGATAATGGTGTTGAAGGCGGAGCTGTAGTGTATGAACAGCAGTCTAACATAGGCGTCCTTGTTGTCGAGGTGTTTGAGTGTTGATTGCAGAATCAGTGAGAGCATCTGCTGTGGACTGGTTGCGGTGATAGGCAAACTGCAGTGGATCGAGACCGTCTGGGAGGCTGGCAGTGATCCGTCTCATGACTAGTTGCTCGAAGCATTTCATGATAACAGACGTTAGGGCCACCAGTCAGTAGTCGTTGAGACAGGCTACCTTGTTCTTCTTTGGTGCTGATATTATGGTGGTCTTCTTGAAGGAGGTGGGGACCTCGGGGTGGAGGAGTGAGGTGGTGAAGATATCTGCGAATACACTCGCCAGCTGGTCTGCGCAGGCTCAGAGTGCGGGCCCAGGGATTCCGTCGGGGCCATCGCTTTCCGCGGATTCACTTTCAAGAAGGCAGCTCTTACCTCCGAGGCAGTAATAGTCGGTATGGGTGTGTCCAGGGCTGTTGGGGCAGGTAGCACTGACACATAAGAACATAAGAACTAGAAGCAGGAATAGGCCATCTGGCCCCTCGAGCCTGCTCCATCATTCAATGAGATCATGGCTGATCTTTTGTGGACTCAGCTCCACTTTCCGGCCCGAACACCATAACCCTTAATCCCTTTATTCTTCAAAAAACTATCCCCTTCATAATTTTATATGTTACTATAAGATCCCCCCTCATTCTTCTAAATTCCAACGAGTACAGTCCCAATCAACTTCTCCTCATAATCCAACCCTTTCAGCTCTGGGATTAACCTAGGTAATCTCCTCTGCACACCCTCCAGTGCCAGTACGTCCTTTCTCAAGTAAGGAGACCAAAACTGAACACAATACTCCAGGTGTGGCCTCATTAACACCTTATACAATTGCAGCATAACCTCCCTAGTCTTAAACGCCATCCCTCTAGCAATGAAGGACAAAATTCCATTTGCCTTCTTAATCACCTGTTGCACCTGTAAACTAACCTTTTGCGACTCATGCACTAGCACACCCAGGTCTCTCTGCACAGCAGCATGTTTTAATATTTTATCATTTAAATAATAATCCCTTTTGCTATTATTCCTACCAAAAAGGATAACCTCACATTTGTCAACATTGTATTCCATCTGCCAGACCCTAACTTATTCACTGAGCCTATCCAAATCCCTCTGCAGACTTCCAGTATCCTCTGCACATTTTGCTTTACCACTTATCTTCGTGTCGTCTGCAAACTTGGACACATTGCCCTTGGTCCCCAACTCCAAATCATCTATGTAAATTGTGAACAGTTGTGGGCCCAACACTGATCCCTGAGGGACACCACTAGCTACTGATTGCCAACCAGAGAAACACCCATTCATCCCCACTCTTTGCTTTCTATTAATTAACCAATCCTCTATCCATGCTACTACTTTCCCCTTAATGCCATGCATCTTTATCTTATGCAGCAACCTTTTGTGTGGCACCTTGTCAAAGGCTTTCTGGAAATCCAGATATACCACATCCATTGGCTCCCCGTTATCTACCGCACTGGTGATGTCCTCAAAAAATTCCACTAAATTAGTTAGGCACGACCTGCCCTTTATGAACCAATGCTGCGTCTTCCCAATGGGACAATTTCCATCCAGATGCCTCGCTATTTCTTCCTTGATGATAGATTCCAGCATCTTCCCTACTACCGAAGTTAAGCACACTGGCCTATAATTACCCGCTTTCTGCCTACCTCCTTTTTTAAACAGTGGTGTCACGTTTGCTAATTTCCAATCCGCCGGGACACTGGCTGACTGCTCAAAGCGGGCATAGAACTTGTTCAGATCATCGGGTAGGGATGCTCCAGCCCCAGATATTCCGCCTGGCTTTGCTTTATAGCCTGTGATCTTGTGCAGGCCCTGCCATAGTCGTCGTGGGTTAGTGTCGTTGGCCTGGGACTCTAGTTTGATGTGATACAGTCTTTTTGCATCCCTGATGGCTTTCCGTACGTCGTACCTGGATTTCTTATATAGGTCAGGGTCGTCAGACTTGAACACCTCTGCCCGGAAAGAAGTCATCTTCTTTTAATTCAGACAGAGGTGCGGCGTTTTTATCATAGTCTTTTTTTTCTTTGATGTGATATGTTTGTGTATCTCTTGATCATCCATATCTGGAATGGTTATCTCAGGTAATGTGGTGCAAAGTTGTCTACCCATTAGTATCTGAGCAGGTGATAACCCAGTTGACAATGGTGTTGCTCTGTACACAAACAACACCAGCGACAGATTTTGATTATCATCAATCTCTTTGTGGAACAATTTCTTTATTATTCCTACTCCCTTCTCTGCTTTGATATTTGACTGAGAATATCATGGGCTTGAAGTAATCTGATTGAAGTTGTATTGCTCTGCGAACAGTGTGCACTCCCATCTTGAGAAACAAGGACCATTGTCAGAGACAATGCTTAAAGGTATCCCATGGTGTGCAAAAATTAACTTTGTTGCCTTTGCTGTCGAATCATTCAGCATCATCACCTCTGGATAGTCGGAGTAATAATCTATGACCACTAAATCGTCACGACTTTGGAAATAAAACAAATCCATGTCCACTTTGCTCCACGGACTGGTCACGATTTCCATCCCTTTCATGCTTTCTCTGCTCTGTACTGGCTGATGCATCTGTCAGATTGTGTACTCTTGTACAAATTGATCAACATCTCTGTTGATTCCCGGCCAATACACCGACTGGCTGGCCCTTCTACAACACTTTTCCAAGCCCTGATGACCCTCGTGAATCTGCTGCAGAATCCCTTGATGTAAACTGGCAGGTATCACAATTCTATCCCCCTTGAGTAGGAGACCATCTATTACAGAAAGGCCATCTCTTATATCTCGAAAGGCAGATCGACATCCAGTAGGCATCCTTCGAACATAAGGTATTTACATAGAATTTACAGTGCAGAAGGAGGCCATTCGGCCCATCGAGTCTGCACCGGCTCTTGGAAAGAGCACCATACCCAAGGTCAACACCTCCACCCTATTCTCATAACCCAGTAACCCCACCCAACACTAAGGGCAATTTTGGACACTAAGGGCAATTTATCATGGCCAATCCACCTACGCTGCACATCTTTGGACTGTGGGGGGAAACCGGAGCACCCGGAGGAAACCCACGCACACACAGGGAGGATGTGCAGACTCCGCACAGACAGTCACCCAAGCCGGAATCGAACCTGGGACCCTGGAGCTGTGAAGCAATTGTGCTATCCACAATGCTACCGTGCTGCCCCGTTTAAGGTATTTCTTACTTTAAGGTATTTCTTCACCTTCAAGAGCGTCAAATCCTTTTCAGTTTCGGCTTTGATTATGCGTAGTTTGCGGTCAGACACTGGTAGTATCGCGGTAAAGAAAGGGGCTCGAGATTCCACTATTTGGAATATCTCAGGTCCTGATGTTTCAGCATCAGTGGTTGCTTTGGCGAGGTCGTGCACAACACCCAAGTCTACCGTTGACTCTTAATTTTGGTCACAAAATACTGGTTGAGTGAACTCTTTCAGCGAGCTGCAATTTTTCACAAGCATCCACCCCAATTAATGATGACTTTTCATCCTCCACTCTCTCGAACTTGATGGATATCTCAATGTTCCCATTTCTAACAACAAGGTGGTAGGATCCTCTTGTGACTATTGTGTTCCCATTGTAATCTGTCAGCCAATAAGTAGATTTCTTGATCAATGGTGTCTTATAAGCTTGTCTTAAATATCGTTCTGTGATAATATTTGCATGTGCTCCTGTATCAATTTTAAATGGTATTTGTTTGCCATTAATTTCTAATGATACAGTCATTTCTTGAATTATCTTAGCCCTAACCCCTATTGCTACACTGTGCCCTGTTTAACTGGTGTCTAACTTTCTGGCCTTAGGGGCCCTAAAGCTCACCCCCAAGTTTTCCACCACGGACGCCACCCGTGCTGCATGGTTGGCAGCACCTCCTGCTCCTGCACGTGGTTGGACTCCTCCAACTGCACGTACAGGTACTGGATGCTCGCCGACAACCCCTCATGTAGTCCCTGGCTCTGTGACTGCCTTTCCATGATCGATGGGACCGTCTGGACAGATAGTTCCTGGGGTCGGTTCGCCCTCCGACCGTCCACCCCCTCAGGTGTCCCTACCTCCATCTGATATACTGGATCAGCTGTGTGGTGAGCAGGAGCCTCTTCACTTAAGTGCCCAACCGAGGTGTGAGTCTCTGAAATGGTGGAGGGTGTTGGAGACAGCTGTGACGGGAAATCTGTGTCATTCCCGGACTCGAGCTCCGGAGTGTCTTGGGTCTCTTGTCGAGGGCTCCCATCCGTACTGCTATCCTCATCACTGGTCAGCAGACAGGGGGTCTGGCTGTTGCACTGGCTGGGGGCGGGGTCACCACATGAACCTGCTCCATCACCGGCAGATACTGCAAGACACAAGCCAAGACGCATGATTAGACCGGGGGATGGGGTATTGGGTGTGACGGTGAGGGTGATGCTATGCATAAAGCAAGTCTGTTCATAATGTTATGCATGACCTCTGACCACTAGGTGGCAGTGTAAACCCACCACGTGACCGTGTAGTCAAGGAGTTGAGAGTTGTTCATGCTGGAGGACAGACATATTTTGCAGTAGCTCCACAATAATTAATTGGTGTCAGTAACTTATTATTTTATTTATCCTCGTTATCTTATCTCACAGTTGTTCCATAATAAATTATTTAAGCTAGATGTTCTGTTGTTCATCATTCACTTCGGCTAGTCTACAGAACATAACATGGGTGCGGGTGGTGTGGGGGTGGGAGTGAGGGTAGTATAGGGGTGGTGTTGGGTGGATGGTTGACACACATGGCATGGGGAACCACAACTCAGCGGGGTCTCCCTTCCTCGCCCGCGGCTGATCTCCACCCTGGCAACATCCTGTTGTGTTATGCTTCTTCATGTAGCATAAGCTGCTTCCTTGATGTATACTCTGCCAAAGGAAGGTT
Organism: Scyliorhinus torazame; assembly: GCF_047496885.1. Taxonomy (NCBI): domain Eukaryota; kingdom Metazoa; phylum Chordata; class Chondrichthyes; order Carcharhiniformes; family Scyliorhinidae; genus Scyliorhinus; species Scyliorhinus torazame. The sequence goes on along the minus strand of NC_092719.1, from coordinate 122,428,470 downwards.
CAGACTTGGAGATAGGTTTAACACATTTATTGAACAGTTAACAATTCTCCTACTTGAGTTCAACTCTCCTGCTAATCTTGCTATCGTAACTCAGTCTAACTAACCAGTTTGCTTTAAGCCATGCGGTGGGTGTGATGCTTCCGATCTGCCCCAGTGCTTCTCTCTGAGTGTCGCCTGTGGAAAGAGAGAGAGCATGTGTACCCTGGCCTTTTATATGGGTTGCCCCCCTGTGGTAGTGTCACCTCTGGGTGCCTTAACTGCCCATTGGTCATGTACTATTCTATGTGTTCATTAGCTGTATGTCTGCATGTCATGATGTCTCTGGTGCGCCTTCTAGTGTTAACTTAGTCTTAGTGTATTTGCATTAACCCCTTGTGTATTTACAGTGATGCATATCACCACCTCCCCCTTTTTTCATGTTACATATTTTCTGTACAGTGTTAAAGAAAATTGAACAAAATAGATAGATAAGTGATGACATGTCCAAATCATGATGACAGTGATGATTATACAATACCAAATAATATTTATGAGTCCAAAGTTCATGAATTAATATGGTCGAGTGGCTTTCTTGTTTTGTTCTTGAAGTGTCGACGTTGATGTTGTCATTTCCTTGTGAACGCCGTCAGTCTCCCTGTGCTTAAGGAACCAAGAAGTCATCAGGAGGTGTCTGATTTGGACTCCTTTTTTTTTTCTGTGCTTGTGGTAGCGATTCTTGATGTCATCTTTGTTGTCCAACCTGGACTGTTTCTTGTGATTGAGATATTGATGCCGTATATCAGCTGCCTTGAAAGCTGGTCTGCTCTTTGTAGTGTAGCGAATGTGAATTTGTAAGATGCGTTATCATGCCATGGTATATCTGCACACTTGCCATTGTCTTGAGCTGTGCTGTCAGTGTCCTGCATTGGCAGAGTTGTACCATGTCATACCAGTCATTGTTCCAGTGTTGTTGTTTTTGTCGTGCTTGTTGTTTTCGTAGGTTTTGTTGTTGTGTTTGTTGCGCTCAATGACCACACCGAGTGGAGAATTTGAGTCCTTCACAAAGTTACTTGTGTCAGTGTCCTTTGTGGCATCTGCTGTTTCATTGAGCGTACCGTCTCTGAATCCTTGGCGCTCCACGTCTGGAGTCATGTCCGGTTCACTAGAATCATCTTTGGCTTGTCGATGCTCCCCGTCTGGAGTCCTTTCTGGTTCACCAGAATCAGCTTTGGTTTCTTGACACTCCCCGTCCGGAGTCATTTCAGGTTCATCTGAATCAGCTTTGGTTTCTTGACGCTGCCCGTCTGGAGTCATTTCAGGTTCACTTGAATCATCTGAGGTGTCTTGATGCTCCCCGTCCGAAGTCAAAACGTTCAGGAATGCATTGTCTTGTGGAGAGGCTCAAGTGGATGAGGTTTGAATTAATGTGGTGTCACTGGAGTTACTAGTAACCTCACTTTGATTGCCGAGTGCCTCTGTACATACTAGCTGAGGTCTGTCAGTCTCGCTGAGATGTCACACATCTTGTATGGGAATTGTGAAGCCTTTGTCACTTGTGGCACATACAGTGGGTAGACCTTCAGTGTCTTCTTGTCGGTTAGATGAGCTGGGTAGACTGTCAGGGTCTTCTTCTGGTGGCTCAGATAATCTGGGTAGACTGTCATAATCTTTTTGTTGTTCACGTGAGCGTGGTAGACTATCATAGTCCTCTTGCTGTACACTTGAGCGTGGCAGACTTGCATCGTCTGCTGCTGGTTGCTAGGAGGAGGTTGCTAGACCTTCATGGTCTTGTTCATGCAAGGACTGCGCTCTGGAGTCTTGCGTTGCTTCCATCGTGGAGTCTGTCAACATGCTCGCTGTGGAGGCTTGTACCGCTCTCTCTGTGGAGTCTGGCATCGTTCCCTGTGTGGATTCATGCAGTGGTCTCGCTGTGGAGTCGATCTGTGCGCTCTCAACGGAGTCGTGCAGTGGTCTCGCTGTGGAGTCTTTCTGTGTTCTCTGTGTGGAGACGTGCAGTTGTCTCGCTGTGGAGTCTGTCATCGCTTTCTGTGCTGAGTCGGGGACACTTCGTGGTGCGTGGACCACTCTCTGTGTGGAGTCGGGGACTCTTTGTGGTGCGTGGAACACTCTCTGTGTGGAGTTGGGGACTCGTTGTGGTGCGTGGAGCACTGTTCGTGGTGCGTGGACCACTGGTGTGGCGTCAGGCCGCTCTCTGTGGGATTGTACCTCTCTCTGTCTCTTGGCATCTCTTTGTGGTTGGGATTTGGTACTGGTGTCGCCACGTCCAATGATGAAATCATCGTCTGAGTCGTAGTCTTCAAGGACTTGCTGTGTCGGAGCTTTCATTGTGCTTGCGATGTCCAAAGAAGAAATCAACGTCTGAGTCGTAGTCTTCAAGGACCAAATCATTTCTTTGGGCGGTGCTAACTGCTTGTTGCAGGGTTCTGCGGAGGTTACTTTCAGCTACTGGTTGAAGTTCAGGCATTGTGCTGTCATTCCAGGTGAAAGAATTGTGTTTTACGGCTTTAAAGTTTTTTTTACTTATTTTCGGGCATTTCCCCTTTAAGTGGGCATGTTTCGGGGCCTCTGATGTCATGACGCATGTGACGTAGAGCGTAGGAATGGATTGCGCATGCGCAGTTCGCTTTTCCTTTACTTTGCTCTGTTTTCGCAACTGCGCATGCGCAGAACACCGTTCTGCCGATTCACGTCTTTTGGGGAACTGCGCATGTGCGGCTCCTTTCGCAAGATGGCCGCCAATCAAAATCGCCGTTTGCTGCTGTTGCAGACCTACCTTCGCCTCGTGGTGAGTATTGACGACTCTTTTACTGATCTCTTTTGTGTTTTTCTCGCAGTATTTTTCAAACTTGTCCAGGACTGTCTGGAAGTCTCTCTTGTCTTGCCCTTTGGAGTACTTGAAGGTCTTGAAGATTTAGAATTACATAGAACATACAGTGCAGAAGGAGGCCATTCGGCCCATCGAGTCTGCACCGACCCACATTAATCCCTCACTTCCACCTTATCCCCGCAACCCAATAACCCCTCCCAACCCTTACGGACACTACGGGTAATTTAGCATGGCCAATTCACCTAACCTGCACGTCTTTGGACTGTGGGAGGAAACCGGAGCACCCGGAGGAAACCCACGCGGACACGGGGAGAACGTGCAAACTCCGCACAGACAGTGACCCAGCGGGGAATCAAACCTGGGACCCTGGCGCTGTGAAGCCACAGTGCTAATCACTTGTGCTACCGTGCTGCCCGTGCTGCACTTTCACCCGCAATGGTGAGCAGAAGCTTTATTTTCTCTGCATCCGCCACGCATCTATGTCGGATGCTACCAGGTAAATCTCAAATCTCTGCCTGAACGCACGCCAGTTTGCACTGAGATTGCCATGGTATCTGAGCTGCTGTGGAACAGGAATCTCGATCATCTTGCCTGGGTGCTGTTGCTGGTTGTCACGGAAATGTTGAGTTTAACTATATAGATTAAACAGGCACTCACTGGAACCATGTTATGTTATGCTTCTTCATGTGGCGTAAGCTGGTGCTGGTGCGGTCCCACCGCTTCGTGGACAGGGAGTGTGGCCTAAGGTGGGCAAAGAAGGAGCGGAGCAGCAGGTGGGAGAATGCAGAGGTCTGGAGATACCAGGACTGGAGCGCGGAGGTGGCCAAGAAGAGGGCCGGGTACAATCGGGCTGAGGCGGCTCTGCGTCAGAAGGGGGTGAAATTTGGAATGTTGCAGCCGGCGCGACTGTGGGTCACTTTCAAGGACCGCCACCACTACTTTGAGACGCCAGAGGAGGCGTGGACCTTTATCCAGGCTGAAAAGTTGGACTCGGATTGAGGGTCGGTTGCGAGGGGATGTCGAGAGGGGATTGATGTGATTGTTGTGTTTTGAGGGGGGTGTTCGGTTCTGTTTGGTACTGTTTTCTTTTTGGATGCTGGATGGGGTCGGGTGAAATGGTTCGTAGTGGGGGTTTGGTGAGAGTGCAGGCGTCGGTGGTTGGAGGAGGGGGCCCCATTGAGGGGGGGGAGGGGAGAGGGGAGGGGAGAGGGGAGGCCCGAGGTGGGGGAGCTGGGATCAGGCCGCGAAAGGGAGCTGCGCCTGAGGGGGCAGGGCCGACTTGGTGGAAAGCGCTAGGGAAGGAAGGGGGAGGGGTCAGGGGGGGAGGGGTGGTGCTGGAGAGGAGCGCCCGCTGATGGACAGGAGGGGGGGCGGGGGGGAGATTCTCACACTGGGGGGGGTCGATGGAGTGGCGGGAGCGGCCGAGGTCAGCAGGAGTCAGCTAACGTACGGGAGTGCTATGGGGGGAGCAATGCAGCTAGGGGGGGACCTAGCTGGGGGAGGGGGGGGGAACTGGGTTGCTGTTGCATTGGCCAAAGGGGAGCTGGAGCCTGAAGCGAGAGTTGGGGCGGGGGTCTGCCGCTGGGGGGAACGGAGAGTGCGGGAGGCGCGGGCACGCGGCTGGCCCAGAAAGGGAGATGGCTAATCGGCAGGGCGAGGGTGGCGGGGGAGGAAGGGAGGAGGGGAGGGGGAGGGGGATGGAGGGGGGGGGGGGTGGCAGGCAGCCCCCTGATCCGGCTGATAACTTGGAATGTGAGAGGCCTGAACGGGCCGGTCAAGAGGGCCCATGTGTTCGCGCACCTGAAGGGACTGAAGGCAGATGTGGTCATGCTCCAGAAGACGCATTTGAGGGTAGAAAACCAGGTTTGGCTGAGAAAGGGGTGGGTAGGGCAGGTTTTCCACTCGGGGTTGGACGCAAAGAATCGAGGAGTGACGATTTTGGTGGGGAAGTGGGTGTCGTTTGAAGCGCTGAGCATCGTGGCAGACAATGGAGGTAGGTATGTGATGGTGAGCGGTAAGCTGCAGGGGGTGCGGGTGGTCTTGGTGAATGTGTATGCCCCGAATTGGGACGATGCCGGATTTATGCGGCGCATATTGGGCCGGATTCCGTACCTGGAGGCAGGGAGCTTGATAATGGGGGTGGACTTTAATACGGTATTGGATCCAGCATTGGACCGCTCTAGATCCAGGACGGGTATGAGGCCGGCGGCGGCCAAGGTGTTGAGGGGGTTTATGGACCAGTTGGGAGGAGTGGACCCATGGAGGTTTGTTAGGCCGGGGGCCAGGGAATTCTCTTTCTTTTCCCACGTCCATAAAGCCTACTCCCGGATTGACTTCTTCGTTTTGAGCAGGGTGCTGATCCCGAGGGTGGAGGACACGGAGTATTCGGCCATAGCCATCTCAGACCATGCCCCGCACTGGGTGGAGCTCGAACTAGAGGAGGAGAGGGACCAGCACCCGCTGTGGTGCCTGGAGGTGGGTTTACTGGTGGATGAGGTGGTGAGCGGGCGGATCCGGAGTTGCATTGAAAGATACGTAGAGGTGAACGATAATGGGGAGGGGCAGGTAGGGGGGGGGGGGGGTCTGGGAGGAGCTGAAGGCGGTGATTAAGGGAGGGCTAATCTCCACTAGGGCCCACAAGGAGGTGAAGGAGAGGAGAGAGAGGGAGAGGTTGGTGGGGGAGATTTTAAGGGTAGATAGGAGGTATGCAGAGGTCCCCGAGGAGGGATTACTCAAGGAGCGACGAAGCCTCCAGGCCGAGTTCAACCTGTTGACTACCAAGAAGGCGGATGTACAGTGGAGGAAAGCGCAAGGGGCAGTGTATGAATACGGGGAGAAGGCTAGCCGGATGCTGGCACACCAGCTTCGGAGGTGGTGAGGGAGATTGGGGGAGTTAGGGATAAAGGGGGGAACACGGTGCTGAGTGCGGTGGGGATAAATGGGGTATTTAGAGACTTCTATGAGGGGCTGTATAGGTCTGAGCCCCCGACAGAGGAGGGGGGGATGCGCGTTTTCTGGACTGGCTGAGGTTCCCAAGGGTAGAGGAGGGGCAGGTGGCGGGGCTTGGGGCACCGGTAGGGCTGGAGGAGCTGACTAAGTGTCTGGGGAGTATGCAGGCGGGGAAGGCACCGGGGCCAGATGGGTTCCCGATGGAATTTTAAAGGAAGTATATGGACCTGTTGGGCCCACTACTAGTGAGGACTTTCAATGAGGCAAGGGAGCGGGGGGCCCTACCCCGGCGATGTCCAGGGTGCTGATCTCGCTGATCTTGAAGCGGGACAAGGACCCTTTACAGTGTGGGTCATATAGGCCAATCTCGCTCCTCAACGTGGATGCGAAGCTGTTAACGAAGGTGTTGGCTACCAGAATTGAGGACTGTGTTCCAGGGGTGATCCACGAGGACCAGACGGGTTTCGCGAAGGGAAGGCAGCTAAACACCAATGTGCGGAGGCTCCTAAATGTAATCATGATGCCTGCAGTGGAGGGGGAAGCGGAGATAGTGGCGGCTATGGATACGGAGAAGGCCTTCGATAGGGTGGAGTGGGGGTACCTCTGGGAAGTGTTGAGGAGATTTGGGTTCGGGGAGGGGTTCGTTAGTTGGGTTAGGTTACTGTCCGAAGCCCCGGTGGCGAGTGTGGCCACAAATCGGAGGAGGTCGGAATACTTTCGGCTGTACCGGGGGACGAGGCAGGGGTGCCCCCTATCCCCCCTGCTACTTACGTTGGCAATTGAACCTTTGGCGATGGCTTTGAAGGAGTCCAGGAACTGGAGGGGGCTGGTGCGGGGGGCGGGGGGAGGGTGGGGTGGTGGGGGGGGGGGGGGGACACTGGGTATCGCTGTATGCTGATGGCCTGTTACTGTATGTGGTGGACCCAGTGGGGGGGATGCCAGGGGTGATGCGGATCCTCAGGGAGTTTGGAGACTTTTCCGGGTATAAGCTCAACATGGGGAAGAGTGAGCTATTTGCGATACACCCAGGGGACGAGGGAAGAGGGATAGACGGGCTTCCACTGAAGAGGGCGGAAGGGATTTTTCGGTACCTAGGGATCCAGGTGGCCAGGAGCTGGGGGGCCCGACACAAGCTCAACTTGACTAGGCTGGTGGAGCAGACGGAGGAGGAGTTTAAAAGGTGGGATATGCTGCCACTCTCCCTGGCGGGTAGGGTACAGTCGGTGAAGATGACGGTGCTCCCGAGGTTCCTTTTTATATTCCAGTACCTCCCCATCCTGAACCCTAAGGCCTTTTTTAAGCGGGTCACCAGGAGCATCATGGGGTTTGTATGGGTGAAAAAGACCCCGAGGGTGAGAAGGGTGTTTCTGGAATGGAGCAGGGATAGAGGAGGGCTAGCGCTGCCTAATCTGTGTGGGTACTACTGGGCTGCAAATGTGGCGATGATACGCAAGTGGGTAATGGAGGGGGCGGGGGCGGCGTGGAAGAGGCTGGAGATGGCGTCCTGTGTGGGCACGAGCCTGAGCGCGCTGGTTATGGCATCACTGCCGCTCCCGCCGGCAAGGTACACCATGAATCCAGTGGTAGCGGCGACCCTCAAAATGTGGGGGCAGTGGAGACGCCACAGGGGGGAGGCAGAGGGTTCGGTGTGGTCCCCATTCTGAGAGAACCAGGGGAGAATGGATGGGGGGTTCCTGAGCTGGCACAGGGCAGGTATTAGAAGGATGGGGGACCTGTTTAGAGATGGGATGTTTGCGAGCCTTGGGGCGTTGGAGGAAAAATCCGGTTTCCCCTCTGGAAATGCCTTCAGGTACATGCAGGTAAGGGCGTTTGTAAGACGGCAGGTGAGGGAATTTCCGCTGCTGCCAGCATGTAGGATCCAGGAAAGGGTGCTCTCGGGGGTGTGGGTTGGAGAAGGCAAGGTCTCGGTGAGGAGGAGGAGGCCTCGCTGGAGGAGCTGAAAGGTAAATGGGAGGAGGAGCTGGGGGAGGAGATAGACGAGGGTACATGGGCGAACGCCCTGGGTAGGGTAAATTCTTCCTCCTCTTGCGCCAGGCTTAGCCTGATACAAATTTAGGTTCTGCACAGGGCACATATGACTGGGGCAAGGCTGATTCGGTTTTTTGGAGTAGAGGACAGGTGTGTGAGGTGTTCGGGGAGCCCAGCAAATCATGCCCACATGTTTTGGGCGTGCCCAGCGCTGGATGGGTTCTGGAGGGGCGTTGCGAGGATGGTGTCTAAGGTGGTATACACCCGGGTTAAGCCGAGGTGGGGGCTCGCACTATTTGGGGTATCGGACGAACCGGGAGTGCAGGAGGCGAAAGAGGACGATATTCTGGCCTTTGCGTCCCTAGTAGCCCGGTGGAGGATTCTGCGACACTGGAAGGATGCGAGGCCCCCAAGCGTGGAAGCCTGGATCGGTGACTTGGCAGGGTTCATTAAATTGGAGAGGGTAAAATTTGCCTTAGGATCTGTGCAAGGGTTCTTCAGGCGGTGGCAACCGTTCCAAGACTTTCTAGCGGAGCGTTAGGAAGTGGTCAGCAGCTGGTCAGGAGAGGGGGGGTACTTTGTGTTTACTACTGTGTTTATTATCGTTTAATGGGGGGCTTGTATATTGGGGGAATATGTGACATAGCTATAAGATGTTTATTTATGTGTTCTTTGTTTTTTTCTTATTTCTGTATGGTGCCCAGGTGGCATTGCCAGCTTGCAGCGGCACTGCCAGGATGCCAAGCTGGCATTTTCTGCATGCACGTGTTTGGGCCAGTGTTGCCCGCCTTGGGTGTGAAGGGTGCGGGGAGGGGAGGGGGGTGCAGACCCTCCCATGTTGAGTTCGGGCTGAGGGGGGGGAATGAGATTGAGCATTCTTTTGGGGCTTTGGAGATTGGATCTCTTGCTACAACGTGGAGTTCCTGCGAGCGGAGCCCCCCACTGTGCAAAACTGTGCTATGTGCGGCCTCGGCCGCGTGTTCCTCGGTCAGGCCCCTTATTCAAAGCGAGTCGCGTTGAATACTGCAAGTGCCGGGAAACATGCTGCTAAACGGCTCGCTCTGTCACTTTGTTCCCTTTTGGGAAGATCGTGCCTGAAGTATTGACACCGGTGCAGGATTCATGGACTTCCACAACAGCAAAACTGGTGCACACCTGGACCGATTCACCGACTGTTGAGGGGCCAGCACCGGGGCCACGTGGAACACAATCGATTCCAATGAGAAACGGTGCGGGTTCGGCAGATTCGCAATTGTCACTCAGGAGGCTGACAAGCTGCAGCCGCATATACACACTGCACTCCCCACGCCCACACACTGCACTCCCCACGCCCACACACTGCACTCCCCACGCCCACACACTGCACTCCCCACGCCCACACACTGCACTCCCCACGCCCACACACTGCACTCCCCACGCCCACACACTGCACTCCCCACGCCCACACACTGCACTCCCCACGCCCACACACTGCACTCCCCACGCCCACACACTGCACTCCCCACGCCCACACACTGCACTCCCCACGCCCACACACTGCACTCCCCACGCCCACACACTGCACTCCCCACGCCCACACACTGCACTCCCCACGCCCACACACTGCACTCCCCACGCCCACACACTGCACTCCCCACGCCCACACACTGCACTCCCCACGCCCACACACTGCACTCCCCACGCCCACACACTGCACTCCCCACGCCCACACACTGCACTCCCCACGCCCACACACTGCACTCCCCACGCCCACACACTGCACTCTCCACGCCCACACACTGCACTCCCCACGCCCACACACTGCACTCCCCACGCCCACACACTGCACTCCCCACGCCCACACACTGCACTCCCCACGCCCACACACTGCACTCCCCACGCCCACACACTGCACTCCCCACGCCCACACACTGCACTCCCCACGCCCACACACTGCACTCCCCACGCCCACACACTGCACTCCCCACGCCCACACACTGCACTCCCCACGCCCACACACTGCACTCCCCACTCCCACACACTGCACTCCCCACACCCACACACTGCACTCCCCACACCCACACACTGCACTCCCCACACCCACACACACACTGCACTCCCCACACCCACACACACACTGCACTCCCCACACCCACACACTGCACTCCCCACACCCACACACTGCACTCCCCACACCCACACACTGCACTCCCCACACCCACACACTGCACTCCCCACACCCACACACTGCACTCCCCACACCCACACACTGCACTCCCCACACCCACACACTGCACTCCCCACACCCACACACTGCACTCCCCACACCCACACACTGCACTCCCCACACACACACACTGCACTCCCCACACACACACACTGCACTCCCCACACACACACACTGCACTCCCCACACACACACACTGCACTCCCCACACACACACACTGCACTCCCCACACACACACACTGCACTCCCCACACACACACACTCACTGTACTCCCCACACACACACACTCACTGTACTCCCCACACACACACACTCACTGCACTCCCCACACACACACACTCACTGCACTCCCCACACACACACACTGCACTCCCCACACACACACACTGCACTCCCCACACACACACACTGCACTCCCCACGCCCACACACTGCACTCCCCACGCCCACACACTGCACTCCCCACGCCCACACACTGCACTCACCACGCCCACACACTGCACTCACCACGCCCACACACTGCACTCACCACACACACTCATCTCAGCCAACAAGATGGCAGCGAGGAGAGCGACACTGCATTTCACGGACGCCGAGCTGGAGACCCTCCTGGATGCCATGGATCAGCTTGGAGACTCCAATAAGTGCCGTTCCGTCTGTTCCCCGTTTGTGGGGACCAGTACCAAACGTCGCTTGCCCGTGGTCGCCCGAGGTGAAGGGATTGAATCCCAAAGCCTCAGGTATCTTGGGAATCTGCACATTAGAGTAAGGCTTTAAGCCTCGCTCTAATATGCCGATTTTCTAAAACGTGATCACACCATTATGGGTGGGATTCCCCTTGCAACATCTCGTGAAATTCCAGTCGTTGAGAGCCGGGTAGATCCCAGGAGAAGGGTCTCCCGGCTTTCCCTGGCCACGCTGCGCTGCGGCGAGCTGCTTTTCCGGCACAGTATGGCTGTCTCAGGAATGGGGAATCTCGCCGCACATCTTTCCTCCCTATTACAAAGTACCCCCCCTTCACTGGTTAATCTCCTCTTTAACCAGAAATGCTACCCCACCGCCTTTTCCATTTTGTCTGTCCATCTGAAATACTGAATATCTCTCTATGTTCAATTCCCATCCCTGCTGCCCTGTCTCCATAATCCTGGCTACGTCATATCCATTTACATCTATGATTTAGATCTCTGGCTCTTGATTTCTCAGTTTCCATATTCCCCTTTCTGTATTTTGTTCTGGTCCATGTTTCTCCCTCCTCTGTCTCATTGCATAGGTTCACATCCCCCTGTCATTTTAATTTAATCCCTCCCCAATCATTATAGCAACTACCCCCCCAAGGACATCAGTCGCAGTCCTGTCCAAGTGTAAACCACCCAGTTTGTACTGGTCCCATCTCCCCCAGAACCACTCCCAATGCCCAGGAATCTGAAACCCTTCCCCTAACACCATCTTTTCAGTCACATGTCCATCTAATATATCCTGCTATTTCTGCTCTGACTAGCACGTGACCCTGGTAGTAATTCTGAAATCACTACTTTTGAGGTCATATTTTTCAACTTACTTCCTATTTCCCTATATTCTGCTTTCAGAAACTCCTCACTTTTTCTATCCATGCTGTTTGCATCAATGTGTACCACGACCACTGGCTGTTCACACTACCCCTCCAGAATGTTCTGTAGCCACTCAGAGACATCCTTGACAATCGCACCAGGAAGGCAACATCCTCGAGTCTCATTTGTAGCCACGCGACAGAAACCCAGAATCCTCTATAACTATTGCATTCCCACACTTCTTACTCCGGGAGGACACCTCAGAGGGCAGTGAGGCTATATGGGTAGAGATCAGGAATAAGAAGGGTGCAGTCACAATGTTGGGGGTTTCCTACAGGCCTCCCAACAGCCAGCGGGAGATAGAGGAGCAGATAGGTAGACAGATTTTGGAAAAGAGTAAAAACAACAGGGTTGTGGTGATGGGAGACTTCAACTTCCCCAATATTAACTGGGACTCACTTAGTGCCAGGGGCTTAGACGGGGCAGAGTTTGTAAGGAGCATCCAGGAGGGCTTCTTAAAACAATATGTAGACAGTCCAACTAGGGAAGAGGCTGTACTGGACCTGGTATTGGGGAATGAGTCCGGCCAGGTGGTAGAAGTTTCAGTAGGGGAGCATTTCGGGAACAGTGACCACAATTCAGTAAGTTTTAAAGTGCTGGTGGACAAGGATAAGAGTGGTCCTAGGGTGAATGTGCTAAATTGGGGGAAGGCTAATTATAACAATATTAGGCGGGAACTGAAGAACCTAGAGTGGGGGCGGATGTTTGAGGGTAAATCAACATCTGACATGTGGGAGGCTTTCAAGTGTCAGTTGAAAGGAATTCAGGACCGGCATGTTCCTGTGAGGAAGAAGGATAAATACGGCAATTTTCGGGAACCTTGGATAATAAGAGGCCTCATCAAAAAGAAAAAGGGAGGCATTTGCCAGGGCTAAAAGGCTGGGAACAGATGAAGCCTGTGTGGAATATAAGGAAAGTAGGAAGGAACTTAAGCAAGGAGTCAGGAGGGCTAGAAGGGGTCATGAAAAGTCATTGGCAAATAGGGTTAAGGAAAATCCCAAGGCTTTTTACACGTACATAAAAAGCAAGAGGGTAGCCAGGGAAAGGGTTGGCCCACTGAAGGACAGGCAAGGGAATCTATGTGTGGAGCCAGAGGAAATGGGCGAGGTACTAAATGAATACTTTGCATCAGTATTCACCAAAGAGAAGGAATTGGTAGATGTTGAGTCTGGAGAAGGGTGTGTAGATAGCCTGGGTCACATTGAGATCCAAAAAGACGAGGTGTCGGGCGTCTTGAAAAATATTAAGATAGATAAGTCCCCAGGGCCTGATGGGATCTACCCCAGAATACTGAAGGAGGCTGGAGAGGACATTGCTGAGGCCTTGACAGAAATCTTTGGATCCTCACTGTCTTCAGGTAATGTCCCGGAGGACTGGAGAATAGCCAATGTTGTTCCTCTGTTTAAGAAGGGTAGCAAGGATAATCCAGGGAACTACAGGCCGGTGAGCCTTACGTCAGTGGTAGGGAAATTACTGGAGAGAATTCTTCGAGACAGGATCTACTCCCATTTGGAAGCAAATGGACGTATTAGTGAGAGGCAGCACGGTTTTGTGAAGGGGAGGTCGTGTCTCACTAACTTAATCGAGTTTTTCGAGGAGGTCACATAGATGATTGATGCAGGTAGGACAGTGGATGTTGTCTATATGGACTTCAGTAAAGTCCTTTGACAAGGTCCCTCATGGTAGACTAGTACAAAAGGTGAAGTCACACGGGATCAGGGTGAGCTGGCAAGGTGAATGCGGAACTGGCTAGGTCATAGAGAGTAGCAATGGAAGGATGCTTTTCTAATTGGAGGGCTGTGACTAGTGGTGTTCCGCAGGGATTAGTGCTGGGACCTTTGCTGTTTGTAGTATATATAAATGATTTGGAGGAAAATGTAACTGGTCTGATTAGTAAGTTTGCAGACGACACAAAGGTTGGTGGAATTGCGGTTAGCGATGAGGACTGTCAGAGGATACAGCAGGATTTAGATTGTTTGGAGACTTGGGCGGAGAGATGGCAGATGGAGTTTAATCCGGACAAATGTGAGGTAATGCATTTTGGAAGGTCTAATGCAGGTCGGGAATATACAGTGAATGGTAGAACCCTCAAGAGTATTGAAAGTCAGAGAGATATAGGTGTACAGGTCCACAGGTCACTGAAAGGGGCAACACAGGTGGAGAAGGTAGCCAAGAAGGCATACGGCATGCTTGCCTTCATTGGCCGGGGCATTGAGTATAAGAATTGGCAAGTCATGTTGCAGCTGTATAGAACTTTAGTTAGGCCACACTTGGAGTATAGTGTTCAATCCTGCTCACCACACTACCAGAAGGATGTGGAGACTTGAGAGAGGGTGCAGAAGAGATTTACCAGAATGTTGCCTGGTATGGAGGGCATTAGCTATGAGGAGCGGTTGAATAAACTCGGTTTGTTCTCATTGGAACGACGGAGGTTGAAGGGCGACCTGATAGAGGTCTACAAAAGTATGAGGGGCATAGACAGAGTGGATAGTCAGAGGCTTTTCCCCAGGGTAGGAGGGGTCAATTACTTGGGGGCATAGGTTTAAGGTGCGAGGGGCAAGGTTTAGAGTAGATGTACGAGGCAAGTTTTTTTACACAGAGGGTAGTGGGTGCCTGGAACTCGCTACCAGAGGAGGTGGTGGAAGCAGGGACGATAGTGACATTTAAGGGGAATCTTGACAAATACATGAATAGGATGGGAATAGAGGGATACGGTCCCAGGAAGTGTAGAAGATTGTAGTTTAGTCGGGCAGCATGGTCGGCACGGGCTTGGAGGGCCGAAGGGCCTGCTCCTGTGCTGTACTTTTCTTTGTTCTTTGTTCCTCCCCTGCACAACAGATCCAACTGTGGTGCAACAAATTTGACTGTTCCTACTTTTCCCCGAGAGGCCATTCCCCCCAAAAGTTTCCAAAATGGTCTTGCAGGAATGTGGCCAAGGAAGATTCCTGCCCTGCTTCCCTAGTCCTCTTGCTCTGCCTGGTGGTCACCAGTCCCTTCCTGCCTATGGAGCCTTAGCCTGCGGCATGACCACCTCTCTATACATGCTTCCCAAACGAGGTTGATCATTTTAAAATGGAGGCATTGCGTAACCGGAAGCCAATGTAGGGCAACAAACACAGAAGGGATGGGTGAGCAGCACTTGGTGTATGTTAGAACACTGGCAGCAGAGTTTTTGAGTGACCTCAAGTTTAAAGAAGGTAGAAAGTGAGAGGTTGGCCAGGACGTACCGTCCGGGAGCAGAGAGGAGCGGACCTGCACGGGACACTGCTGCAGGTAGGACAGCTGCTTGTCAGTGTGTTGAGTTCAAAATTGAAAAAATCCGGTAAAGTGACATCACAGGAGACTGTGACCTGATTGGCTGAAAGGCAGACTGGGCTAAATTTGAATATTTGTGGAGTTACTATTTTTAAGTTGATTTGAATGACTATTTTTAAAATTTGACTTAGATTACTATTTTTAAGTTGATTTGAATGACTATTTTTAAGTTGATTTAAATAACTTTTTAAATTTTAATTAAATAACTTTTTAATTTCAATTGAATATTTAATTTGTTGTCAGATCAAGCAAGATAAATACTCAGGGATAAAGCTAATTAAATAGTATACAGGAGATTGGATATAATCCGACACAAAAACATCTTTCTGAAGTTTAATTTCAAAAATCATGGCAGGACAGCTCCAAGGCATGGTCTGCTCCTCTTTCTTTAGGGGGCCGTTCCAATCCCCAGGGTCAGCATGTGTGCAAGAAGTGTCTCTAGTTACAGCTCCTGGAAGCTCGAGTTTCAGAGCTGGAGTGGCAGCTGGAGTCACTGGATCATCCGCGAGTTGGAGAGCATCGTAGATAGCACATATAGAGAGGTGGTCACACCGCAGGCTCAGACTCCGCAGGCAGGAAGGGAATGGGTGACCACCAGACAGAGCAAGAGAGCGAGGCAGGTAGTGCAGGAATCTCCTGTGGCCATTCCCCTGCAGAACAGATCGACCGCTTTGGATACTGTTGAGGGGAATGGCGTCTCAGGGGAAAACTGCAACCGCCAAACTCGTTGCACCACGCTTGGCTCTGCTGCAGAGGGGAGGGGCGATAAGTGTGACAGTGCAATAGTTATAGGGGACTCAATTGTAAGGGGAATAGACAGGCATTTCTCTGGCCGCAAACGAGACTCAAGGATGGTATGTTGCCTCCCTGGTGCTAGGGTCAAGGGTATCTCGGAGCGGGTACAGGACATTCTGGAGGGGGAGGGTGAACAGCCAGTGGTCGTGGTACACATTGGTACAAACGACATAGGTAAAAAAAAGGGATGAGGTCCTAAAAGCAGAATACAGGGAGCTAGGAAGGAAGTTAAGAAATCGGACCTCGAAGGTAGTGGTCTCAGGATTACTACCGGTGCCACGTGCTAGTCAGAGTAGAAATGACAGGATATATAGGATGAATACGTGGCTGAAGGGATGGTGTCAGGGGGAGGGTTTCAGATTCCTGGGGCATTGGGCCGGTTCTGGGGAGGTGTGACCTGTACAAACTGGATGGGTTACACCTGGGCAGGACTGGAACTGATGTCCTAGGGGGGCTATTTGCTAGAGCGGTTGGGGAGTGTTTAAACTAATGTGGCAGGGGGATGGGAACCGATGCAGGAAGTCGGAAGGTAGTAAAACAGGGACAGAAACAAAAGGCAGTAAGGGGGAAAGTGTAAGGCAGAGAAGCCATAGTCAAAAATCAAAAAGGGCGACAGTACAAGGTACAGTGACTGAGGGGAGCTCAGTGAATAGGCCCAGTAATACTGAAAGGAATAAAACGGGAAGTAAAAACATAAATGGAAAGCGACGCGGCAGGTTGTTACGTGAAGATATGGGTTCAACGACAATGAAAATGAGGAGAAAAGTTAAGAGGAAAAATAACTTGGGAGAGGTTACTGATCAAGGTGTTCAGATTCAAAACAGAGGTATAAAAGCCAACATAAGTGTACTTTACCTGAATGCTCGTCGTATTCAGAATAAGGTAAATGAGTTGATGGCGCAAATCATCGTGAATGACTATGATTTAGTGGCCATTACTGAAACATGGTTAAAGGATGGTCACAACTGGGAGTTAAATATCCAAGGGTATCAAACTATTCGGAAGGGCAGAGTGGAGGTAAGCGAGGTGGTGTAGCTCTGTTATTTAAGGATGACATCCGGGCAATAGTAAGGGATGACATCGGTGCTTTGAAGGATAAGGTTGAATCCATTTGGGTGGAAATCAGGAATAGTAAGGCGAAGAAGTCACTGATAGGAGTAGTCGACAGGCCACCAAATAGTAACATTATGGTGGGGCAGGCAATAAACAAAGAAATAACTGATGCATGTAGAAATAGTACAGCAGTTATCATGGGGGATTTTAAGCTACATGTTGATTGGTTTAACCAGACCTGTCAAGGCAGCTGTGAGGAGGAGTTTATAGAATGTATCCACGATAGTTTCCTACGAGGGAACAAGCGGTCCTAGATCTGGTCCTGTGTAATGAGACAGGATTGATTCAGGATCTCATAGTTAGCGATCCTCTCGGACGGAGCGATCACAATATGGTGGAATTTAAAATACAGATGGAGAGTGAGAAGGTAAAATCAAACTAGTGTTTTGTGTTTAAACAAAGGAGATTACAATGGGATGAGAGAAGAGTAGACTGGGAGCAAAGACTTTATGGTGAAACAGTTGAGGAACAGTGGAGAACCTTCCAAGTGATTTTTCATTGTGCTCAGCAAAGGTTTATACCAACAAAAAAGGATGGTAGAAAGAGGGAAAACCGACCGTGGATATCGAAGGAAATAAGGGAGAGTATCAAATTGAAGGAAAAAGCATACAAAGTGGCAAAGATTCGTGGGAGACTGGAGAACTGGGAAATTTTTAGGGGGCAACAGGAAGCTACTAAAAAAGCTATGAAGAAGAGTAAGATAGATTATGAGAGTAAACTTGTTCAGAATATAAAAACAGATAGCAAAAGTTTCCACAAATATATAAAACAAAAAAAGAGTGGCTAACGTAAACATTGGTCCTTCAGAGGATGAGAAGGGAGATTTAATAATGGGAGATGAGGAAATGGCTGAGGAACTGAACAGGTTTTTTGGTCGGTCTTCACAGTGGAAGACTCAAATAACATGATAGTGATTGATGGAAATGAGGCTATGACAGATGAGGACCTTGAGAGGATTGTTATCACTAAGGAGGTAGTGATGGACAAGCTAATGGGGCTAAAGGTAGACAAGTCTCCTGGCCCTGATGGAATGCATCCCAGAATGCTAAAAGAGGTGGCTAGGGAAATTGCAAATGCACTCGTGATAATTTACCAAAATTCACTAGACTCTGGAGTGGTCCCGGCGGATTGGAAGTTAGCAAACATGACACCACTGTTTAAAAAAGGAGGAAGGCAGAAAGCGGGTAATTATAGGCCAGTTATCTTAACTTCGGTAGTAGGGAAGATGCTGGAACCTATTATCAAGGAAGAAATAACAAGGCATCTGGATGGAAATTGTCCCATTGGGCAGACGCAGCATAGGTTCATAAAGGGCAGGTCGTGCCTAACTAATTTAGTGGACTTTTTTGAGGACATTACCAGTGCGGTACATAACGGGGAACCAATGGATGTGGTATATCTGGATTTCCAGAAAGCTTTTGACAAGGTGCCACACAAAAGGTTGCTGCATAAGATAAAGATGCATGGCATTGAGGGTAAAGTAGTAGCATGGATAGAGGATTGGTTAATTAATAGAAAGCAAAGAGTGGGGATTAATGGGTGTTTCTCTGGTTGCCAATCAGTAGCTAGTGGTGTCCCTCAGAGATCAGTGTTGGACCCACAATTGTTCACAATTTACATAGATGATTTGGAGTTGGGGACCAAGTGCAATGTGTCCAAGTTTGCAGACGACACGAAGATGAATGGTAAAGCAAAACGTGCAGAGGATACCGGAAGTCTGCAGAGGGATTTGGATAGGTTAAGTGAATGGGCCAGGGTCTGGCAGATGGAATACAATGTTGACAAATGTGAGGTTATCCATTTTGGCAGGAATAACAGCAAAAGGGATTATTATTTAAATGATAAAATATTAAAACATGCTGCTGTGAAGAGAGACCTGGGTGTGCTAGTGGATGAGTCGCAAAAAGTTGGTATACAGGTGCAACAGGGAATTAAGAAGGCAAATGGAATTTTGTCCTTTATTGCTAGAGGGATGGAGTTTAAGACTAGGGAGGTTATGCTGCAATTGTATAAGGTGTTAGTGAGGCCACATCTGGAGTATTGTGTTCCGTTTTGGTCTCCTTACCTGAGAAAGGATGTTCTGGTGCTGGAGGGTGTGCAGAGGAGATTCACTAGGTTAATCCCAGAGTTAAAGGGGTTGGATTACGAAGAGAGGTTGAGTAGACTGGGACTGTACTCATTGGAATTTAGAAGGATGTGGGGGTGATCTTATAGAAACATATAAAATTATGAAGGGAATAGATAGGATAGATGTGGGCAGGTTGTTTCCACTAGCGGTTGAAAGCAGAACTAGGGGGCATAGCCTCAAAATAAGTGGAAGTAGATTTAAGACTGAGCTTAGGAGAAACTTCTTCACCCAAAGGGTTGTGAATCTATGGAATTCCTTGCCCAGTGAAGCAGTTGCGGCTCCTTCATTAAATGTTTTTAAGATAAAGATAGCTAGTTTTTTGAAGAATCAAGGGATTAAGGGTTGTGGTGTTCGAGCCGGAAAGAGGAGCTGAGTCCACAAAAGATCAGCCATGACCTCATTGAATGGCGGAGCAGGCTCGAGGGGCCAGATGGCCTACTCCTGCTCCTAGTTCTTATGTTCTTATGTAATGCAGTAGCCACGTCTCGAGAACACAGGAATGGGGGCAGGAGTAGACCGTATGACCCATTAACCTGCTCCGCTATTCAGTAGAATCATGGCTGATACTGGGCATCAACTCTATTTTCCCGCCCACTCCTTATATCCCTTAATACTCGGAGACCAAAAATCTGTCTATCCCAGCCATGAATGTATTCAACGAGGTAACAAAAGCTTGGATGAGGGCTTCAGCAGCAGGTAAGATGACAATGAATAAAATCATTAATTAATTATAAAATAATTATTTCGCAATAGATATTAAAGTAACATAAAGCAAGGTTAGCAGACTGCACACCAGAAATTATCAATGGCAAATGAACAAGTCAGGATCCTCCCACATAAGTCCTGAAATGATGGGAAGTATTGTGGGGCTAATAGCAACCTGCCTTGCATGTCCTGACTGGTTGTTCCAGGCCCTCCAGCTTATATTGTGTGCCTCAAATGAGGGCCTGTATAAAATACAGCAACAAGTGAAGGGTCTTCCTGTCACTTAGCCACAGTGTAGGATCTTGTATTAACCCTCACAAGACACACAGGGACACGCCAATTCATCTCCCCCTGGGACTTGGGGAATGTGAGCTCCCCTGCTAGTGGGCGCAGGCCTATCAGCTGGGGCTCGTGAAAATCACCTCATAAAAGCCGGCCCAGGTTGGGACCGGCATGATCCATAGACCCAATTGAGACCTTTGGGCCATAAGCCACGTTGCTGCCTTTACTTTTGTTGTCAAATTAAACTTTTGAAGTTACCTTCTCGGGTCTCCTGAGTTTTTAATCGATCTATTCCCTGGGCATCACATCCTCAGGTTGCCTATCATTGAGGATTCAGTGGTTTCCTTCCCACGCCCGATCACCGTATTCCGCGAGGATGGCCCTCGCCTCAGGCACGGTTACAGCTCATTGCATGGTGATGACTCAGCCCTGTAGATGTGAATGGCATTGTACCATTTAATGTCTTTGACCCACATTTTCATTGGATATATAGGACAATTGCAAATGTCAGAGAGACACAGAATAACATGTAATTCAGGTGCCACTGAAGAGTCCAGACATTTACAAGACTGTTTGCAAGAATATTTGCATTTGCCAGAATCAGACTTGGCAATAAACCTACCATCATAGAATAAAATTACAAGTAAAGATATTTTTTAAACCTGTATTTCTCAATATGCTTTGGAGCTTTGATTATTGAATTCCCGCTTTATGCCAGGCTACTTCTTTGACGAAGCCTTTGGCCCCCCAGTCTTTGATCACACTCCTGTGAAGAGCCTAGGGCTGGTTTATTACACTGAATCTGTGCTTGTTGTTGAAGTCCTATTCATTCCTATTTCATGTATGGAATCTGGGATGTGTTGTTAATACTGGAGAAGATCAATGTCCATGCTGAATGGATGGTTAATTCCAGTACTTTTTTAAAAATTCATTCAGGGGATTTGGGCATCACTGGCTGAGTCAGCATTTATTGCCCAACCTTAATTGCCCTTGAACTAAATGGCCATGTCAGGGGTAGTTAAGAGTCAACCACACTGCTGCGGATCTGGAGTCACATGTAGATCGGCCCAGGTAAGGACGGCAGATTTCCTTCACTAAAGGGACATTAATGAACCAGATTAGGGCAGCACGGTAGCACAAGTAGCTAGCACTGTGGCTTCACAGCACCAGGGTCCCAGGTTCGACTCCCCGCTGGGTCACTGTCTGTGCGGAATCTGCACGTTCTCCCGTGCCTGCGTCGGTTTCCTCCGGGTGCTCTGGTTTCCTCCCACAGTCCAAAGACGTGCAGGTTAGGTGGATTGGCCATGATAAATTGCCCTTAGTGTCCAAAAAAGGTTAGGAGGGATTATTGGTTACGGGGATAGGGTGGAAGTGAGGGCTTCAGTGGGTCGGTGCAGACTCGATGGGCTGATTGGCCTCCTTTTGCACTGTATGTTCGATATGTTCTATGTAAGATTGTTTTTTAAGACAATGGTCGCCATTAGACTGTTAATTCCAGATTTTTATTGAATTTTGACGAGGTGGCTTTCGAACACGGGTCTCCAGAGCATTAGCCAGGGTCTTTGGATTACTCGTCCAGAGACCGTACCATTACACCACCACCTCCATTTATTTTTAATCAGAATAAACTGCCCTGGCCATTGTACAATGTCATGTGCTTTCAACTTCAGTGTTGGTGTCTATTTTATCAGGACCAGCTTGTGGCCATCAGCTTGGGTTCAGAGGTAGTACTCTCTTCTGCATCAGAATGCTGTGCGTTCAAGCCCCATTTCAGACACTTGAGCAAACACTTAAGGTTGACAGGCCCAATGTGGTACAGAGGTGCCATTTTAGTACGAGACATTAAAATAAGTCTGCCCCGTCAAGTGGATGTGTAAGATTCCACGGCACGATTTTGAAGCAGGGTAGATGTCCCGGTCAATCTTTATCCATCAGCCAACACCACCAAAACAGATTATCTGATTATTTATCATATTACTGTTTGTGGGAGCTTGCTGTGCACAGATTGGCTGCAGGGTTTACTATATTACACCAAAACCTAACCTACAAAATTATCTAATTGGCTGTAAAATGCTTTGGGATACTGTGAGGTCATGAAAGTTGCTATATAAATACGAGTCTCTTTTTTTCTCCGCCTATAAAGTCACATCGCTGAAGTATCTAATTCTCACTTCTTGCACTATACCAACTCAACTCTGAACTTGCAGGCACTGTTGAGTTGTTACTGGGGTTTGCAATGTTACTATGGTCACAAGAAACACTGTGTCAATACCCACCTATCAAAATGCCATCCCCTATATGATATAAATTTGAGAAAACAGTTGAGCAGAATTTAATTCTGGGCTTGATGAGAAACTACACAATGAATGTAATTATCATGGAGCACAGCCTAAGCCCATTCAGTCAATCGTGCCTCTGCTGGTTCTTTGAAAGTTAGCCAATTAGCCCCACTTTGTTCTTTTTCAAAATAGTCCATTTTAAGTAGTTATTCAATTCCCTTTTGAAGTTATTACGGAATCTTCTTCCACTACCCATTCAGGCAGTACAATCCAGATCATTAAAACTCACTGTATTATTTGACCCATATCATCTTTTGCCAATTACTTTAAATCGGATTTCTCTGCTTACTGATCCTTTTGCCACAAGCAACAGTTTCTCCTTAGCGTAACCTCGTTGCTTTTGTATTCTAAGCCCCCATTTGCCTTTTTAACAGCCTTTTCAGCTTGTCCTGCAACCGTCAATGATTTGTGCACCTATATTCCCAGTTCTCTCTGCTCCTGCGACTCTTCTTCCTACTCAAAAGCACCACTTCACAGCGAAAACAGCGCCGGAGGAGTGAGCTGGGAGATTTAAAAAGCGCGGGAGGAGAGAGCCGGGACAGCGAAAACAGCGCTGGAGGAGAGAGCCGGGTGATTTAAAAAGCGCGGGAGGAGCGAGCCGGGACAACGAAAACAGCGCCAGAGGAGAGAGCCGGGAGATTTTAAAAGCGCGGGAGGAGAGAGCCGGGACAGCGAAAACAGCGCCGGAGGAGAGAGCCGGGTGATTTAAAAAGGGCGGGAGGAGAGAGGCGGGACAGCGAAAATAGCGCCGAAGGAGAGAGCCGGGAGATTTTAAAAGCGCGGGAGGAGAGAGCCGGGACAGTGCTGGGAGAGGTGAGTGCACAAAAGGTGTGGCAGGAGTGCCTTTAGTCACGAGAGTGCTGGTTGGAACAGAGTGCATCTGAGTTTAGGTGAGTGATTGAGTTCGGGTGAGTGGCCAGAGAGGGCTGTGTTTTTGTTGGTGTTCGGGTTTATCCTTGAGGTTCTAAAAAAAAAAAAAATGTTTTAAATAATATTTAAATTAATTAACTAGTTGAATATGGCTGTACAGGTGATGTGCTGTTGCTGTATGATGATGGAACTGCTGGATCCCATTGAGACCATCAGTGACCACATCTGCAGCAAGTGTTGGCTGCTCGAGGAACTTCGGCTCAGAATTGATGAGCTGGAGACCGAGCTGCACACACTGCGGCACATCAGGGAGGGGGAACATTACCTGGACGCTTTGTTTCAGGAGGCAGTCACACCCGGTAGAATAAGTACTGTTAATTCGGACAGTGGTCAGGGACAGAGTGGTGAGACTGCAAGGGAGGCAGGTCGGGGGATCCTGAGTTTAGGAGTTGAGGAGCCTCAGCCCTTGACCTTGTCCAACAGGTATGAGGTACTTGCTCCCTGTGTGGATGAGGAAGAGGGCTGTAGGGAGGATGCGTTGGCTGATCACTGCACCGTGGTACAGGAAGCCATTCAAGAGGGGGGAGCAAAAAGACAAGTGGAAGTTGTAGGGGATTCTATAATTAGGGGGATTGATGGCATCCTTTGTAAGCCAGATCGAGAGTCCCGCATGGTATGTTGCCTGCCCGGTGCCAGGGTGAGGGACATCTCTGATCGGCTTGAAAGGATTTTGGAGAGGGAGGGGGAGGATCCAGTTGTTGTGGTCCACGTTGGGACTAACAACATAGGTAAGACGAGGAAAGAGGACCTGTTTGGGGATTATCAAACACTAGGGACTAAATTAAAGAACAGGTCCTCCAGGGTTATAATCTCTGGATTACTACCCGAGCCACGTGCCAATTGGCAGGGGGTTGAGAAAATTAGAGAAGTTAACACGTGGCGAAAGGAATGGTGCGGGAAAGAGGGATTCCATTTCATGGGGCATTGGCATCAGTTCTGGTGCAGGAGGGACCTGTACCGTTGGGACGGTCTTCACCTGAACCATTCTGGGACCAGTGTTCTAGCGAATAGGATAAATAGGTTGGTCACAAGGACTTTAAACTAGCAAGTTGGGGGGGAAGGGAAATGTAAAGCTATGGACAGTATAATGGTTAATGGAGATAGAACATAGAACATAGAACAATACAGCGCAGAACAGGCCCTTCAGCCCACAATGTTGCACCGAAACAAAAGCCATCTAACCTACACTATGCCATTATCATCCATATGTTTATCCAATAAACTTTTAAATGCCCTCAATGTTGGAGAGTTCACTACTGTAGCAGGTAGGGCATTACACGGCCTCACTACTCTTTGCGTAAAGAACCTACCTCTGACCTCTGTCCTATATCTATTACCCCTCAGTTTAAAGCTATGTCCCCTCGTGCCAGCCATTTCCATCCGCAGGAGAAGGCTCTCACTGTCCACCCTATCCAACCCCCTGATCATTTTGTATGCCTCTATTAAGTCTCCTCTTAACCTTCTTCTCTCCAACGAAAACAACCTCAAGTCCATCAGCCTTTCCTCATAAGATTTTCCCTCCATACCAGGCAACATCCTGGTAAATCTCTTCTGCACCCGCTCCAAAGCCTCCACGTCCTTCCTATAATGCGGTGACCAGAACTGTACGCAATACTCCAAATGCGGCCGTACCAGAGTTCTGTACAGCTGCAACATGACCTCCTGACTCCGGAACTCAATCCCTCTACCAATAAAGGCCAACACTCCATAGGCCTTCTTCACAACCCTATCAACCTGGGTGGCAACCTTCAGGGATCTATGTACATGGACACCTAGATCCCTCTGCTCATCCACATTTTCAAGAACTTTTCCATTAGCCAAATATTCCGCATTCCTGTTATTCCTTCCAAAGTGAATCACCTCATACTTCTCTACATTAAACTCCATTTGCCACCTCTCAGCCCAGCTCTGCAGCTTATCTATATCCCTCTGTAACCTGCTACATCCTTCCACACTATCGACAACACCACCGACTTTAGTATCGTCTGCAAATTTACTCACCCACCCTTCTGCGCCTTCCTCTAGGTCATTGATAAAAATGACAAACAGCAACGGCCCCAGAACAGATCCTTGTGGTACTCCACTTGTAACTGAACTCCATTCTGAACATTTCCCATCAACCACCACCCTCTGTCTTCTTTCAGCTAGCCAATTTCTGATCCACATCTCTAAATCACCCTCAATCCCCAGCCTCCGTATTTTCTGCAATAGCCTACCGTGGGGAACCTTATCAAACGCTTTGCTGAAATCCATATCCACCACATCAACTGCTCTACCCTCGTCCACCTGTTCAGTCACCTTCTCAAAGAACTCGATAAGGTTTGTGAGGCATGACCTACCCTTCACAAAGCCATGCTGACTATCCCTGATCATATTATTCCTATCTAGATGATTATAAATCTTGTCTCTTATAATTCCCTCCAAGTCTTTACCCACTACAGACGTGAGGCTCACCAGTCTATAGTTGCCGGGGTTGTCTCTGCTCCCCTTTTTGAACAAAGGGACCACATTTGCTATCCTCCAGTCCTCTGGCACTATTCCTGTAGCCAATGATGACATAAAAATTAAAGCCAAAGGTCCAGCAATCTCTTCCCTGGCCTCCCAGAGAATCCTAGGAAAAATCCCATCAGGTCCCGGGTACTTATCTATTTTCAGCCTGTCCAGAATTGCCAACACCTCTTCCCTACGTACCTCAATGCCATCTATTCTATTAGCCTGGGGCTCAGCATTCTCCTCCACAACATTATCTTTTTCCTGAATGAATACTGACGAAAAATATTCATTTAGTGTCTCGCCTATCTCTTCAGACTCCACACACAACTTCCCATCCCTGTCCTTGACTGGTCCTACTCTTTCCCTAGTCATTCGCTTATTCCTGACATACCTATAGAAAGCTTTTGGGTTTTCCTTGATCCTACCTGCCAAATACTTCTCATGTCCCCTCCTTGCTCGTCTTAGATCAAGGCAGCAGGTTACGTGACAGGTTATTCTGTAGAGATATGGGTTCAAAGACAAGGAAAATTAGGAGAAAGGGTAAGAGGAAAAATAAATTGCGAAAAGTTACTGATCAAGGTGTTAGGATTCATAACAAAGACATAAAAAACAGCATAAGTGTACTTTACCTGAATGCTCGTAGTATACGAAATAAGGTAAATGAGTTGACGGCGCAAATCATCGTGAATGACTATGATTTAGTGGCCATTACTGAAACATGGTTAAAAAATGGTCACGACTGGGAGTTAAATATCCAAGGGTATCAGACTATACGAAAGGATAGAATGGACGGTAAGGGCGGTGGTGTAGCTTTGTTGTTTAAGGATGGCATCCGGGCAATAGTAAGGGATGATATTGGTGCTATGGAGGACAAGGTTGAATCAATTTGGGTGGAAATCAGGAATAGTAAGGCGAAAAGGACACTGATAGGAGTAGTCTATAGGCCACCAAATAGTAACAGGATGGTAGGGCAGGCAATAAGCAAAGAAATAACGGATGCATGTAGAAATGGTACAGCGGTTATCATGGGAGATTTTAATCTGCATATCGATTGGTTTAACCAGGTTGGTAAAGGCAGCCTTGAGGAGGAGGTTATAGAATGTGCCCGGGATAATTTCCTGGAACAGTATGTAATGGAACCTACAAGGGAACAAGCGGTCCTAGATCTGGTCCTGTGTAATGAGGCAGGATTGATTAATGATCTCATAGTTTGGGATCCTCTTGGAAGGAGCGACCACAATATGGTGGAATTTAAAATACAGTTGGAGGATGACAAGGTAAAATCAAACACTAGTGTTTTGTGCTTAAACAAAGGCGATTACAATGGGATGAGAGAAGAACTAGCTAAGGTAGACTGGGAGCAAAGACTTCATGGTGAAGCAGTTGAGGATCAGTGGAGAATCTTCCGAGCGATCTTTCACAGTGTTCAGAAAAGGTTCATACCGACAAAAAAGAAAGACGGTAGAAAGGGGAAAAAATCGACCGTGGATATCTAAGGAGGTGAGGGAGAGTATCAAATTGAAGGAAAAAACATACAAAGTGGCAAAAATTAGTGGGAGACTCGAGGACTGGGAAGTCTTTAGGGGACAACAGAAAGCTACTAAAAAAGCCATAAAGAAGATTAAGGTAGACTATGAAAGTAAACTGGCTCAGAACATAAAAGCAGATAGTAAAAACTTCTACAAATATATAAGAAAAAAAAAAGTGGCTAAGGTAAATATTGGTCCTTTGGAAGATGAGAAGGGAGATTTAATAATAGGAGACGGGGAAATGGCTGAGGAGCTGAACAGGTTTTTTGGGTCAGTCTTCACAGTGGAGGACACAAATAACATGCCAGTGACTGATGGAAATAAAGATATGATAGGTGAGGACATTGAGATGATTGTAATCACTAAGGAGGCAGTATTGGGCAAGCTAATGGGGCTAAAGGTAGACAAGTCTCCTGGCCCTGATGGGATGCATCCCAGAGTGTTAAAAGAGATGGCTAGGGAAATTGTAAACGCACTAGTGATAATTTATCAAAATTCACTAGACTCTGGGGTGGTCCCAGAGGATTGGAAAGTAGCAAACGTGACCCCACTGTTTAAAAAAGGAGGTCGGCAGAAAGCGGGTAATTATAGGCCGGTAAGCTTAACTTTGGTTGTAGGGAAAATGCTGGAATCTATCATTAAGGAGGAAATAGCGGGGCACCTGGAGGGAAATTGTCCCATTGGGCAGACGCAGCATGGGTTCACAAAGGGTAGGTCGTGTCTGACTAATTTGGTAGAATTTTTTGAGGACGTTACCAGTGCGGTAGATAACGGGGAGCCAATGGATGTGGTATATCTGGATTTCCAGAAAGCTTTTGACAAGGTGCCACACAAAAGGTTGCTGCATAAACTAAAGATGCATGGCATTGAGGGTAAAGTGGTAGCATGGGGAGAGGATTGGTTAACTAACAGAAAGCAGAGAGTGGGGCTAAATGGGTGTTTCTCTGGTTGGCAACCTGTAACTAGTGGGGTCCCTCAAGGATCAGTGTTGGGCCCGCAGTTGTTCACAATTTACATAGATGATTTGGAGTTGGGGACCAAGTGCAATGTGTCAAAGTTTGCAGACGACACTAAGATGAGTGGTAAAGCAAAAAGTGCAGAGGATACCGGAAGTCTGCAGAAGGATTTGGATAGGTTAGGTGAATGGGCTAGGGTCTGACAGATGGAATTCAATGTTGCCAAGTGTGAGGCTATCCATTTTGGGAGGAATAACAGCAGAATGGATTATTATTTAAACGGTAAGATGTTAAAACATGCTGCTGTGCAGAAGGACCTGGGTGTGCTGGTGCACGAGTCGCAAAAAGTTGGAGTGCAGGTGCAACAGGTGATTAAGAAGGCTAATCGAGTTTTGTCTTTCATTGCTAGAGGGATGGAGTTCAAGACTAGTGAGGTTATGCTGCAATTGTATAAGGTGTTGGTGAGGCCGCATCTGGAGTATTGTGTTCAGTTTTGGTCTCCTTACCTGAGAAAGGACATATTGGCACTGGAGGGAGTGCAGAGGAGATTCACTAAGTTGATCCCAGATTGAGGGGATTAGATTATGATGAGAGGTTGAGTAGACTGGGACTACTCATTGGAGTTTAGAAGGATGCGGGGGGATCTTATTGAGATCTTATTGAGACATATAAAATTATGAAGGGATTAGATAGGATAGATGCGGGCAGGTTGTTTCCACTGGTCGGGGAAAGCAGAACTAGGGGGCATAGCCTCAAAATAAGGGGAGGTAGATTTAGGACGGAGTGTAGGAGGAACTTCTTCACCCAAAGGGTTGTGAATTTCTGGAATTCCTTGCCCAGTGAAGCAGTTGAGGCTCCTTCTTTAAATATTTTTAAGAAAAAGATAGATGCCTTTCTAAAGAATAAAGGGATTCGGGGATATGGTGTACGGGCCGGAGAGTGGAGCTGAGTCCACAAAGATCAGCCATGATCTCATTGAATGGCGGAGCAGGCCCGAGGGGCCAGATGGCCTACTCCTGTTCCTAGTTCTTATGTTCTTATGTTCTCTGCATTAAATTTCATCTGCCCTGGGTACAGTCATTTCACCATCTTTCTATGTCCTTCTGAAGTCTGTTACGATCTTTGTCACTGTTTAATACAGGCTTGTCCAACATGTGGCCCGGGGGCCGAATGCAGCCCTCAAAGCCTCTCTATATGGCCCCGGAGCCAGTTTTCAAAATGTTGGTTTGAATGGAAGAATTTTGCATGGAGCGGTTCCTCCAATCACAGGCTCTTTCTTTCCCATGTTTACCAGAGAGCCTATCAGCGGCAAATTTGAGTGAAAAACAATCTGATGAAAAGATCAACGAACACCAGTGGTGGTGAGTTTGGATCCTTGCGACTAGAGGGCGAGGAGCTGTGCAACAGGACCCAGTGAGCCAAGCGGTTGGGGGAGGGGGGCAACGCAAGGAGTGGGGCCAAAGAAACCAATGCGTGGGTGCAAGGCCCAGGGAGTGGAAGGACAAGGGTGCAGGTTACAGAGAGATAGAGAGCAGAGGTACTGAGGAGCTCAGGTTGACAGGAGTGGGGCCCGGGCGCACTGAAGCAGCAGGAATGGGGCTCACTAGCATGTGAAGAGTAATGAGTAAGTGTGTGGAGGGGGGGGGGGGGGGGCGGTGGTGAGAGAGTGCGGGAGGGTGGTGAGAGAGAGCGGGTGCCAAATGTGTGCAAGTCTGGCTCACCCCCAGAGTCAGTGTTCTCATTCATCTATACACACCCATCATGGGTTCTCAGTGGACAATGGTGAGTGTGTGAGCAGCTTGAGCAGGGGAGTAAGTAAAAACACACACTCTCACAATAATATGCTCTGATGCACGTCATGATATGCAGACATGCAGATAATGATATACAGACAGGCAGCTAATGAACACAGAGAACAGGACATGACCAATGAGCAGGCAGGACACTCAGGGGTGGTATCTCACTATAAAAGACACGAGGCACTCACACTCCGCCCCTTTCCACTGATGAACATCTACAGAGTGAGTCAGGGTGTATGTACAGTATTACACCTCCAGCACGTGGCAAAGAGCTAGTCTGGTTCAGTCAGAGTAACCACACATGGGTTAGCAGAGAGTCAAACTCATAGAAAACTGTGCTACTGGTTCAGTAAATCAGATTGAACTAACTTCAAGGTCTGGAGTACCTTTTGGTTAAAGCTGCATCCAGTTGCAGCCTGTGTTAACCCACAGCTGTATTATGTCATGTGAGAGTACCTTTAAGAAATGGATGTTTAAGCAATGTACCTTTAAGAAAACAGTGATGTCAGAGAGTGGGTGGAGCTGAGCTCAGATCAGCCATTTTGCAGTTTTTTAGTTTCAGTTTGAAAAGGGCTTGTGTGTGTCTTTGTTTGCAGTGAGCTGGAAACCTGCTGTGATCTCTGCCATGAAAGACTATCTCTGGATTATTTGGATGATTTAAACTCATAATAGTAAAGCCTTTAACCTGATGTGTTTCTGTTTCAAGGTGTTAAGTCTTGGATGTTGAAAGGAATACCTGAAGGATTAGTTAGTGTTGTAATATTGACGGGGTTATCTTTGAAGTAAGGGGGTGTTAAGAGATCCAATGTTTATTTAAAAGTGTTAAATTGAGTTCATGGAATAAACATTGTGTTGTGTTTAAAGACCCGCGTGTCCATAATTGTAATCCCATTCCTAGGTAACAAGCCGTGTGCGCGGAAAAGCAACAAATAGCATGAAAGGGAGGGGTTGGTTGAACTCCATGATACTTTTTGGGGTTCTGAAAACGCCTCGCCGATAACAAGTACTCTTTTCTGTTCAGCTGGTTGTTTCTTTTCCTACCTAACTTTTTTTTAAATTCGCATTTAATGTTGTGCCAAACTTTATCTTTCCAAATTTCACTCATCGGATCCTTGTGGGAGAAAACCTTTGACACGTGCCCCCACTCCCACCACCCCACATGGAAAGGTTGGACAAGCCTCGTCTGATACATTAATACTGCAGACATTGCATTGAAGCAGCCAGAGTGATTAATTTGAATTCACAGACTGCCCACGGCCTATAGGAACATTAATCAATCCTTGTTTCACGAATCCCTCCACTCTCTCAAATAGAATTCAGTAAGAAACAATGATTTGTTACGTTTAGGCAAAATCTTGCCAATAACAGAGGAATGGATTGAGAAACTGCAGGAGGTGTGTGCCCCAACGTCACACCCTGTTGTTAGGTAGTTCTGGACGATTGCACGCAAAAGTTATCGTTGCACATTTACTCCAAAATTAAGGTTGTTGTCGACACATTAATTGTTCGAATTCAGTTGATGGATTATTAGGCTAACACCTGATTTCTAATAGTTAGAGCTGAAGAAAAAGTATTTTGAATGCAAAGAAAAGGGCGATTCAAATAAAGACCTTGGACGGGATTCTCCGCCGGCATGATTCTCCGTTATGTCGGCGCCCTGGGGTTTCCCGACAGTGTGGGTTGCCCCACAATGGGAAACCCCATTGACCAGCTGGCATAACGGAGAATCCTGCCGGCCGGTTGGGGCAGAAATGTGGCGCGGCGGGGCGGAGAATCCTGCCCCTTGGGTTTTAGAAAAGAAAATCAGGCATCAAAGGTAAAGGTCAAATCTTCCTGGAAAAATAACAGCATGTCAACAACACATGGCTAAAAATTTGATTGGATGAGACGCTTTGCCATCATTGCTATGAGTTGCGACTCTCCAGAATTTGCTTGTCGATTTACATCTTGCACCTACAGCATCTTAGCCTCCCTGTAAATTTAAATAATTTGCTGAGTTAACTGCCCATTAAATCTGTTGCAGAAAGTTACGGCTCATACTTCGATTTGTGGCCAATGTGAGAACAGTTCATTTAAATTGTTGAGTTTAATTCCCGCATGGAGTAGGTTGTAGTTTGAGATTTTTTTAAATGCCAAACGTTTACAATTTTTCTTCCTTTTCCTTTCGCGTGTCCTTTCCTCTTTCTCTTTCTTTTAATGCAATTCTTTCCTTCTCTTCCTGTACATGATTTGACTCTAATTCATCCACTTTGATTCACCCACTTCTCCAATCTTCCTCCAGTTCTTTCTTAACTCTTCAATCTCATTGTTAAAGGAGTGAGACTGTTGGCCCACTGTTCACGAAGATGCCACTTGCTCCAATGCCCTCACCATATTATTATCAACTCAAACATTTCTAGCACGGTGCAAACTATATTCAAGACCAAGGGTGCAGGAACACGACTTGCTCATGCGGCAAACTGCAAGGTTCCCTGATTCAAGAAGAGTTGGCCCGATTTTTTGACAATGCGCTCCATCGCAGTAAACCATGACCCTGAAACGGTGAAATCAACAGCAGCTAAAATAAATTATTGAAATCGATTCCCATGTACCGCTAGCTATATGCAGCAGTGGGGGATGTGTGCTCCTATGTATCTCTCTGACATGACAAAGTTGTCCATCTCCCACCAGATGTTTCCTGTTGGCATGGTTCTTGGCTCCGATTGGGGTAATGAAAGTGCATACATCTGTCTTATCTGCTTTTGATTGAGAAGGAATCAGAGTCTGAACTCCAGCTACGTAAGCAGATGGCTAAGAGCCTCTTTCCACAGCAACTGCAGGGGGCATTTCCTCTGTGTCCTGATTATTATATACTTAAAATTTAAATCTGCTCCGCTGTTTCCCAGTGCAACAAATTCAAAATTGTTGCCTTCATCTACAGATCCGTCAATGGGCACTTGTCAGACCACCTCTGAACCTTCTCCAGCCTCTGACTGGTTGGTGGGGGGGGGGGGGGGGGGGGGGGGGGGGAGGTTCGTCTCCAAACCCTTCCCTCTGGTATCTGACCCTGATTTCATAAGATCCCAAGACATAGGAGCAGGAGTAGGCCATTTGGTCCCTTAAGTCGGCTCCACCATTCAATAAGACCATGGCTGTTCCACTTTCCTGCCTGTCCCCATAACCCTGAGGATTTTCGTAGATCAAAAATCTGTCTAACTCAGCCTTAAATATATTCAATGACCTGAGCCTCCGCTTGTCTCCGAGAAAGAGAATTACGAGAAAGAGAATTCCAAAAAGTGACATCTCCTGCAGAGGAAATTCCTGCGCATCTCCATTATAAATGGGAGATACCTTATTTTGAAATGGTTCCCTCCAATACTGGATTTCCCCAGGAGAGGTAGCATCCTCTCAGTACCTACCCTGCTACGCCTCCTCAGAATTTTCTATGCGTTATAACCCGCACGAGACCGACAGGGTCGGATCAAATTCAAAATGCCGCTCTTCTAAAGATTGGATGTGTTTGATGAGAGCATAGAAGACTGGACACAGTACGCAGAATGTATGCGTTACTTATTCCGGGCTAACGCTATAACTGGTGACAAGCACCAGGCAGTGCCACTGTTGACTGCCTGCAGCGTGTCCAGCTTCAGCGTAATCAAAAGCCTAACGTACCCCTCATCCCCAGACACAAAGTCATTTGAGGAATTGGTAACGCTACTGGTGAACCATTACGACCCCAAGCCGACAGTTATTGTGCAACTGCACCATTTTAACATGGCTGAAAGAACCCCAGGGGAGTCTGAAACCGAGTTTTTGATGCATCTAAAGGAAACTGGCTGACATTTGTGAGTATGGCCCTTCTCTTTCTGAAATGGTACGTGACAGATTAGTCTGTGGTGTGAATAATATGCTGACTCAATGGAGGTTGCTCACCAAGTCACTGGTAGACTGAAAGAAGGCTGCAGAATCTCTCTGTTGAGAGAGGGTGCAGAGAAGGGAGTACAGGAAATGGAGGTCAATGGTATGGGACACAGCTCCTCTGGCATATGGCACCTCTAGAGGGGAACCCGCGGGACTCCCACCATGGACGGAACACTGCTGAAATTAGGGCCAATGGTCTAGGACCGAGTCGACCACCCAGAACCCATCCCCCAAACCTGAAGAAGAAGGCCCTAAATGATATGGGACATGCGGCCAGAGAATCCACAGGGAGCGGAAACCACATGGCGGACAGTCAGCTCACCACTCCACCAAAGCTAGGTGTCAACCAAGATCCCGAACCTTTCTCTAGGAACAATCAAAGGACAAATATATGCAGCTAAACTGTATCTTGGCGCCCAAAATTGCCCCCATTAGAATTACCATTCAAGTAAATGGCTATTCCTTGGAAATGGAATTGAACACGGGAGCCATTGTCTCTCATTGGTCGTCAAAAATTTGATAAAATCAAATCTGGAGTACAATGATTGAAGTTGCAGGGTACTGAGGCAAGATTAACCACATATACGGGAGAACCACTGGCCATATCAGGGACTACGATGACCCCAGTAGTCAACGGACCACAGTCTTAAGGTTGGAAAAACTTGGGTTTGTTCTCACTGAAACGATGGAGGTTGAGGGGCGACCTGATAGAAGTCTACAAGATTATGAGTGGATGCCCAGAATGGATAGTCAGAAGTTTTGTCCCAGTCTGGAAGAGTCAATTTCTAGGGGGCATACATAGCTTTATGGTTTGAGGGGTAAGGTTTAAAGAGGATGTACGAGGCAAGTTTTTAGAATGGTGGGAACCTGGAACTCACTGCCAGGGGAGGTAGTGGAAGCAGATACGATAGTGACTTTTAAGGGGAGTCTTGACAAATACATGAATAGGATGGGAATAGAGGGATATGGTCCCCGGAAGGGTGGGAGGTTTTAGTTCAGACGGGCAACGTGGTCAGTGCAGGCTTGGAGGGCTGAAGGGCCTGTTATTGTGATGTAATTTTCTTTGTTCTTTGTCCTTCTTCTTTGTTACCGCTCATTATAGTGAAAGGACATGGCCTCAGTTTGCTAAGTCACAACTGGCTGCAGCATCTCCACCTTGATTGGCAACAAATTTTCCAGATGGGCTCCGGAGGCATCTATGAGTTACAGGGGATGTATCCAGAGGTTTTCCAGGCTGGTTTGGGGAAAATCAAAGGAGCCATGACGAAAATTCCTGTAGACCCTGACACACAACCTAAATATTTTCAAGCTCGCCCAGTTCGCTACATGCTGCTACCAATGGTTGAAGCGGATCTCGGAAGACTGGAACATCTGGGGATGAGCAATCCAGTTAAATTTGCCAACTGGGCAGCACCAGTAGTCCCTGTCCTAAAGCTGGACTAAACTGGTAGTCTTTGTGGTGATTATAAACTGACTGTGAATGGGGCCTCCAGATTCAACAGGTACACAATGCCATAGATCGAGGACTTATATGCAAAATTGGCTGGTGGACATACGTTCGCAATGCTCGATATGAGCCATGCATACCTCCAAATTGGAGTTGGATCCTGAATCATGGAGGTATGTGACAATAAATATCCACAGGCACTTATACGAGTACATTAGACTGCCTTTCAGGGTATCATTGGCTTGCGCCAATTTCCAGTAAGTTATGGAAAATATTCTACGGGGCTTACCACGGTCAATTTGGATGATATTCTGGTCACAGGCACGACAGAGTGAGAATACGTGAGCAATCTGGATGAGGTACTCGACCACTTTTCAGAGACAGGCATGCACCACAAGAGAGAGAAGTGCGTTTTTCATGCCAAAGGGATCATCTATCTGAGATGTTGAGTAGACCAGGACGGACTATACCCCGTGGAAGAAAAGGTATGTGCCGTCATGCAAGCTCCCACACTAGAAAACACAACTGAAATGCGATTGTTTCTTGGACTTGTAAACTACAGCGGCAAATTTATCCCAGGCCTCACAGCCATCCTCGCCGCCCTGCAAACCCTGCTTAAAAAAAAAAAAATAGGCTTGGATAGTGCCGCAGGAAGAGGCGTTTGCTAATGTGAAACGACAGCTGACTTCATCCGGCTGACACACTCCGATCGCGCCAAACCTCTCCGAAAATGTGTTGCCTCGCCATATGGCAGCTGTGACATTTTGTCACATTAGATGGATGATGGTAGGGAGCAGCCGATTGCATTCGCCTCTAGAACACTGGCCGTGGTCGAGTGCAATATGTACAGATCGATAAAGAAGTTCTAGCCGTGGTCTTTGCTGTCAAGACGTTCCATCAGTAGGTGTATTATCGTCATTTCACAGTGTTGACGGACCATAAACTGCTGTTGGGACTCTTGGGACATAACATCCATTCTCTCCACCGCCCCCCCCCCCCCCCCCCCCCCCCCCCCATCCCCTGCAAAGCCTCTAGACTCCTCCGAGGAAGGTGGAGTAGGAGGGCATTTGGCTCAGGACTTAAAGCATCTTCAGATGTTAACAAGTGCCTAACGCATCAGGAGGGTCTGAAGTGAAATCCTTGGCCTGTGCCGAATAAGGCAAAGTTGAGTCTGGGACTGGATGTATCACAATTAACCATAATGGCTCCAGATTCGGACTGGGGAAATCAGTCAAGATTCCTGGTGTGTCTGGAGAAGTCTCTGCTGGGAAATGCAAGTGTGTCCTCTTGACTATGATGATTCTCCAGAAAGCATCTTTCTAAAAAATTAATTCATGGGATGGGTGTGGACGTCGCTGACTGGGCCAGCATTTCTTGCCCATCCCTAATTGCCTTTGAACTGAGTGGTTTGTGAGGCCGTTTCAGAGGGCATTTAAGAGTCAAACACTCAAAAAAGAGCCAATGGTTTAGTGAGGGTGGATTATATAACCTGTATATCCAAGGTACATTGATACCTAAAGTCAGATTTCCCGTGAAAAAGGGAAACTAACTTGAACACAGTGAGGAACTACAACATCACCTAAAGTCAGAGAGGCTCAGATCATCCATCAGACCTGACCTTTGTCATTAATAATCTTGCCTAAGTTCCAGTCCTAATTGCCTGGTGTCCTTATTGGGGGACAGGTGAAGAGGATTACTCTCAC
This sequence comes from Scyliorhinus torazame, assembly GCF_047496885.1. Lineage (NCBI taxonomy): Eukaryota > Metazoa > Chordata > Chondrichthyes > Carcharhiniformes > Scyliorhinidae > Scyliorhinus > Scyliorhinus torazame. Next base: position 122,391,457 of record NC_092719.1, on the reverse strand, counting down.
TACCACATCGCTCAGAAAACAAAGACAAACCTGACCCACAGGATGGAGAGAACTGAACGTCCCAGAAAACAATGGAAAGCTTCTGCCTCTTAATCAATTCCCTGTCTGCTGTTTTTCTGTCAGCTCTGAGTCTCCTGCCTAAAGTTGGCTGAACAATGGCACAGTTACTTCAAGATTTATATGACATTTAGCTCATTTTAGCATCTTGCAAACACAAGCAGTAAATGAAGAGGAATAAATTACACATGATACAGACTGACTCAAGGTAATGACGTTGCATCATTTTCAATAACAGTGTACAATAGACCACAAGTCAACATTGAACAATCGCCATCTCTGAAATAAACATCTGCCAACTAATGAATAGTATGGAAGTAATGATGAACTCAGTGGAGCACAAAATAATTCTGAAATGTTTCTTTTCTCTTTTGGATGTTAATTCAGAACAATTATTCCCGAAGTGCCAAGGGTGGCACTCAACCATACGGAGTTAGTCAACTTCAGGCCATTGAGGTACGACAATTAATACAGATGATGAAAAAGTAAAGAATATCAAGCTGGCTTCCTGCCCACGATTGCTATCCAATTACCTCCACTGGTACATGTGTGACTGTCAGGCAAAGACAAATGCCATTCGAATGAACTGAACTCCATCAGGTAGCCTGTCACTGCCCAGCATCTCCACCACCATGAAAAATGGCCACTTGGTCAGGTATCATATACTGTCAGGGACCATCACTGATATCATTAGGAGAGAAAGAAGGCACCAAAATAGGCAGCATTTAGTTGATGCAAGATTGGTCGACATTCATAATCCAAGCAGCAAACAAGGTTTAGAAGGAGAAGTGGAAAACAAATAAGAGAAGCCAAGAGAGGTTATGGAAAGAGAATGGTAGCTAATATAAACGGGGATTCCAAAGTCTTCCGCAGGCAGATAAAGCAGCAGCTAGGGGTGCATGGGCAGGGTGTTCTGGGGGGGCAGGGGGGAACAATGGGAGAATGGACGGCCCTGGGGCCAGGACATCACTGGTTGTCAGACTCATACCCTCTCCCATCTCTTACAGATATTACACAGTATGGGTGATATCTTGGAACCTGCGGAAGCTGCCCTTGTGATGGCCATGGCCAAAGGCGGCGGCGGCAGCGTCGCCAGAAGCTAAAGGTGGCGGCCCATGTGCAGGGCCCCACCCCACACCCTGAGGATCCAGCCGCACATCTGGTCAGGGAGGGATCCAGAGGGAGATGCTCTCAATGGCCCAAGGTATACAGGCGTCACTGGTCTTTCGAACAGATAACCAGGCGCGCATGTGCCGCATGTGTTCTGTGGGAGGAAAGGTGGTGGGAGCAAGCTTGCTGGGTGGTGGGCATGCTTGCCAAGGTGATGGCAGTGGAGTTTGAGTGGCAGTTTGCCAACCATTTTGAGCAGCATGGAAAGGAAATGATGGGAACGCTCAAACAGTTGGTGGATGATGTCCTGGCTCCATTAAAGGAGGCTCTTGAAAGACGTCAACAGCAGTGCAGTAGCAAGGAGAGGTGTTGAAGGAGGTGGAGGAGGTATTGTCGTGGCACAACGACCAGATCACCTCAATGGGAGAGGAGCTGCGGAAGGTGGAGGAGAATAATAAAGAGTTGAGAGCCAAAGTGGAGGACCTGGAGAACTGGTCACAGCAGCAGAATCTGTGGTTCGTGGGTCTGCCCGAGGGGCTGGAGGGCCCGAGGCCAACGGAATACTTTTCAGGGATGTTTGCCAAGTTGTTGAGGAGGGAGGAGAACTTCTCCCTTTTTGAGCTGGATAGGGTTCATCGATCGTTTCGGCTGAAGCCAAAAATGAATGATCCACCGAGAGCTGTGATAGTCTGTTTCCGTGGCTATCAGATGAATGAGAAGATGCTGCGATGGGTGAAGCAGAATCGTGAGGTGAGGTGGGAAAGCAGTGGTATTCGGTTATACCAGGACATTACAGTGGAGCTGGCAAGACGGCTGGCGGCCTGTAACAGGGCAAAGGCAGCGCTTTACAAGAGTAATGTGCAGGTCAAGGTGGTCTGACCAGTGAAGTCGAGAGTTACATGTAACTCCAAGGACTATTGCTTTGAATCAGCGAAGGAGGTGGAGGCATTCGTGAGGGCTAAAAGACTGCGACTGAACTGCATTTGGACTTTGGTTTTGTATATTGTGGTTGGAAGGGGTTGGTTTGGGGACGTTGGAGTAATGTGGTGAGGTTTATCTCCCCTTTTTGTTTGGGATTTATCATGTTTGGTTGTTTAGAAGGGTTGGGTGTTGGGGGGGCTTCTGTTGGTTTTTGTACTAGGTATGTGGGGGGGAGGGGGCTCTGCCAGGGGCCACCTCACTAGCTAACTTGAGTTGGCTAGTGAATGGAAGTGAGGTGAGGGAGAGGGGCTGTGGCTGGCCGGGCCTCTGTGGGCACATTTCGATGGGCCTGGGAGTTGTGAATGGAGGGGGGGAATGGGAGTATGCAGAGAAAGGTGGTTTTGAGAGGAGGTGGTTGGGGGGTTTCTGGGAAGGGGGAGGAGGGATAATTGGCTGACGGTGATTAGAGGTAGGGCCTGGTCTTGCTCGCCGGGCGGGGCATGGTCATGACGATAAGAAGGGGGGGTGTGAGAGACCCCCAGTCCGAATGGTTACGTGGAATGAGTGGGAGATGGGGGACCAGTGAAGAGAGCAAGAGTTTTCTCACATTTGAAGAGCTTGACAGCCGATGTGGTGCTGTTACAGGGGACCCACTTGATGGTGAAGGACCATGTTTGGCTTTGGAAGGGTTGGGTGTGTCAGGTGTTCCACTCGGACTTTAATAGCACGGCGTGAGGACTAGCGGTACTGGTGGGTAAGAAAGTTAGGTTTCAGATGGAGAAGGGATGGCAGATCAGTGGGGGGGGCAGGTACATTATAGTGACGGGTGAGTAAAATGTCAAAATGTTCAAAAACAAATATAAATATATTTTTAAAAAATGATTAACCAAGTTGATGTAATGAACAGATTTCATCCCAGCCGCCTGCAGAACAAAGGAAAAAGTCGAAGGTGTATTCCATTATCTACAGGGGGCCGGTGGCTCACAGTTGGGAGGAACATTGAGTCCTGAGTTAGGTAACATACACAGAAAGCAAATAAAAGGATAATTGGAAGCCCACCGGAGATGGAAGGAGAGAAGGCTCAAGACCAACCATCGCAGAAGACTGGAGACCCAGAGTTCTGAGCTGTGAGAAGGACAACAGTCTTCCCCCAGTTTCTCCTGGATGGGTAATATCTGAAACAAACTCTGAGAAACTTTGTGACTAGGAACTGTGTCAGAGATTAGACTAGACAGTAGATTGGATCTTTAATTCTGTGCGAGTAGATAGAGGGAAAACCAGCAAGCGGAGTGATTTGAATGAAAGTTGAGTCAGTGTGAATTGTCAGAGACATTAAAAGGGTTGAGGTACAGTTTACCCAACACTGCAAAAGGACACAGACAGGTTGGTGGATGGGCGGACAAGAAGACGATGAAATACAGTGCAGGAAAGTGTGAGATGATTCAATTTGCTAGGAAGAACAGAGAGAGAGAATCTAAAATAAAAGAGGTTCCAGGTGTGTGGGGGCCTGGATGTATATGTACCTAAGGATTGAAGGTGAAAGGACAGGTTGAGAGCACAGTCAATAAAGCATACAGCATTCTACACTTTATGAATAAAGGCATAGAATACAAAAGCAAGGAAGTCACGTTAAGCTTGTATAAAACACTGGTTTGGCCTCAGCTGGAGTATTGTGTCCAGTTCTGGCACCGCATTATAGCAAAGAGCTGAAGGCATTAGATAGTATGGAGAATAGCTCCAGGAATGAGGAATTCCAGTCACGTAAATGGACAGAAATTGGAGTTAATGTCTTATTAATTATATTGTTACGGTTTGTTAATGTCAATTACATTGTTAAGGGGAAGGGGTCATGGGTATTTGAACATATATAAATAGGGAATAGTTGGGACACTGGGTGTAGGTGAGAAGTGTTGACACTGAACATCGTCAATAAATTAACTGAACATCGTCAGTCAACTCTCGCAGCAAGGAAAGGCCCAGTGACTTAATTTTAAACTCACCAACTGGGGTGGGTACTGTTAACATTTTGGGACTGTTTTCCCAGCAGAAGATAAATGAATTGTTATGGGAGAATATCCAATTAGTGATTAACAATGTGGCACTTTCATTTCGGAATAGCTTGGTCAACAATTGAACTCATTCCCACTCACAGCGCGCTGCTGCCGGTCCAAGTACATATCCCTGTGAGGATTTCTGGCCGTCACTTGCTGACCTCAAGATATTGGAATGGCTGCAAACACTGGTAATTGCCGACAAGAAAGCTTCTGTCTGCAGTATTCCTCGCCAGGATGGTTGCTGGTGTGACATGAGCCAAGGACACAGCACACAAAGGGATGTTTGCTGGAGCTGCTAGTTGCCAGGAAGAAGTAGCCCATAGTTGAGTGGCAGCACATTCAGGCAATGAGGGAGACACCAAACACACATGGCAAACATATTTTCCATTTGGGGTATAAACAATGCTCTCAAGTTTCCAAATAAGACTTATCTAGCACAAAGTCTGCGTGGAACAGGCTGGCTGGGACAGTAATTATTTTCCTGTCCATTATTTTTGCAACATGTCTGCATGCCTTGCCTCAGATGAAATTATCCTGACATCTTTCCCTGAACAGGAATCTTTTCTTCATAAAAATGAAAGCACAATACCACAGATGCTGCCAGACCTGGAGTGTTTATCCAGCATTTTCTGTTTTTATTCCTTTTTCTCACCCGATGCTTCTTTCCCTCCCCAATGTGACAGATTAGGTTGCATGAAATTACCATCTCCCGAACCACCTGCCTCAGCATTGTACTTTCATGCTTAGAATCATAGAATCTACAGTGCAGAAGGAGGCCAATCAGCCCATCGAGTCTGCACCAGAAAGAGCACCCTACTTAAGCCCACACCTCCACCCTATCCCCATAACCCACCAAACTTTTTTGGACACTAAGGACAATTTATCATGGCCAATCCACCTACCCTGCACATCTTTGGACTGTGGGAGGAAACCGGAGCACCTGGAGGAAACCCACGCACACACGGGGAGAATGTGCAGACTCCGCACAGACAGGGACCCAAGCCAGGAATCGAACCCAGGTCCCTGGCGCTGTGAAGCAACAGTGCTAACCACTGTATATCTGCTGATTATGTTAGCAATTCCCAATCTTTTCCTGGGAACCCACACAGTGTGGAAGGAGGCCATTCGGCCCATCGAGTCTGCACCAAGCCTCTGAAAGTACACCCTACCTAGGTCCACGGCCCGCCCTATTCCCATAATCCAGTAACCCCCGCCTAACCTTTGTACACTGATGGGAAATTTACCATGGCCAATCCACCTAACCTGCACATATTTGGGGGTGAGGTGCAGACCCCTCAGGGGGGTTGGACTTGGATGAGGGGCTAAAGAACTCCAGGTCACGGGTCACCCCTGGGGCAGACAGGAGGGGATGAGGGGCTTTTCACCTGTGAGGCCTTCAAGCCATTTTTAAATATTGTGGATACCCATAACATGAGTTACTCATAACAGAGGCACCAGGCGCAAATCACGATTTTTGCATGATCAGCTATTCTCCACCCAATCCCCATTCTAGCTGCCAGCTTTGGGAGGCGATGAATTCAGCCCTAGATTTATTTCAGGACAGCAATATACATCCTCCCACCACTGCAGCCCCACCATTGCCCTTCCTGTTGTCGGTCAGCCAGCCCAGATCAGACTGCTGTCACCCATGATGAGGTGCTGCAGTCTGAAGCTGGATCTCCTAGCTCCAGAGGTACTTAAGGGGGTTGTGTGATATGGTATGAATTAAGTAATGGCATGATGGGAAAACTGGTCAATGGGAAGACTGGTCAAAAGGTTTGATACTATACACGAGAGACTGAAACTATTCATTCCAGCTCCCCAGGCCCAGGTAAAGAATGCTGCCCTAACCATTTTCAGACTAGTATGGCCGTAGGCCAACTCTGCATAACTTGAAGTCTGAAAAGATCAGCGAAGGTCGCGCCATTCCAAAACACCGGACCTCGGCAACTCCTGATAAAACTAACTCGTCATAACCCAGGGCCGGAGGAATTAAAACAAGATAAGTTCAGGAAGAAACGTCTATTCCGATCTTTCAATGTTCCCTCCAAGGACTAAGTAATGGTATGAGTGATGTGACCAAACATGGTCTGGTCTTTGCTTCCGTTTGTATTTCCGATCAAACTCCTGACCAAACTGTTGTCACATAATCTTGATAAAGTTAATGTATAAATATTGAGTTAATTCTCCGCGAAAGCGCGGAACTTGTGAAAGACTCAGCAGTTTTGTTGACTGCTCTCTGACTTCAAGTTTCAGCCATTACTGCATGCAATTGTTTTCGAAAATAAAGCTTGTTATTCTGTCTTAACAAGTGTGTTGAATTTTTCTACCACAGAAGCGGGAAAATATTGACTATGACAGTTGAGCAAGATCACCTGCAGTTCCTTCCAATGAAAGTTACTAGTCCTCCACCAGCCATGCTGTATCCACTTGGGTAACACTGCATAGGAGCACCAGGACAGGCAAAGACACACGGAAAACAGACAGCAAAGAAATACGCAAGGTAGGTTCTGTGACTTTTGCAATGGAATGTTGGATAATATGACTGACATTGGTTTGGAATATTTGTTTTGTGATGGATTTTATTTCAGCATTGTGGTCAAGTAAATGTTGTGATGATCAGTAATGGAGGGACAAGGTGTGAGGACTATTGGTGAATGGAGAATTGCACGTGAGTCCAATAGTACTGCAGTCAGATGAGCCAGTCACAGTCTAGCCAGGAAGGAAAGGTCTTGGATATCTCCTTCCTTCCTCTTCTTTGCTCTTCCCTTTCCTCCTCAGATGCTTGCCAAATAAGTGGTGCTAAAGGCTGTGCCTCGTGATACATACATAGATAATTGGAGCAGGAGGAGGCTTTTTGGCCCTTCGAGCCTGCTCCGCCATTCATCACGGTCATGGCTGATCATCCAACTCAATAGTCTAATCCTGCTTTCTCCCATAGCCTTTGATCCCATTCTCCCCAAGTGCTATATGTAGCCACCTCTTGAATATATTCAATGTTTTAGCATCAACTAGTTCCTGTGGTAATGAATTCCACAGGCTCACCACTCTTTGTGTGAAGAAATGTCTCCTTATATCTGTCCAAAATGGTTTACCCTGAATCCTCAGACTGTGACCCCTGGTTCTGGACACACCCATCATTGGTAACATCTTCCCTGCATCTACCCTGTCTAGTCCCATTAAAATTTTATAAGTCTCTATGAGATCCCCCCTCATTCTGAACTCCAGCGAGATGTCATGCAACAGACCATCGCGAATAATGCAGGGCTCCCCCAATGTGATCCACACACCGGAAGCCATGTTTAAGCAACCCAGTGGTCTGCTCGATGACACTTTGTGTAGCAACATTTTTGTTATATGCCTGCTGCCCACATGTGCATGGGTTATGTTCTGGAGTTATGAGCTACGTGGTCGAGATATATGCCTCGCTGTCCAGCAGCCATCCTCAGTTGTGTTTTAGTGGCTCAAATGCAGATGGTACAGTGGACTTTCACAGTATGAAGACTGCTACCAGGATACCAGGCAATGGGCTGCAACGTGCTCTAAATGTGGTCAAACCCCAGCTGGACGTTAAGGGATTGGAACTCCTTCTTGTTCCAGTACATTCATAATTGACGTGTAAGCACCCACAAAGCGATATATGCGTGCAGTCAATGACACCCTGCGCCACGGGCAATCCTACAACCCTGACAAAACTGTGTGCTTACTCTGCCAGCTTCTCTCTGGCAGGAGAAAATGAAATGTTTTCACTTTGCTCTGCGTATAGAGCCTTTTAACAAAGAACAAAGAACAAAGAAATGTACAGCACAGGAACAGGCCCTTCGGCCCTCCAAGCCCGTGCCGACCATACTGCCCGACTAAACTACAATCTTCTACACTTCCTGGGTCCATATCCTTCTATTCCCATCCTATTCATATATTTGTCAAGATGCCCCTTAAATGTCCCTATCGTCCCTGCTTCCACTACCTCCTCCGGTAGTGAGTTCCAGGCACCCACTACCCTCTGCGTAAAAAACTTGCCTCGTACATCTACTCTAAACTTTGCCCCCCTCACCTTAAACCTATGCCCCCTAGTAATTGACCCCTCTACCTTGGGGAAAAGCCTCTGACTATCCACTCTGTCTATGCCCCTCATAATTTTGTATACCTCTATCAGGTCTCCCCTCAACCTCCTTCGTTCCAGTGAGAACAAACCGAGTTTATTCAATCGCTCCTCATAGCTTATGCCCTCCATACCAGGCAACATTCTGGTAAATCTCTTCTGCACCCTCTCTAAAGCCTCCACATCCTTCTGGTAGTGTGGCGACCAGAATTGAACACTATACTCCAAGTGTGGCCTAACTAAGGTTCTATACAGCTGCAACATGACTTGCCAATTCTTATACTCAATGCCCTGGCCAATGAAGGCAAGCATGCCGTATGCCTTCTTGACTACCTTCTCTACCTGTGTTGCCCCTTTCAATGACCTGTGGACCTGTACTCCTAGATCTCTTTGACTTTCAATACTCTTGAGGGTTCTACCATTCACTGTATATTCCCTACCTGCATTAGCCCTTCCAAAATGCATTACCTCACATTTGTCCGGATTAAACTCCATCTGCCATCTCTCCGCCCAAGTCTCCAGACAATCTAAATCCTGCTGTATCCTCAGACAGTCATCATCGCTATCCGCAATTCCACCAACCTTTGTTTACAACAGCGGCTGGACGGTGTTACATCACGGGCTAGATTCTCCGGTCCGCTAGCCCTGTGTTTCTCGGCAGCGCGCCATTCGCTGGCGGCGGGATTCTCTACTCCTGCCACTTGTCACTGGGATTTCCCATTGAAGCCACCCCAAATCACTGGGAAACCTGTGGGCGGGGATCCGCTGCCGACGGGAAAAGAGAATTCTGGCTCTTATCTCCAGCTCGAGCCTAGAAGGAAGCCTAGCGCGTGAAAGTTCATGGCCACGGTCAACTTTTACAGGCACTGGTAATGTCATCCTCACCCAGCGGTAAGGTTCCAAGTTTGCCTGCAATAAGTGGCAGATTTCCGTGAACATCTCCCAGGTGAACCTGGAGCATCCAACGCCCTAATCCTCGCTGAGTCTAAGGTTGGAGAATTGCCCCCTGAATACCCTGTGGATTTGACCTCCCTCTGAGAACCTCATCCTTCCCCCGTCTTTGAGATGCTTGCCCTGCTCTGTGCCACCACTGGTTATTCTCCCTGCTATGCTGCAGGCTGTGGGGCGATAAGACACTTTTCTGGGAGCCAGTGTTCTGAGCAATTTAAGTCAGAGCAAGCATATGCCACACCACTCCTTGTGATTTTGAAAAGTAGTTCAAACCATCAAATGCTTGTGCCACCACAACAAGGACCAGGGCAATCAATTAACAACTGACCTAAATATCGTGCTGGTGTGAGGATGGAGGGTGGAATGTGCGTTTAACTCTGCGGGACAGGGTGTCGGCTCGAGTCTTGAACTCCAAAATAGCAATGCTGGCTTCAAACCAGAGCTATATACCGACTGATGTCACAAGCTGCCCAGTTCCCTATTCCCAAGAGCTAATGTCGTTACTAAAATACTGTCCTGGACTGGAAGTCTGAATGCGTTATGTGGACACCATTTTGGCACCAGTAGCAACAAGATTAGCAGCCATTGTCTCCAATGTGTTGAACAATCCACATAATTAAAAGACTTGTCTCTAATGTACATCCATAGTGTGTGAAGCAGCTCGGAGTTTTACACATGAATATTTTCATCTGATTGGTTTGAAACTTCTGTCAAGTTATGCTGATTTGCATAATTCTCATTTATATACCAGTCAAATAAGCGCCCAGGCACAAATAAGCAATCCACATAAAACCAATCAATCAAACCATTCATTCAATCTTGTTTTCAAACATGTCAGTCAGGAGCCAATTATTTAGTTATAGATTCATAGAGTCATTGCAGCAAAGACGAAGGCCATTCGGCCCATCGGTTTCATGCTAACCCACTGTAGTAATCCAGTCAGTCCCATTCCCCTGCTTTATCACCCGTAGTCCTGCAGATTTATTTCCATGAAGTTTCCATCCAAATTCCTTTTGAAATCATTCATCGCCTCCGCTTCCACCACCCTTGTAGGCAGTGAATTCAAGGTCATTATCACCTGCTGCATCCTTACATGCTCCTCTGCATATCTTGCCCAAAATCTTGCATCTATGTCCCCTGTGTTTAGTACTGATGGTATCTCTGTAATAAAAACTGATAACAAGTCTTGACTTGTTGAACTCCAATTTTATTGTGATCTACAATCACTCCTCATCCAACACCACAGAGTGCCACCTGGATCCCCTTTATATGGTCTATTAAACAATCAGTGTGGACTATCAAACAATTAAAACTCCAATTCTAACTTAAGCCCTGGGGAACATTAACTCTTTCTTAACAGATTCCCATCTCAAAGAGAAAAATAAGAATCTTTGATGTAAATTACCATAGCACAAATGTATATTTTTTCTTTTCTACGATAACTGAAACTTATCTGCCCCCATTTAAAAAATTTTAATATCCACGTTCACATTCTCTTCCTTATAAAATGTCCCTCTTTCACAATTCCTAATAACGTCTTCGAACTTCCCCATTTTTCCGAGTGACAGCCAGATAATTGGTAACCGCTATCAACCCACTTGATACTGTCAATCCCCCTGTACTCTAGCATCTGTTTTAGGCTCGCTATGTCAATCTGTTTCAGTTCTCTAATATCGCCTGAAGATGAGAATTTCAAAACACAATTCTCCAATTTTAATTTTGCTAATGTTTTGTTTGCGGGAACAATTCCTTCAACGTTGGGATTGTTCATTTTAGTGCTTAGTTCTAAAACATCAAAACTGGCTTCTGGTCTTGTTTGTCTAGCTGACCAAATCAGCTGCCCAATTAAACTTAAGAGTTTCTCTTTCTCCATTTCAGAAGGCACTGTATTCTTTTGTGAGGCCTGGCCACAAGTAATTGCTCTGGGGTTAATATTCTCTAAGTAAGGCTGCTGATGTATATACCGCAGGGTATATACCGCAGGGCAAGAGTTATATCTGGGGGAAAGGCAATTATGATGCGATGAGGCAAGACTTAGGATACATTGGATGGAGAGGAAAACTGCAGGGGATGGGCACAATGGAAATGTGGAGCTTGTTCAAGGAACAGCTGCTGCGTGTCCTTGATAAGTATGTACCTGTCAGGCAGGGAGGAAGTAGTCGAGTGAGGGAACCGTGGTTTACTAAAGCAGTCGAAACTCTTGTCAAGAGGAAGAAGGAGACTTATGTAAAGATGAGACATGAAGGTTCAGTTAGGACGCTCGAGAGTTACAAGTTAGCTAGGAAGGACCTAAAGAGAGAGCTAAGAAGAGCCAGGAGGGGACATGAGAAGTCTTTGGCAGATAGGATCAAGGATAACCCTAAAGCTTTCTATAGATATGTCAGGAATAAAAGAATGACTAGGGTAAGAGTAGGGCCAGTCAAGGACAGTAGTGGGAAGTTGTACTTGGAGTCCGAGGAGATAGGAGAGGTGCTAAATAAATATTTTTTGTCAGTATTCACACAGGAAAAAGACAACGTTGTCGAGGAGAATACTGAGATTCAGGCTACTAGACTAGAAGGGCTTGAGGTTCATAAGGAGGAGGTGTTAGCAATTCTGGAAAGTGTGAAAATAGATAAGTCACCTGGGCCGGATGGGATTTATCCTAGGATTCTCTGGGAAGCTAGGGAGGAGATTGCTGAGCCTTTGGCCTTGTTCTTTAAGTCATCTTTGTCTACAGGAATAGTGCCAGAAGACTGGAGGATAGCAAATGTTGTCCCCTTGTTCAAGAAGGGGAGTAGAGATAACCGCGGTAACTATAGACCAGTGAGCCTTACTTCTGTTGTGGGAAAAATCTTGGAAAGGTTTATAAGAGATAGGATGTATAATCATCTGGAAAGGAATAATTTGATTAGAGATAGTCAATACGGTTTTGTGAAGGGTAGGCCGTGCCTCACAAACCTTATAGAGTTCCTTGAGAAGGTGACCAAACAGGTGGATGAGAGTAAAGCAGTTGATGTGGTGTATATGGATTTCAGTAAAGCGTTTGATAAGGTTCCCCATGGTAGGCTACTGCAGAAAATACAGAGGCATGGGATTCAGGGTGATTTAGCAGTTTGGATCAGAAATTGGCTAGCTGGAAGAAGACAAAGGGTGGTGGTTGATGGGAAATGTTCAGACTGGAGTCCAGTTACTAGTGGTGTACCACAAGGATCTGTTTTGGGGCCACTGTTGTTTGTCATTTTTATAAATGACCTGGAGGAGGGCGTAGAAGGATGGGTGAGTAAATTTGCAGATGACACTAAAGTCGGTGGAGTTGTGGACAGTGCGGAAGGATGTTACAAGTTACAGAGGGACATAGATAAGCTGCAGCGCTGGGCTGAGAGGTGGCAAATGGAGTTTAATGCAGAAAAGTGTGAGGTGATTCATTTTGGAAGGAATAACAGGAAGACTGAGTACTGGGCTAATGGTAAGATTCTTGGCAGTGTGGATGAGCAGAGAGATCTCGGTGTCCATGTACATAGATCCCTGAAAGTTGCCACCCAGGTTGAGAGGGTTGTTAAGAAGGTGTACGGTGTGTTAGCTTTTATTGGTAGAGGGATTGAGTTTAGGAGCCATGAGGTCATGTTGCAGCTGTACAACACTCTGGTGCGGCCGCATTTGGAGTATTGCGTGCAATTCTGGTCGCCACATTATAGGAAGGATGTGGAAGCATTGGAAAGGGTGCAGAGGAGCTTTACCAGAATGTTGCCTGGTATGGAGAGAAGATATTATGAGGAAAGGCTGAGGGACTGGAGGCTGTTTTCGTTAGAGAGAAGAAGGTTAAGAGGTGACTTAATTGAGGCATACAAGGTGATCAGAGGATTGGACAGGGTGGACAGTGAGAGCCTTTTTCCTCGGATGGTGATGTCTAGCACGAGGGGACATACCTTTAAATTGAGGGAGATAGATATAAGACAGATGTCAGTGGTAGGTTCTTTACTCAGAGAGTAGTAAGGGCATGGAATGCCCTGCCTGCAACAGCAGTGGACTCGCCAACACTAAGGACATTCAAATGGTCATTGGATAGACTTATGGACAATAAGGGAATAGTGTAGATGGGCTTTAGAGTGGTTTCACAGGTCGGTGCAACATCGAGGGCTGAAGGGCCTGTACTGCGCTGTAATGTTCTATGTTCTATGATGTAGAGTGACATGTGAACCACTCTGCCCGATTTTTAACCAAATGTATTTGAATGCACCAGAGGCCTGACTGCCAATGTTGAACTCTGTTCTCAGCCTGTTAATAACAGTATTTTCAAATTTGGTACTACCACCCCACAAAACAGCATCTACATGCATCATGAAGGTGGCCAAGTGTTTCCCTCCATGTGCCAATAAAACATTACAGCGTCTGCTTTCTGAAGACAGGCATCATTCACTCCATATACACATTCATGGGATGGCGCTGGCATAGTGGTATTGTCGCTGGACTAATAACCCCGAAACCCAGGGTTAGGATCTGGGGACCCGGGTTCGAATCCCACCACGGCAGGTGATGGAATTTAAACTTCATTAAAAATCTAATGATGACCATGAAACCATTGTTGATTGTTGTAAAAACCCATCTGGTTCACTAATGTCCTTTAGGGATGGAAATCAGCCATCCTTACCTAGTCTGACCTACATGTGATTCCAGACCCATGTGGTTGCCTCTTAACTTCCCCCTCAAGGGGATGGGCAATAAATGCTGGCACAGTTTGTGATACCGACGCCCATGAACGAGTTTTTAAAAAAAAAATTTACTTCCATAATACCCTTTCTGTGTTTGCACCCCTTTCAGAGATCTTCCTCTTTGAAGCTGATGTCCCTGAAATATCTACCAACTTGCATTCCCAAGCATTTGTGGCTAACAGAACCAAGAAGATCTTCAAAATAGCCTTTCCTGCTGCAGGTGAATCTATCCCCCAAGTTTCTTCAAAGCCTCGTGTCACCAGCTTGGCCTCATAAGTTCCATCAGGAAGCATCTTTTTCCTGCTAATCCAGCTATGAGATAGAACCCGTTGTCCCCTCCCTGGGACCTCCATGTACACCAAGTTCTTGCTTGTTTTGCTTCCTTTATTAGTTTATCATCTAATTTGTTGGAAGTCACTAGGACCTCTCAATCATATGGGCTTCTGCCCTTGTAGCATTCCTAGTCTGTACCATGGGCAGGATTCTCCATCCCACCAGCTCCGTTTTCCTGCGCAGCGCACCCTCGCTGGCACGGGGTTCTCCGTTCCCACAGCCGGACAATGGGGTTTTCCATTGTGGGCCACTCCACACCATCAGGAGGCGGGGCGGAGAATCCTGCCGATGGAGAATCCCGCAGCATATTTCTTGAACTTGTTAAGCTGTGCCCTCTATCCTGCCTTATATCTTGTTCTGGACTGCTACTGAGTGATTTCCCCTTCCTATTATTAGATGTTCTTTCAACAGTTCTTGATCTGTTCCTATGGACATGTTCACTGCCAGACCCAGTGTGCGAACAGGCACTACGCTTCTGTGCTCTCCGTTTTTGTACTTCATGTTCCCTATCAGGCCGTCAGAGAACCTTAGAATTTACAGTGCAGAAGGAGGCTATTCGGCCCATCGAGTCTGCACCGGCTCTTGGAAAGAGCACCCTACTTAAGCCCACGCCTCCACCCTATCCCCGTAACCCCAGGTAATCTTTTTCTTTGGACACTAAGGGCAATTCAGCAAGGCCAATTCGCCAAACCTGCACATCTTTGGACTGTGGGAGGAAACCGGAGCACCCGGAGGAAACCCACGCACACACGGGGAGAGCGTGCAGACTCCGCACAGACAGTGACCCAAGCCGGGAATCAAACCTGGGACCCTGGCACTGTGAAGCAACAATGCTAACCACTGTGCTACCGTGCTGCCCCATGAGCCTAACCTCCTTCTCTTTATCTTGTACATTCAGCCAGTTTTTATATTTTCTGGTGGCCTTCTCTGCCCTACCAACAATAGCTGCATCCTTCCACTGACTGGCCCCTTCTGGCAAGTATGTCACTTCAGTGCCAACTTCTGGCTGTTGTCCTTTGGGACAAGTAACCTCATCGGCTCCTCAGAATTACTATGCCCCTCTTTAGACACCCTGTGAATTGCCACAATCTGGTCCTCATAATTCTGTAACGTGTATGTATGAGAAGTACCTGGTTCCTCAGCACTTTCAATAATGCCTTTTGAATCCACAAAGTTATAATCTGTGCCCACTAATCTTGACTTGAGTACCCGAACAGTCTGGTTTTCATGCTGCAAAATGGTTTTAACATCTATGCTTATAACCTGCGTGGAAATCATAATAAAGACAAATTCCTCGAGGTTCGATTTAAGGAAATTTATTTACACAAATATATTTGCGGAGAGAGAGTGTTCTAGCTGCAAAGCCAGGGCACGCACTCTGAGTTTTACAGCCGAAAGCCATTATATTTATAGTGTGAAATAAACAACTTTGAAGAGATAAAGTTTGGGAACATACGCAAGAGGAAATATGAATGTTTTGCCCTTGGTTTAAAAACAATTTGAGTACGCGTTTTGTTGTCTTTCGGAAGAACAGCTTATTATCAAAATAATGCAGAGTACAAAATACTAAGCAGTATTTAGTTTACATTACTTGACCTACTTATTTTCGCTCAAAAGCAGTGTTAAAATATAGTCAATATTCCCAGCATGCTTCTAAATTGGTAACTTATTAACTTCCCTTCCACAATTCCCTCCTTGTTGATCTTTTGATCAACACCTTTTAGTAAATCATTGTGTCCTCCGTAGAGAAGGGTGGTTTATAATGTAATGGGAACGGACGTATGACAGTTCCCTGCGTGTTATGAGCTGGTAGCAAGGAGGCAAGGCGGCTAGGGCTGTTCTCCCGTGTTAGTCCAATAAAAATATCTTGCGCAATATTAAAACAGTAACCATATGACAAACAAGATTACAATGGCGATTATAATCCAGAACACAATCCTCTGTTCTGATGATCCAACCATCCAAAGCCAAAGTCCCATCCCTCATTTTCATGTAATCTTGTCACCTCTCTACGAATGTGATCCACCAGATTATCAATTTTCTCTGAGTTATCAGGGATGGATGTGCAACAGTCATTGCCAATCAGGGCACACGTGCCTCCTTTTCAGCTAACAAGGAATCAAGTGCCATTCTATTCTGCAGGGCAACCGCTCTTATAGCAACCATCTCAGTTTCTATCTGGTTAACAGCTTTTACAGTGTCATTAGCTACCTGCTAAAGGATGTCTCGCAGTTCACGTAGTTCGTATGCATTACTGGCTATTCCTAATGGTGGTATCATTATTCCCAGCATTTGTGCCCATGTCATAACATTTTGTGTCATCCTGTGATGGGGATGGTCCTGCAGTTGCTGAATGTGGTGCACATAAGGGACTACCTATCCAAAATAGCAGGAGCCTTCCCAATTTTCTGGTATGGCCAGAGATAAAATACGTGCCGTTATATGCGGTCACGTTTCCTTTACTATTAGTCATCATTAGTGAGATAAAACCAGGGGAGTCCAACGAGCTTCTTAAAAGTCCTTTATTTCAGCAACAGCATCGTACATACACAGGGCCCGGTTCCCTTTCACCGGGTCCTCATTACTTTTTAGCTGGCTCTACAGCTGCCTGCCTTTTATACTAGTGCTGGGTTAACTCAGTCCAATTGAACACGGGGAACAATCATCCACAGCTGGAGGAGTCCTGTGCAGGTTATTACACCCCTCCCCACCCCCCCACCCCCAAAGCCCAAGGACGGCCATTTAGGAGGAGTGGATAGGAGAGGACCAAACGGGTGCAAACCCCACAGTGACCAGACAACAAACCTAAAAAAAAAATTGGTTTGGATAAGGCTCCACCGAACGGGGAAGCAGGACGGGCAGGCGTGTACTCCACCAAGCATTAGGTCCAGCCCAACAATCTCACCAGTCACACAGCGGGCGAAGCTGCCAACAGCCAAACCCAGGGATGGCGCACACCACAGCATCGGACCCATCAACCCAAGGCCCAATCGGCATGGCATGCCTTCCAGCTACAGAGGGAACGGGGGGGTGGAGCATCGGACAACGTCCACCTCAACGTCCCGCAACTCCCTTTAATTTTTACTATTGGGCACTCTAAATTCTACTCAAAAAAATAAAACACCTACCAAAATGCCCAGGGAGCTTTCGCCCCGACATTCTTACAGTACACAGGCAAATAAACACACAGCACAAATAAAAAAAAACAGTAGAGTTCCGTGCAAGCTTCCACAGGACCAGAAGCCACATATGGAATGTCCAGTCAACTCCACACCAGAGTCTCCAGGCACAAAACCTGCAGTCATACAATAACTGTCAGGTCGCAGGCAAAACATCACTATTGCAAATCCCACAGTCCAAACTGCCGCAGAACAGTCTTCCAAACACAACGCGGCACTCACGACCAGAATTACATTCCTAAACAGCGGCGGCAACTCAAGAACGGACTCCCCGGTGGACCACTCTGCCAGCATCAGGAAACAACAGCAGATATAGATGGACGAAACGCTACGCGACCCACACCAGAATGACACCACATCTGGTACTGCCAGACACATCAGACTCCAGATCACTCCCAGCGGACACACTTCACAAGCCGGCAGCAAAAAAAAAAAAAAAAACTCGACCCAGCTCTCGCCTTCCAGAACATTAGAGGCTCTAAAAATAAACCACAGAAACAAACTCGGTACCGTAGTCCACTCTTTTAAATAAATAAAAAATTCCCGGGAGGTAGCTCAGCCGAACAAGCAGCATGCCAACAGCTCCAATTCATCATCGTCGCCAATGTGATAAAGCCAGGGGAGTCCAACGAGCTTCTTAAAAGTCCTTTATTTCAGCAACAGCATCATGCATACACAGGGCCCAGTTCCCTTTCACCAGGTCCTCATTACTTTTTAGCTGGCTCTACAGCTGCCTACCTTTTATGCTAGTGCTGGGTTAACTCAGTCCAATTGAACACGGGGAACAATCATCCCCAGGTGCATGAGTCCTGTGCAGGTTATTACAATTAGTCTAATCGATCCCCTTCCCAGGAGCCTCCACTAGTTTGATTTTCAACTCCTGACTAATCAAAGATGAAATGAAATGAAATGAAATGAAAATCGCTTATTGTCACAAGTAGGCTTCAATGAAGTTACTGTGAAAAGCCCCTAGTCACCACATTCCGGCGCCTGTTCGGGGAGGCTGTTACGGGAATAATCCTTTAGCTGTAAGGTGGAACATAGAGGGTTGCCAATTCAAGGTCTGGTCGCGCTGACTCGTGCCGACTGGGTAGGTCCCATATTTTGTTATGATTCTTAAAGCATATACTTCCTTTTGGGACTCCAGTATAATTGGGAAGGATCAAACAGGGCGGCTGACGTGTCACATTAAATCTATGCCACCACCATCCCTCAAACCTATTCATATCATATCCAGCTAATCTCCAATCGAACATATTCTGTGTATCTTCACCATGTCCTGTACTATTTTGTCTTAGACCCCATTCTGCTATCTCTTTACTGGTGAATGGGATAGGTCACATGGGGATGCCCTCCCCCAAGCATCTGGGAATTTGCGTACAAACCCAACAACTGAATTTATTTACCCTCTCTGCGTATGAGTGAGACATGTATATTAAGGTGTTAGTATGCAGTTTACCCTCTACATGATGTTGGATTAATATGATAATATAAAAACATCAATGCCGTCATTCTCTTCAGGTTAGCGTTTTGCTAGTACTCTCAAAGTTCCGTATGATGTAGTTCACACGAGTTGCGTGGATCCCACCTGGCTTTTCTTTTACTTTAACGGCTGTTTGGGTTGTTAGCAGCACTTGGTAGGGTCCTTTCCACCTAGGAGAAAAAGAATCTTTGTTTAGTGCTTTCACATATACTTGATCTCCAGGTTTAAAGGGTGTGTATTTCCCTCTTTTGGATGCATCTGAGCCTGTCGCACCTTTTCATGTTTTATTTATTTATTTATTTTTTCAGCGGTTTCACACATGGCCTGGGCATATTTTAGTGATGCCTCATCTGCCCATATTAAGGCTACTGCCGCTGGAGTCATTGGGGGTTTAGTTCCAGTTGTCATGGGACGTTCCATTAATATCTCATACGGGGTTAAACCCGTATTACGATTACTCTGATTTTGCAGGACATACGTTACTATGGGTATGGCATCTGGCCATAGCAGCCCATTTTGCTGACACTCTTTTGCAACTGCAGTTTTAATTATTCCATCCGCCCTTTCCACCATTCCTGAGGATTGTGGCTGATATGGTATTTGCAATTTCCAATCAAATCCAATGGCTTCTGTCAGGGCTTTGGTCAATTTGCTCGTGAATTAAGTTCCTCTGTCACTGTTAATACCCATTGGTATCCCAATCATAAGAACATAAGAACTAGGAGCAGGAGTAGGCCATCTGGCCCCTCGAGCCTGCTCCACCATTCAATGAGATCATGGCTGATCTTTTGTGGACTCAGCTCCACTTTCCGGCCCGAACACCATAACCCTTAATACCTTTATTCTTCAAAAAACTATCTATCTTTATCTTAAAAACATTTAATGAAGGAGCCTCTACTGCTTCACTGGGCAAGGAATTCCACAGATTCACAACCCTTTGGGTGAAGAAGTTCCTCCTAAACTCAGTCCTCAATCTACTTCCCCTTATTTTGAGGCTATGCCCCCTAGTTCTGCTTTCACCTGCCAGTGGAAACAACCTGCCCACATCTATCCTATCTATTCCCTTCATAATCGTATATGTTTCTATAAGATCCCCCCCTCATCCTTCTAAATTCCAACGAGTACAGTCCCAGTCTACTCAACCTCTTCTCGTAATCCAACCCCTTCAGCTCTGGGATTAACCTAGTGAATCTCCTCTGCACACCCTCCAGTGCCAGTACGTCCTTTCTCAAGTAAGGAGACCAAAACTGAACACAATACTCCAGGTGTGGCCTCACTAACACCTTATACAATTGCAGCAGAACCTCCCTAGTCTTAAACTCCATCCCTCTAGCAATGAAGGACAAAATTCCATTTGCCTTCTTAATCACCTGTTGCACCTGTAAACCAACTTTTTGCGACTCATGCACTAGCATGCAATCCCAGGATATTCGTCCTTCAACACTTCAGTTGTCTGATTTTCCACTGGCTTATCAACCACAGTAGGCATCACTCCAACCTGCGATCCAGCGATATCATTACCCAAGATAAACTGTATTCCTGGACAAGATAGTTTCTCTATTACTCCTACTACAACTTCATCACGTTTCACTGGACTTCCCAACCTTACCTGAAATAATGGAACATTACTCCTCTCACCCTGAATTCTACATATTACCATCTTTTCTGGCAACATTCTTCCCAGACTACATAACTCCTCATCTCTTACCATCAAAGATTGACTAGCTCCCGTATCTCTTAAAATTGTGACTTCTTTACCTGCTCCTCCTGATACACATGAGTAAACTTTACCCACACAAGTAAATTCTTTAAAGACATCTGGCACCTTCTTATTCATCACCTCTTGATCAGGCTGTACAATCTTTTGCACCTCCTTCACTTCACTTGAGCTTTCCTTTACCACTTTAACAAACCCCACTGTCTTATCCTGTTTTACCACATCAGCCTTCCCAGTGCTTTTCTTCAACCACCAACACTGTGACTTTACATGGCCTAATTTATTACAGTGAAAACATTTGAAACTTTTCATTTCTTTTCCACCCTCCTGGATTTCTTTAAAAATCTGAGATACACTCTCTTTATTGTCTCCCATCAGATCACCTTTACCTTTACCACTTGTGTATTTCTCATGTCCTCAGTTTCTATCCCTCACAGGCTGAAACTGATGTCGGAAACCAATCTTTGATTTATGAACTAATTCATAATCATCTGCCATTTCTGCTGCTAATATCGCAGTTTTAACCCTCTGTTCTTCCACATGAGTTCTCACTACATCAGGAATTGAATTTTTAAACTCCTCCAAAAGTATAAATTCTCTGAGAGCTTCATACATTTGGTCTATTTTCAAAGCCCTTATCCACCTATCAAAATTGCCTTGATAGCAACCTGCTTTTAGCGAAGAGCGATGCTCCTGTAGGGAGGCTTGCTCCTGTGCCTGTTTTAACTTTGGTTCTGTTATGGTGGATGGAAGTTCAACTGCAGCCGCTTGCAGTTGTGGCTGCTATTTGAGAGCCAATTCCTTTGCTACTTTATCAGCAAATCTATTGTCGCATGAGACTTCATCGTCTGCGGTAGTATGCGCTTCACACTTTAAAACTTCTATCTTGCTGGGCAGCTGAACAGCATCTAGTAAATGTAAAACCAATTTAACATGTTTAATAGGTTGGCCGGAGGAAGTTATGAATCCCCTGTTTTTCCATAATTGGCCAAAATCATATACTACCCCAAAAGCGGATCGGGAATCAGTATAAATATTGACTGTTTTAGTTTTAGCTAGAATACATGCTTTAGTAAGGGCAAACTATTCGGCCACTTGAGCAGACGTTCCCGAAGACAGAGCAAAAGCTTCCAATATCTCGAATGGAGTTACTATTGCATAGCCGGCCAGGAGGGTCATATCATTTGTTCGGTTTGCTGACCCATCGGTGAAAAAGATGATGTCTGGATTTTCTCGTGGGTGACTCAATAAATCAAGTCGAGGGGTTGTGGTGGCTTCAACCAATTGTAAACAGTCATGATCATGCATATGTTCTTCTACCGAGGACGCGGGCAAGAGTGTTTGCAGGGTTGGCAGCTGGCGCTCGCTTGCAGGTAAAGTTGGTTTAAGAGAGGATTACTTCGTACCCAGTGTATCGAGCCGCAGTAAAATGATGCATTGTGGATGAATTAAGCAGCAGCAAAACTGATGATTTTTTTTTTCTACTATGGCCGCTGTGGCTGCTACTGCTCTTAAGCAATTTGGCATACCATTTACCACACTGGGTAATAGGCAAGGGGTCTTTTCCCTCCTCAATGCTCTTGCACCAGGTCCCCTGTTGCAAATCCCCCTGCTTTATTCAAATAAAGAGTAAAGGGCTTGCTGAAATTAGGAAGTCCCAAGGCAGGGGCGCTAATCATGGCTTGTTTCAAATTATGAAATGCTTGCTCCCTCTCTGGGATCCAGGTAACAACTGAAGGGGCGTCCTGTAGGGTAGCCTTGCGCAATACTGTGTCCATCTCTCTATAGTCCAGGATCCACTGCCTGCAATAGCCCACCATTCCGAGGAAGGTAAATGTTTCCTTTTTCGTGCGTGGAGTTGGAACCCTTGCTACAGCCTGTATGCTTTCAGGCCCAAGCCTCTGCTGTCCTTGCTGCAGCTGAAATCACAAATACTGAACTATCACCTGACAGAATTGCAGCTTGTCCATTGAGACCCTATGCCCTCTTTCTGCCAGATGTGATAATAACAAAAGGGTATTCTGTTGACAAACTAGCCCTCCCTTTGAGGCTATCAATAAATTGTCATCAGATTGAGGGAATGTTGAGCCTGCAGACAACTGGCACTCCCCCAAGTCTCTTTTAATACTGTTAATTCCGATATGTAAAGGCAAATAGATGTTGACTTTCTGGGCAATGGTATGGAGAAAAAGGCTGAGAAAGTATCCGTTGTTGGTGGTATAGAAGATGAAATTACATTTGTGTCCGTCACCAATGGAGCAATAGTGATAACAATTTTATTGATGGCTCTAAGATCTTGCACAAACCACCACTCGTTGGGTCTTCCTCCGTTTGGAATGAGGAGTATAGGGGTGTTACAGGGGCTTTGTGTTCCCTTCAGCACCCCTTGCTGTAATAGTGCATTGATCACTTCCCCTATCCCTTTTTCTGCTTCCGGTGCCAACCTGTATAGTTTTAAGCAGGGCAGGGCAATGTTCTTCTCTAACTGCACCCTATGCGCTGGGGCAGAATGTACTTTTCCTACATGATTTCTATGTTGGGCCCATAGATGTGGCAGTACCTGGGCCAGGATTGAAGGGAGTAAATGCTGGCTCTCTCGGGGAGGTTGTCTTTCAAATGTAGTGGGCCATTGCTCTTCTTTCCAGGTCACTTTGCCCTCCTGTTTGCCATAAAATTCTATCAGGCAATTTCGTCCGTCCCTTTCAATATAAATCCCCTGTATTAATTTTTTCCTTTGGCCTCTTTGATCACTTCTCCTATTTGCTTTGCCTTAGCGGGATGTCTTACGGCCAATGTTAAATGGGGTTCTGAAGTTAAACCCATCTTAAAATGGTCCCTCTGACTATGGGTCAACCGTACTAACATTCCTAATCCCACAACACCGAAAAATATAAAGGAGTGACATGCAATGATGTCAGCTGTCCTAAGTGACTTTGCGTTTGTAAATTGTATGCGTGCTCATCCTCACGTGCATACCAAGCCGTGCAATGGGTCACTATATTCTCTCACCTGGACTCTATCAGGTGTTTTAATAGCTGTGCCCAAGGATCATTAATCTTTTGTAAGACTTCCTGCAGTTTAAAAATATATATTTTTTAACAGTGGTACTGTAAGGGTTAACGTTCAGCTGCCAGCATAGAACACAGACACAGAGCGATCGGGCGCAGGCTCAGAAGTTATTACATTTTTCAGCTGGTGAGTTCGTATTTGAGACAGTTCTACAAACATTCCATTATCAATGCGATGTATTACTGCTCCTAATTTGCAGAGTGTCTGTCTGCCTAATAGGGGAAGGTGTCACTAGGTGGGGTACATCCTTCCTGGGGGTTAAATGCTTCTTGGCCCCTTGCATGATAGCCTCTTTCCCTCTATTTGCTAACCAGTGTTCAAGGGACTCATTTCCTTCATTCAAATGATTATCATTATTGGGAACCCAGCCCCCATTTATGCCAGGTGGGACTGTAATCCCATCCTTCAAAGCCAAGATGCACCGTAAGAGTATTTTAGAAGCAGCAAAACATCCCCTGGGAGGGGGCTATAAATAGCACACATTTAAGTCAATTTCCAATGATTGATTTTATAGGCATTAGCTATGCTTAGAGAAGTTTATTTTTTCTTTGTCAATTCAGAAAAGAGCAACTGTCTGCTGAAATGGTTAATGTTTCCTGCAGAATCTAAGGGGCGGAGAACTTGGCATGATGCCATTTATGTTTTTTCACGTAATCTAAAAACTTATTCATATTCAATTAAACTGATCGTAATTTCCAATGTTCCCGTTCATCAGTGAAATCTCAACAAAAATCACTTAAGTTATAATCTCTGACTCACAAAGACAGACGATAAAAAATACAACCCACTTAACGCTTTGACTAAAATTAATTGGTTAAACAAAACACACAGATTCTCACAGCTCACAAATATCACAGTTAACCGTTAGCCTTATCTCACGGCTACAGAAAATCTGAAATCCCTTTCTCTACAGGAACTCATCTGTTACGCTTTTACCTTAATCTTCTATTTACTTTATCTCCCCTGGGTTTTTTTTCTGAGAGGGGGTCAGCTTCATTAGATTCTTATGCGGGACATATAGGGTTTCCTACCCCATTCCGTTGCTTTACGATTGTTTCTTTTCATTTTCTTACTCATTTTGACTCCCTTATCTGTCCTCTTTAAGGAGTTCACCTTCTTTCTCGCTCCGGATATCTTTACCGAGGCTTTGGGACGACCTGTGAGGGGGTGTCGTGTTCATTGCTCATCGTTCCTTCTGAAAAATACTTTAGAACATATATATAACAATACCAACAACCGCGGAAATCATTTACAAATACTACAGGGAGCGCACACCGGTGTGTCCTTTCACGAACGTCAACGTCTTTAAAAAAGATTTTAGTCTCTAAGACAGCTTTTTCTTCCCATGCATCGATCATTAATTTATTAATTAAGAAACTCTCCTAGCATGAGTCACTGGCCAGTAATTAAGGCTGCCGAGCCGCAGACCCCCCTTTCAGCTGGGGTCGCGCGATGGCTCTCTCCCTTTCAGCTGAGAAAGTCCTGTTTAGAGATTCGTTTCGGGGTTCACTTCCTGTTAAATTAGGGAGACTGCAACGATGACGCCAATTTGTCGTGGAAATCATAATAAAGACAAATTCCTCGAGGTTCGATTTAAGGAAATTTATTTACACAAATATATTTGCGGAGAGAGAGTGTTCTAGCTGCAAAGCCAGGGCACGCACTCTGAGTTTTACAGCCGAAAGCCATTATATTTATAGTGTGAAATAAACAACTTTGAAGAGATAAAGTTTGGGAACATACGCAAGAGGAAATATGAATGTTTTGCCCTTGGTTTAAAAACAATTTGAGTACGCGTTTTGTTGTCTTTCGGAAGAACAAATTATTATCATAATAAGGCCGAGTACAAAATACTAAGCAGTATTTGGTTTACATTACTTGACCTACTTATTTTTGCTCAAAAGCAGTGTTAAAATATAGTCAATATTCTCAGCATGCTTCTAAATTGGTAACTCATTAACTTCCCTTCCACATAACCTTTCCTGGGTCTTGCCACTCATTAAATCCATCTCTGTTTTAGTATGCCATGTCTCCCTGTTTCCGATGGCCGTATATTGTGCCTCAAGGCTCTCCGAATTCTTTCTGAGATTTTTGCTTTAAGGAATGCTCTTCAGCCTGCGTTCAGTGAATTCAAATGCTCAGAAAAGATAGAGCTAATCGTATTCCCCTCCCAAACTGGAGGATGATCATTCGTGACTGAAGGAATTTTAGGATTTCTACAAAAAACCAACTGATATGCTCTGTAGCCACCCAACCATCTACAGCAAATTTTTAGCAATGGATGGCCCGTGCGAAAGCAGAAGTTAATTATCTGCCAATATTTTAGGAAGCATTTCATCTATCACAGCATGATTTCTCTCGCTCACCCCGTTACTAAATGGGCTTTCTGCAGCTGTATTCACAACTATTATGTTCATGTTCTCAAACATATCCCGAAATTCATTGTGAGCCGATTCCCTTCCAGTATCGGTGAGGAACTTTGCTGATGGTCCAAGTCCCGTCCTTATCCATTTTTCCATTATTTGTTCCACAATGATTTTCTTCACTGCTTACAATCATCGATCGACTAAACCTAGTTGCCAAATCTACAAAGTGTAAAATGAAAATGTTCTTCTCTTTATCGCACACTTTAAGATCCATAGCCACAACTTCATTAAAATCTCTCGCGAAGGCAGACTCACTATGGGTCACGATGCTGGTCTTCTATATTTCTTATATATATCACATTTATCGCTTATCTGTTCATACGTTTAGTGTATTCTTCATCTCTTATACCCGCATCCCTGAGCAAAATTTTTCACCTTTGGGCAAATTGTCAATGTAACTTTAACACAATCAACTTTTTGTTTTCTAGACTCTCTGCACGCTGATGCCAAAATCGTGTTTGGCGACCAGCCGGAGAATCAACGTTCGCCACTTTCATGATGCTCCATCCCTACAACGCAGCATACTCTAGGAGTACGCCGCACGTCGTATTGGTGGCCTCAGGACTTTACCTGAGGCCCTCCCCCTGATGTTCCGCCCCCAACCGGCTGAGTTCCCGAAAGCGTAGGTCTCTCATGCTATTATTCGTCAGGAACTCGGCCTGGCGGCTGCGGACTCAGTCCAGTGCCACCACAGTCAGGGGAGAGCCAATCCGTGGGAAGGGGGACATAGGCAGGGACTGGGGGCACTGTTGGGGGTGGTCTGGGGTCGCGAGGCAGCCAAAGTGGGGGCACTATTTGGCTTGCTGGATCCGCGCGCGGTGGTCGCCATGTTGCACAGTGCGGCCGCTGCAGGTCACTGCCGTGCGCATGCTGGACCACACACCAGGCAATTCTCTGGCCGTATCTGCGTGTGGGGGTTGGGGGGGCTCTCCTTATCTGCCGCAGGGTCCTCAGATGTCTGGGGGGGCATGTCCGTGAGCGGTCTTGATGCCTCTTGGGGGGAGGGGAGGGGGGGCGATGTCCGTGGAGTGGAGTTCCAATGCCTGTTTGGCCTTAAATTTAACTTTGAGATTGTGGTGCTCTTCAAAAGGGGTGTCCCGATCTCAGATTCCTGGCATTGCTGGCATGTTTAGGTCCCGCCCCTCCAGCTGGCTATGTGGTCCTCATCAGCATTCTAAAATTGCACAGAGTGCTGTTTACTCAGGTGAGAAAAGGTGGCTGTGAAGTCAATGATTTTCACACAGCTTTTCTCATCTGATTTTCCTTTAACAAATCCAGGCTGAAGCATTCACAATAATCTTCAGCCAGAAGTGCCGAGTTGATGATCCATTATGAAATTATGAAAGTAATTGAACATAAAAGTAAGGATGATGGCCAGGATTCTCCAAAATCACGGCCAAGTGTTGACGCCAGTGTAAACGCCGAAGTGTTTCACGCTGGCGTCACCAGGCCGCTTAGCCCAGTGATTCAGTGGGCCACAGGGGGCCAGCACGATGCCTGAGTGCTACGCGATGCACCGGCACCAATACGCGGCCCTGCATCACCGGCACGGGACCGCGCATGCACATGGTGGTCATTTCTGCACTGGCGCATGTGCATGGTGGCCATTTCCGCGCCGGCGCCGCGCAACATGGCAGAGCCACACAGCGGGCCCGCGCGGAAGGAGGTAGGCCCCATCCAGATCACGCACGCCCGCCGATCGGTAGCCCCCCATCGCGGGGTTGCCCATCGTGCAGGCCCCCCCCCCGGAGTCTGAATCGGTACTCCCACATCAGGACGGCAGAAACTGCAAAGCTGGCCTCCCACGAGGCAGAAAGGGTGCAGGCCATTGCACAGATGCAGGGCCTGAGCATCAAGGAGAGTGGCCGTTTCGCTTTTCTCGGATCCCTACGCATGCGCGCCACGACCGAGTGGACGACGAGACCGAAAACCCGACTGCGCAGGTGCGTACGTCGACCGACCGCACTCCGCATGCGCGATGGCGCACGGATCACGCTGACGCAGCGTCATGACGTGACCGAATTGTGGCTCCGCCCACTTAAAGCGGCAATGTCCGGCAAGAGGACGCCGATGTCTCCAGCGTGGCAAGCTTGGCCACTACGCAGCCCTCTGCAGATCCGCTCCACCGCTCAGCAGCCAGCGATCCCAGCGGCGGTGCAGAAGTAACCGCTCAATACAACAAGGCATGCCAGATTCTGATCCCGACAGCCCAACGGACCCTGATGCTGACTTCCTCAAGTCTCCATATCGGGTGGGCATCATAACCACACATGAGCTGGCCTCCACCACACCTGCACAACGCCTCTCGATCCTCAGTGTGGATCCCGGCGACGAGTGGTGTGCTGTCCTCACAGTTAACAAGGCTCGCATCCGATTTAAACTGGACACCGGCGCGTCTGCGAATCTTATCTCACAATCCGACCTGGACACCATCCGGGCCCGGCCAAGCATTCTTCCACCGGCCTGTCAGCTCCTTGACTACAATGGCAATGCCAGTGGCTCGTGTCAACTAGGGGTATCCAACAAGGCGATCAAGACAACACTGCGGTTTGAAATCGTCGGGCCTGACAGAGCGTCCCTGCTCGGTGCTCGAGCCTGCAAGCTCAAGAACCTGGGTTCAGTGAGTCCACACCATGTCATCGTCACCGGCGACAGCCTCGCCCGATGGAAATTTGCAAGCTGACATAGACGACATTATCACGCAGTACCACAGTGTATTCGATGGAATGGGCACGCTCCCGTACCGATACAAAATACTGCTCAAGCCGAACGCCACCCCTGTAATCCATGCACCATACCGGGTGCCGGCGCCCCTCAAGGATCGTCTGAAAAAGCAACTACAGGACCTCCAAGACCAGGGCATCATCTCGAAGGTCACCGAGCTAACAGACTGGGTCAGCTCCATGGTCTGCATAATGAAGCCATCAGGGGAGCTCCGTATTTACATTGATCCCAAGAATCTAAACCGCAACATCATGCGGGAGCACCAGCCGATCCCGAAGCGTGAAGTGTTAACCAGTGAGATGGCTCATGCCAAATTCTTCACTAAGCTGGACGCCTCCCGGGGTTTTTGGCAAATACAGCTGCATATCCAGTCGCATGTCATATCTGCCTCCGAAGTGTTTCATCGCATCATGGAGCAGATGATGGAGGACGTCGAAGGGGTACGAGTACACGTGGACGACGTGATCATCTGGTCCACAACACCCCAGGGACACATTGCTCGCCTCTAGCAGGTCTTCCAGCGAATTCATGAACATGGTCTCCAGCTCAACAGGGCCAAGTGCTCATTTGGTCAATCTGATATAAAGTTTCCAGGCGACCACATCTCGCGGCAGGGTGTGCGGCCAGACGCCGACAAGGTCTTGGCAATCAACGCCATGAAGACCCCGGAGGAAAAGAAGGCGGTCCTCCGCTTCCTTGGGATGGTCAACTTTCTCTGGAAATTCATTCCCAATATGGCATCCCACACCACGGCCCTCCGCCATCTTGTCAAGAAGTCAACGGAATTCCAGTGGCTGCCCACACATGAAGCGGAATGCCGTGAGCTGAAGGCGAAGCTCACCACAGCCCCAGTTCTAGCGTTCTTCGACCCAACCAAGGAAACCAAGATATCAACTGATGCAAGCCAGGACGGCATTGGGGCGGTGCTCCTCCAGCGAGATGACTCCTCATCCTGGGCTCCAGTGGCATATGCCTCCAGGGCCATGACGCCCACTGAGCAACGGTGTGCCCAGATCGAAAAGGAGTGTCTGGGTCTCCTGACAGGAATAGTCAAGTTTCATGACTACGTTTACGGCCTGCCGAAATTCACGGTGGAAACGGACCACAGGCCTCTAGTCCACATAATCCAGAAGGATTTAAATGACATGACACCTCGGTTACAGCAAATTCTTCTTCGACTCCACCGCTATGACTTCGAACTTGTCTACATGCCAGGCAAAGAGCTGGTCATTGCAGATGTCCTATCCCGGTCCATCACCACACCGTGTGAACAAGGTGACTTCATCTGCCACATAGAAACGCAAGTGCAATTGTGCGCCACCAACCTCCCAACCTCTGATGAACAGGTGGTCCAAATTCGTGAGGAAACAGCCAAGGATCCTTTACTGCAGCGTGTGATGCAGCACCTTACCCATGGCTGGCAGAAGGGACAATGTCCCCAATTCTTTAATGTTAAAGACGAGCTGACGGTTGTGGAGGGAATCCTTCTGAAACTTGACAGGATTGTTATTCCTCAAAGCATCTCGGCTATGGTGCTGGGTCAACTCCATGAGGGTCACCTTGGAGTTGGGAAATGCCGACGCAGAGCTCGTCAGGCGGTTTACTGGCTGGGCATTAACCACGTTATTGCCAACACGGTCCTCAACTGCCCCACCTGTCAGAAGTTTCAACCGGCTCAACCCAAGGAAACACTGCAACAGCACGAGATCGTGACCTCTCCGTGGTCCAAAGTAGGTGTAGACCTTTTTCACGCCAAGGGGCGTGACTACGTACTCCTGGTCAATTACTTCTCCAGTTACCCAGAAGTGGTGAAACTGTCCGACCTCACGTCGAAGGCGATCATCAAAGCCTGCAAAGAAACGTTCGCCAGGCACGGGACATCGCTCACGGTAAGGAGCGACAACGGTCCATGCTTTTACAGCCAAGAATGGTCTGATTTTGCACAGTCCTACAACTTCTGTCACGTAACCTCCAGTCCCCACTACCCGCAATCAAACGGGAAGGCTGAGAAAGGGGTCCATATTGACAAGCGGTTGCTGTGCAAAGCTGCAGACTCAGACTTCAACCTGGCAATGCTGGCATTCAGGGCAACCCCACTGTCCACTGGATTGTCTCTAGCGCAGATGCTCATGAATCGCACTCTGAGGACCACAGTTCCAGCCATCCATGTTCAACAGACCTTGACCACCTCACGGTACTACAAAAAGTGCAGCAGTCTCGGGCCCAACAGAAGGCCACATGATGCTCATGCCACGGATTTACCTGAGCTGGCTCCAGTCGATCATATTCGTGTCCAGTTGCCTGAGGGCGGTTGGTCAGCCACAGCTGTTGTTGTCAAACAAGTTGCCCCGAGGTCTTTCATTGTTCTCATGGCTGATGGCTCCCTGCTACGGCGCAACAGATGGGCATTGCGAAGAGTTCCACGACCACCATCTGACCACAGTGCTCCGCCGGCTATCATGCTTCCTCGGGACGTACCCTGCCACGAGGCCACCGATCTGCCAGCGGTCCTGCCGGCCCACGCGACCACAGCAATGGCAGCGATCCCACCTCTCCACGTGCAGGCGGCTCCTGATCCACCTCTGCGGCGATCAATAAGAATTTGTCGCCCGCCACAAAGACTGAATCTGTAGACTTAACTTTTGTAAATTTTTGTGACTGAATCCATCGACATAACTCTTGTAAATATTGCTTAGTTTGCCATGTATCTGCACTATCGACACCTTCCCATGTATATACGTTTATTCAATCACCGTTTATATATAGTCAAGCATATAGACACACCTCAGTATTTATTTAACTCAAAAAAAAGGGGGAGATGTCATAATATCCACTCTCGTATATAATGAGATGCAGACAGGCAGTGATTGACACATAGGATGACCAGTAAGCATACAACACAGCACAGCCAATCACCAGACAGGACACTACCACTATAAAGCCAGAGGGCACTAGGTTTCCCGCTCTCTCGGGACCCAGCTACTGAGACAGTCAGAGTTCACGAGCTAGCAAGCACAAACACCATGGGGCAGCTAGTAAGTCTGGTCAGGCTACTACAAGGTCACTAGTCAGATCAGTATAGTGTCGACCCACAGCTGAATATGTCCAGCAGTTCATCTAGTTGAATAAAACAGTGTTGGATCTTCTCCTGTGTTAGATGTCTGTTTCTAACTTCCCTGCATCGAATGCAGTCCACATCGTACCAACCTGCCTAACACATCACCCCCCACTTCCCCTTTCCCCCCTACCCCCGGCAGCCCCTCGTGGCCTTCTCTCCCACCACCTCACTTTCATTCACCAGCATAACCTGCTAGCGCGGCTGCCCCTGGCCAAAGGCACATCCTAATGACCTCCCTCTCCCTCCACCGCCCCCCCCCCTCCCCCACTTCTCAGCTCAAAGAAGAAGGCCTCCTGCTGGCCTGACCCTCCCCCACCCAAACAAGGACTTCTCCTGAACTCCAGGTAGCCTTCTCCAAAAGCAAACAAACAGATGTTAAACACAAACAGTCCCATAAAACAGGAGGGGGGATGGGAACATCCATCCCCACATAAACCTTTTACCCCCTACAACTCCTTACAATCTCAACATTGAACAGAAACTCCCCCCCCTCCCGCTCAATCCCTACACCCACTTCAAACATGTTCCCGACCATTACATAGTGCCAGCACCCCGGTTCCCAAGCATTGTCCACTCAGTCCTCCCCCAGTTTATGCTCCTTAATGAAGTCTTCGGCCGCTTCTGCGGTCTCGAAATCAGACTCCCGGCCTCCGAACGTCACCCATAATTTCGCCGGGTAGAGCACCCCAAACCTGATCTGCTGCCGGTACAGCACCGCCTTGGCCTTGTTGAAGCCTGCCCGCCGTTTTGCCACCTCGGCTCCGATATCCTGATAAATCCGGACGTTATTTCCCTCCCAGCTGCAGCTACGCTTCTCCCTGGCCCACCGTAGAATTTTCTCTTTCTCCACAAATTTATGGAGTCTCAAGATCACCGCCCGTGGCGGCTCCCCAAGTCTAGGGTTTTGCCTCAGAGACCTATGCACTTGTTCCACTTCAGGTGCCTTATCTAGCACCCCTTCTGCCACCAGCCCCGCCAGCATCTTCGAGACTTACCTCGTGACACTCACACCTTCCACTCCTTCAGGCAGGCCCACTATTCGCAGGTTCTGCCTTCTCGAGGTATTCTCCTGCTCTTCAACCTTTGCCCTCAACGTCTTACAAAGGTCTCCTAGGAGCTCCACCTCCGCCTCCAGAGCCACCACACGATCACTGTGGTCCGAGATCACTCCTTCAATCTCCCGAATCTGTGACCACTGCACCTCCAAACACCTCTCCAACGGCTCCAAAGTACTCTTCAGGGGTGCCGCAGCTTCTGTAATGGCCTTTGCATGATCCTCACGCATTTCTTTCCTCTGCTTATGGAATTCCTCCTTGATAAAAGTCATCAGTTCCTGTATCTGGGACTTTCCAGCTTGCCCCTCCCCCACCTGCATACTGGAAGAGGCTGTTGCTGCAGCACCAGACTGTTTCAACTTTCCAGCCAAATTTCTCACTGTTTTCTGCCGGGTCTGGCGATCAGGAGACAGACCATTCCGGGGTAAACTACTCCTCTAACATTCACCTACGCCTTTTCATCAAACTTCCACCCGGATCTTTGTGAAAAGAGCCGTCTTCTGTGACTTTAAGCAGGAACAGCCCTGTATATGACCACTCACTCCATGGTCACAACCGGAAGTCCAACATCTCAAATAGATACCGCCAAAGCACCAACACAAATAACTATTATGCTTCTATCATTACTGTTGCTTCACAGCGCCAGGAACCTGTGTATGATTCCCGGCTTGGATCAATGTCTGTGCGGAGTCTGCACATTCTCCCCGTGTCTGCGTGGGTTTCCTCCAGGAGCTCCGGTTTCCTCCCACAAGTCCCAAAAGACGTGCTGTTAGGTGAATTGGACATTCTGAATTCTCCCTCAGTGTACCCGAACAGGCGCTGGAGTGTTGCAGTGTTAATGTGAGCCTACTTGTGACACTAATGAAGATTATTATTCCAGGGCGGAATTCTCCCATTCCGCCCATGGCAGGTGGGAATGGCGAATCCAAGGGAGCCAAAAAGCCATAAACCCACCAACCTAAAATCACATTGAAAATCTCTCACTGGCGGTGTTATAACCCCCACAACCTGATCAATTGCCTCGTGAAGTTCATGGAAAACAAGCTCCCCCGGTGAGCAGCGGAGGCCCAACAGCAGAACTCATTAATTCCCTGAGATAGAAGCCGGCCCTGGAGGGAGACGGCATCTCGGGATGGTCCGGGCTGGAACTTGGAGTGTGATGCACGATCAATAACCTCAGAAACGAGATTGGAGACAATTGAAGGCTTTAATACGCTAGATGTTTCCCCCAGCAGCGCAGGTACAGAAGGAAGCTGCTGGGGCGGCATGGGCTCTTATACCCCGCCTTGCAAGGCGGAGCTTACATACAAGCTTATCCAATGGGAACAAGTACATTCTCCACCAATGGTATTCCGGCATTACTAGGTACCATAATCCTCCTAACACAGACTACCACATTCACCCCCTGTTAAAAAAGAGTCCGGCGGGGGTGGTGGCTTCGTAATACAACGTGGTAAAAGTTACAGTTATGAAGGTACCGTAATGCCTCCGTACAGCGTTTTGCCTCATTAAAACTCTTAACTAATTACAACAGTAATGTACATTTCAAAAGGAAGCAATTAGTCGATCGGGGGCCCTGGTCGTCCTCTGCGATCGTCGTAGCCTTGCCGGTGGCGGTTCGGGCGTCTGTGACTCTGGGACCATGGTTTTGGCTTCTGTGGCAGCTTCATCACCCCTAGACATGGCCGGTGGAAGGGCCGACTGACCTGGGAAGGGGGCGGCTGCGGGGTGCGCCAGTGGGCAGGGCCTAGACGGGGCCGGTGGAAGAACCGATCCACCTGGGAAGGGGGCGGCTGTGGGGTGCACCGGTGGGAGGGAGGGTGGGACTGGTGGCGGGAGTGTGTGTGGGGATCCAGCGGGCGCCAGGTACCGTAGGGATTCGGTATCCTGTTGGCCGTCGGGGTACACCACGTAGGCGTACTGAGGGTTAGCGTGGAGGAGATGGACCCTCCCGACCAATGGGTCCGATATGTGCGCCCGCAAGTGTTTTCGGAGCAGGACGGGTCCGGGAGCTGCCAGCCAGGTAGGGAGCGAGGTCCCAGAGGAGGACTTCCTGGGGAAGACCAGGAGACGTTCATGAGGTGTTTGGTTGGTCGTGGTACAGAGCAGTGACCGGATGGAGTGAAGGGCATCCGGGAGGTCTTCCTGCCAACGGGAGACTGGGAGATTCCTGGACTGCAAGGCCAGTAGGACGGTCTTGCAGACCGTTCCGTTCTCCCTCTCTACCTGTCCCTTTCCCCGGGGGTTGTAACTGGTCGTCCTGCTCGAGGCAATGCCCTTGCTGAGCAGGAATTGACGCAGTTCGTCACTCATAAAGGAGGACCCCCTATCGCTGTGTATGTAGGCGGGGAAACCGAGCGTAAAGATACTGTGGAGGGCTTTTATGACGGTGGTTGCGGTCATGTCAGGGCAGGGGATGGCGAATGGGAACCGGGAGTACTCGTCAATCATGTTCAGGAAGTACGTGTTGTGGTCGGTGGAGGGGAGGGGGCCTTTGAAGTCCATGCTGAGGCGTTCAAAGGGACGGGAAATCTTTATCAGATGCGCTTTCTCTGACCTGTAGGAGGGCGGCTTGCACTCCGCCGTGATTTGGCAATTCCTGGTGGCTGTCCTGACCACCTCGATGGAGTAGGGCAGGTTGCAGGTCTTGATGAAGTGGAAAAATCGAATGACCCCCCGGGTGGCAGAGGTCCTCGTGGAGGGCTCGGTGGAGGTCCACTTGTGCGTTGGCACATGTGCCGCGGGATAGGGCATCAGGAGGCTCATTTAGCTTTCCGGGACGATACAAGATCTCATAGTTGTGGGTGGAGAGTTCGATCCTCCACCGTAAGATCTTGTCATTTTTTTATCTTGTCCCGCTGTGCATTATCGAACATGAAAGCAACCGACTGTTGGTCAGTGAGGAGAGTGAATCTCCTGCCGGCCAGGTAATGCCTCCAATGTCGCACAGCTTCTACTGTGGCCTGGGCCTCCTTTTCAACTGAGGAATGGCAGATTTCGGAGGCGTGGAGGGTGCGTGAGAAGAAGGCCACCGGTCTGCCCGCTTGGTTGAGGGTTGCCGCCAGAGCTACGTGGACGCGTCGCTCTCGACCTGGAAGGGGAGGGACTCGTCGATGGCATGCATCGTGGCCTTTGCAATGTCTGCTTTGATGCGGCTGAAGGCCTGGCGGGCCTCTATCGACAGGGGAAAAGCTGTGGATTGGATCAGTGGACGGGCCTTGGCCGCATAGTTGGGGACCCACTGGGCATAGTAGGAAAAAAAACCTAGGCAGCACTTCAGGGCCTTGGAGCAGTGCAGGAGGGGGAACTCCATAAGGGGACGCATGCGTTCAGGGTCGGGGCCTATCACTCCATTACGCACTACGTAGCCGAGGATGGCTAGGCGGTCGATGCGGAACACGCATTTATCCTTGTTACATGTTAGGTTAAGCATTTTTGCGATTTGATGGAATTTTCAGAGGTTGGTGTCGTGGTCATGCTGGTCGTGGCCGCAGATGGTGACATTATCGAGGTACGGGAATTGTGGCCCGTAAACCGTACCGGTCAACCATTCGGTCCATCTCTCTTTGGAAGACCGAGACCCCGTTAGTGACACCAAAGGGAACCCTTAAGAAGTGGTAGAGCCACCCATCTGCCTCGAAGGCAGTGTATTTGCGGACACTAGTGCGAATGGGGAGCTGGTGGCAGGCGGACCTAAGATCCACCGTGGAGAAGGCCTTGTAATGCACGATCCTGTTGACCAGGTCGGATATGCGGGGGAGAGGGTACACGTCGAGCTGCGTAAACCTGTTGATGGTCTGACTGTAGTTGATGATCATCCTATGCTTCTCCCTGGTCTTTACAACCACGACTTAAGCTCTCCAGGAGCTGCTGCTAGCCTCAATGACACCTTCCTTCAGTAACCGTTGGACCTCTGACCTAATAAAGTTCCAGTCCTGGGCACTATAACGTCTGCTCCTGGTGGCGACAGGTTTGCAATCCGGGGTGAGGTTCGCAAACAGGGAAGGCGGATCGACCTTGAGGGTCGCGAAGCTGCAGACAGTGAGGGGGGTATAGGGCCGCCGAATTTGAAAGTTAGACTTTGGAGGTTGCACTGAAAATCCAACCCTAGGAGTGTGGCCGCGCAGAAGTGGGGAAGGACATAGAGTCGGTGGTTTTTGAACTCCCTTCCTTGGACTGTGAGGTTAGCTACACAAAACCCCTTGATGTCTACTGAGTGAGATCCGGAGGCCAGGGAGATTTTTTGATTAACGGGGTGGACGGGGAGAGAACAGCGTCTTGCCGTGTCGGGGTGTATGAAGCTCTCCGTGCTCCCAGAGTCGATTAGTCAGGACATTTCATGCCCATTGCTAAGCACCGTCGTCGTAGCAGTCGATAGTGTTCGGGCCCGAGACTGGTCCAGGGTCACCAAGGCTACTCGTGGCAGCAATTGAATGTTTTCTTCGGGTGGTGTGTGGTCAACCAAGCTGGGATCCTGGGAGTCCATCCAGAATGGTGGCGCCTATTGGTCGCACATGGCTGGGGGTGCACAAAATGGCGGCGCCCATCCATCGCACGTGGCGTCCGCGGGACATGATGACGGCACCCGGAGGCCGCACGTGGCCCTGGAGGAGGAAGATGGCGACACCCGCTGGCCGCACGGGGACCGTGGAGAGGATTGTGGTGGCAGTCCGTATTCGCCGCCGGAGACTGCAGCGACCGCCTGGGCCTGGCATACCACCACGAAGTGGCCCTTTTACCGCATCCCTTGCAGGTGGATGCACGGGCCGGACAGCGCTGTTGGGGGAGCTTGGCTTGCCTGCAAAAATAGCAGCTGGGCCCTCCGGGGTTGCAGTACAAGCTTGTGGGGGGATGGGAGATGCCTCGGGGTCGGCTGTGGGGGGGTTCCACGCTGCCCAGGGGGCTGCCGCGCGGTCGGGGACGTAAGCGCAGGCGTTTCGGGAGGCCGCATCACGGAGCCGGCAAGGGCCCGTGCCTCCTTGAGGCCTAGTGTATCTTTCTCCAGCAATCGCTGGCGGATTTGGGGGGACAGCATACCTGCAACGAATGCGTCCTGGATCAAAGGTTCTGTGTGGTTGCTCGCCGAAACTTGCGGGCAGCTGCAGTTTCTCCCCAACACCAAGAGTGCACGGTAGAATTCTTCCAGTGATTCCCCAGGGATTTGGCGCCTCGTCGCTAGCAGATGTTGGGCGTAGACCTGGTTTACAGGGCGAATATAATGTCCTTTCAGCAGCTCCATTGCTGCATCAAAATCGTCCGCATCCTCGCCGAGGGCTCACCCTCGAGTGCAGGACTTGAAGTTCCTGTTCTCCCATGGGTGTGTTTTCGGCCGTTCCGAGATATCCGTTGAAACACGCCAGCCAGTGCTTGAAGGTTGCCGCTGGGTTTGTCGCGTGGGGGCTGAGTTGCATAAACTCCGGCTTGATTCGGAGCTCCATTCTTTTAAATCTAGCGTATTAAATTGATGCACAATGAATAACCTCAGAAACGAGATTGGAGACAATTGAAGGCTTTAATACGCTAGATGTTTCCCCCAGCAGCGCAGGTACAGAAGAAAGCTGCTGGCGTGGCACGGGCTCTTATACCCCACCTTGCAGGGTGGAGCTAACATACAAGCTTATCCAATGGGAACAAGTACCTTCTCCACCAATGGTATTCCGCCATTACTAAGTACCGTAATCCTCCTAACACAGACTACCACAGAGTGTTGCTTAGTTGCTGTATTTCCTAACTGAGGAGGAAATAATCTACTTTTGACTTACCTTTTCGGGGCTCCTCATTGACTACAATAGGCGGGTTAATGGCGGGCTGGCCTTCCCGCTGGCTGATGCCATGAACGTCATTTGCACCTAATGAATATACATTAAAACAGCTGCCCAGCGGCATCTAGTCAGGCCTTCCAATTCTGTGTCACGCCAACAGGGAATCACATCAGTCTAAAACCCTATTGATAAAGGAACTTCTCAGTTCACAAGAGACTTTGTATGAGCACAACTAAGCCTTTCTGTCACAGTGCTGCTCTGCTCCTGATGACAACTCTGCCGGGCCAGACCCAGACTGGTTCCTGCCATTCATCTCGATGCTAGTTGGTCTTCACAGACAGCGCCGTGCCGCTGGACCCATGTGCCATCCTGTGTCACCGGATTGGATCAATACCACACCTGGGGTTGGGCAGTATAGAGTCTCCTTCTGCCTGGACAGCACTGTGCTGTGAGGCTCAGTCAGCAACAAAGATCTGAAGTTCCACTGGGGTTGGAGTGCGAGGTGAGGCCAGGGGCGGCTGGAGCTGAAGTAGACAAGGGATGGCAGGCAGAGGGGCAAGGAGGTGGATGACGAAGATGAACAATGGAAGGCAGAGAGAAGACCGAGAGGAGGAGAGTTGGACCCCGACGAGGTTGCGTGGAAAGCGCACAAACAAGGGGGTCAAAGCGACACCACATCATTTTCTGGACGGAAATGGACGAAGGTGCAATGGGTAGAGGGTTCGAGTGGGGTATGGGTGCCTCGCAGGCGATGTCGTCGGTGGGGGTGGGGGAGGGGGCCGCGGGGCGGGTGGAAGGTGGTTCAATCAAGGGACAGATGTCTTCTCGAGGCCTTTTACCTCTGGATTGCTGACATTCTGCATGGTCTGGTGAAGACAGATGGGCTGGAGAGAGTGATCTGAGTGCGCTGGACCACTATTTAAATATGGCACTGGGACCTTCGAACCCGCCAACTGAGGGCGGGAGGACGAATCAGCTTCTGGAGCGCCAGGAGAGTGGGAGGGGAACTCACCTGTACATAACCAGGAACATGTACCAGGGCACCATAGCTTGCAGCCCATGATTATCCCATTCGTAACAAAACACATCACTAAAAAATGTAATGTCAAGTTACTTTTTCAATTGGAAAATCCGGCAAATACATTGTTTTAAGAAATATCAACATTCTACATCAATTGTACACACATTTTATGATCAGTATTAACTCATAAATACTTTTTTAAATGGGTTTTATTAAGAATATAAAATGGACAAAGTGATATGTTATTCATGCAGCTAAGACACTGAACGTCATTTTTGAATTGAGCTCTGAAAACTCGAATTGTCTGTCATTTGTTTCAATAAATGCATTCCTTGTGGACTGGCTCAGTGGTAATTCAATCATAAATTCTAGTTACTTTGTGCTGCACTCCTTAGAGAATGCCAAAGATTTGTCAGAAAGTTTCATGCATTTAGAATGAAAACTTAGTCAATGTGTTCCCTCACCTCAACCTTAGCGAGGAACAGGATGTGCTGTGTAAAAATACAAAATGCTGGAAATACTCAGCGGGGTCAAAATCCTGGAATTTCCTTCCCAACAGCTCTGTGGGTGTTACCTGCACCAAATGGACTCCAGTGGCTTAAGACTCAAGGGCAATTAGGGATGGACAACAAATGCTGGTTTTGCCAACAAAATCCATATCCCAAGAGCTTGTTAAACAAAAATCAGCATTTGTGGAGGTAGAAACAAAGTTGGCATTTCAGGTCGATGATCTTTCTGTTTCCCAGCATCCTCAGTGTCTTGCCTTTGTACTTTTGTAGTGTGTGTGCGACGTCGGCATGTTGCAGAAGAGGTGCTCACTGAAAACATCTACCTGTTGCAGACAGTTTTAAAACAGACATGGACAGCCCTGCCAGTGATTGTGAGGGGGACAATGGCTACGAACATCTTCGGCTGGAGCAGGTGACTTCTTCAACATTTTGCAACTTGTGTCCGTCACTTTGGAGGGAACTTGCTCTTTGGAGAGGGGAGCACATTCAGCTGGATTCTCCGTCAGTGGGATTCTCCGCTTCACCAGCAGTGCACTCCGACGGCGTGGAATTCCCAACATAGAACATAGAACATTACAGCGCAGTGCAGGCCCTTCGGCCCTCGATGTTGCGCTGACCTGTGAAACCACTCTAAAGCCCATCTACACTATTCCCGTATTGTCCATATGTCTATCCAATGATCATTTGAATGTCCTTAGTGTTGGTGAGTTCATTACTGCTGCAGGCAGGGCATTCCACGCCCTTACTACTCTCTGAGTAAAGAACCTACCTCTGACATCTGTCTTATATCTATCTCCCTCAATTTAAAGGTATGTCCCCTCATGCTAGACATCACCATCAGAGGAAAAAGGCTCTCACTGTTCACCCTATCCAATCCTCTGATCATCTTGAATGCCACAATTAAGTCACCTCTTAACCTTCTTCTCTCTAACGAAAACAGCCTCAAGACCCTCAGCCTTTCTTCATAAGATCTTCTCTCCATACCAGGCAACATTCCGGTAAATCTCCTCTGCACCCTTTCCAATGCTTCCACATCCTTCCTATAATGCGGCGACCAGAATTGCACGCAATACCCCAAATGTGGCCACACCAGAGTGTTGTATAGCTGCAACATGACCTCATGGCTCCTAAACTCAATCCCTCTACCAATAAAAGCTAACACACCGTACGCCTTCTTAACAACCCTCTCAACCTGGGTGGGAACTTTCAGGGATCTATGTACATGGACACCGAGATCTCTCTGCTCATCCACACTGCCAAGAATCTTACCATTAGCCCAGTACTTCCTGTTATTCCTTCCAAAATGAATCACCTCACACTTTTCTGCATTAAACTCCATTTGCCACCTCTCAGCCCAGCGTTGCAGCTTATCTATGTCCCTCTGTAACTTGTAACATCCTTCCGCACTGTCCACAACTCCACCGACTTTAGTGTCATCTGCAAATTTACTCACCCATCCTTCTACGCACTCCTCCAGGTCAACTATAAAAATGACAAACAGCAGTGGCCCCAAAACAGATCCTTGCGGCACACCACTAGTAACTGGACTCCAGTCTGAACATTTCCCATCAGCCACCACCTTTTGTCTTCTTCCAGCTAGCCAATTTCTGATCCAAACTGCTAAATCACCCTGAATCTCATGCCTCCATATTTTCTGCAGTAGCCTACCATGGGGAACCTTATCAAACGCTTTACTGAAATCCATATACACCACATCAACTGCTTTACCCTCATCCACCTGTTTGGTCACCTTCTCAAAGAACTCTATAAGGTTTGTGAGTCACTTCCTGCCCTTCACAAAACCGTGTTGACTATCTCTAATCAAATTATTTCTTTCCAGATGATTATACATCCTATCTCTTATAAACCTTTCCAAGATTTTTCCCACAACAGAAGTAAGGCTCACTGGTCTATAGTTACCGCGGTTATCTCGACTCCCCTTCTTGAACAAGGGGACAACATTTGCTATCCTCCAGTCTTCTGGCACTATTCCTGCAGACAAAGATGACTTAAAGATCAAGGCCAAAGGCTCAGCAATCTCCTCCCTAACTTCCCAGAGAATCCTAGGATAAATCCCATCCGCCCCAGGTGACTTATCTATTTTCACACTTTCCAGAATTGCTAACACCTCCTCCTTATGAACCTCAAGCCCTTCTAATCTAGTAGCCTGAATCTCAGTATTCTCCTCGACAACATTGTCTTTTTCCTGTGTGAATACTGACGCAAAATATTCATTTAGCACCTCTCCTATCTCCTCGGACTCCAAGCACAACTTCCCACTACTGTCCTTGACTGGCCCTACTCTTACCCTAGTCATTCTTTTATTCCTGACATATCTATAGAAAGCTTCAGGGTTATCCTTGATCCTACCTGCCAAAGACTTCTCATGTCCCCTTCTTAGCTCTCTCTTTAGGTCCTTCCTAGCTAACTTGTAACTCTCGAGCGCCCTAACTGAACCTTCATGTCTCATCTTTACATAAGTCTCCTTCTTCCTCTTGACAAGTGTTTTGACTGCTTTAGTAAACCAC
The DNA here is from genome assembly GCF_047496885.1 of Scyliorhinus torazame. Taxonomy (NCBI): domain Eukaryota; kingdom Metazoa; phylum Chordata; class Chondrichthyes; order Carcharhiniformes; family Scyliorhinidae; genus Scyliorhinus; species Scyliorhinus torazame. The sequence goes on along the minus strand of NC_092719.1, from coordinate 122,348,647 downwards.
GGTTCCCTCACTCGACCACTTCCTCCTTGCCTGACAGGTATATACTTATCAAGGACACGCAGTAGCTGTTCCTTGAACAAGCTCCACATTTCCATTGTGCCCATCCCCTGCAGTTTTCCTCTCCATCCGATGTATCCTAAGTCTAGCCTCATCGCATCATAATTGCCTTCCCCCAGATATAACTCTTGCCCTGCGGTATATACTTATCCCTTTCCATCACTAAAGTAAACGTAATCGAATTGTGGTCACTATCACCAAAGTGCTCACCTACCTCCAAATCTAACACCTGTCCTGGTTCATTACCCAGTACAAAATCCAATATGGCCTCGCCTCTCGTTGGCCTATCTACATACTGTGTCAGGAAACCCTCCTGCACACATTGGACAAAAACAGACCCATCTAATGTACTCGAACTATAGCGTTTCCAGTCAATATTTGGAAAGTTAAAGTCCCCCATAACAACTACCCTGTTGCTTTCGCTCCTATCCAGAATCATCTTTGCAATCCTCTCCTCTACATCTCTGGAACTTTTCGGAGGCCTATAGAAAACCCCTAACAGGGTGACCTCTCCTTTCCTGTTTCTAACCTCAGCCCATACTACCTCAGTAGACGAGTCCTCATCAAACGTCCTTTCTGCCACCGTAATACTGTCCTTGACTAACAATGCCACCCCTCCCCCTCTTTTACCACCTTCCCTGAGCTTACTGAAATATCTAAATCCCGGCACCTGCAACAACCATTCCTGTCCCTGCTCTATCCATGTCTCCAAAATGGCCACAACATCAAAGTCCCAGGTACCAACCCATGCCGCAAGTTCACCCACCTTATTCCGGATGCTCCTGGCATTGAAGAAGACACACTTTAAACCACCTTCCTGCCTGCCGGTACACTCCTGCAACTTTGAAACCCTACTCATGACCTCACTACTCTCAACCTCCTGTATACTGGAGCTACAATTCAGGTTCCCAAGCCCCTGCTGAACTAGTTTAAACCTTCCCGAAGAGCATTCGCAAATTTCCCCCCCAGAATATTGGTACCCCTCTGGTCCAGATGCAGACCATCCCGTTTGTAGAGGTCCCACCGACCTCAGAATGAGCCCCAATTATCCAGAAATCTGAAACCCTCCCTCCTGCACCATCCCTGTAGCCACGTGTTCAACCCCTCTCTCTCCCTATTCCTCGTCTCGCTATCACGTGGCACGGGTAACAACCCAGAGATAATAACTCTGTTTGTCCTAGATCTAAGTTTCCACCCAAGCTCCCTGAATTCCTGCCTTACATCTCCATCCCTTTTCCTACCTATTTCGTTGGTACCTATGTGGACCACGACTTGTGGCTGCTCCCCTTCCCCCTTAAGGATCCCGAAAACACGATCCGAGACATCATGCACCCTGGCACCTGGGAGGCAACACACCAACCGTGAGTCTTTCTCGTTCCCACAGAATCTCCTATCTATCCCCCTAACTATGGAGTCTCCAATGACTAACGCTCTACTCCTCTCCCCGTTCCCTTCTGAACAACAGGGACAGACTCTGTGCCAGAGACCTGTACCCCATGGCTTAACCCTGGTAACCCCCCCCCAACAGTATCCAAAGCGGTATACTTGTTACTAAGGGGAACGGCCACTGGGGATCCCTGTACTGACTGCTTCCTCACAGCCCCTCTCACCGTCACCCATCTATCTTTTCGGAGTAACTACATCCCTGAAGCTTCTATCTATGACCACCTCTGCCTCCCGAATGATCCGAAGTTCATCCAACTCCAGCTCCAGTTCCCTAACGCGGTTTCTGAGGAGCTGGAGATGGGTGCACTTCCCACAGATGAAATCAGCAGGGACACTGACGGCGTCCCTCACCTCAAACATTCTGCAGGAGAAACATTGCACTACCTTCCCTGTCATCCCCTCTAGATAAAAAAAGAAAGAGCTTACCTGTTATTCACTCCCCTTCTCAGCAAGCACTCACTCAGCAACCTCTGTGCCCCGCACGATAACACCTGAGGGAAAATAAATAAAAACTACTTACCAGTCACCAGCCAATCCCTTACCTGCAGGCTGTACTTCACGGTTCAACTTTCCACTTCGACCTGCCCTCGAGCCTTCCTCTTGATCCTGACAGCGGTTGTTTTTTTTTGGTTAGAGGAGGGGGTAGGGAGGGAAACACTGAAGAAGTGTTTCGGGTTTAAGTGTCACTTGACAAGAGCTCCTCCACAAACCACCTCCAAGTTAGGTTGAGCACACAGACGTATGCAAATTTCCCCTGCAACGGCCAATCAGCAGCTCCGCTCTACTGCCCTCTGCTGGATGCTTGCCTTCACTTGAACAGCTAGGGTCTCTTGCTCAGGTACGCCTCCAAGTTAGGGTGAGCACACGGACGTATGCAAATTTCCCCTGCAATGGCCAATCAGCAGCTCTGCTCTACTGCCCTCTGCTGGATCCAATGGCGCGGGGGTGCCCATAATGTGAAACCCCATTGACCAGCTGCCAGGACGGAGGATCCCGCTGCTGGCGGGGGCGCACCGCACCAGAAAACGGGTGCGGCGGGACAGAGAATCCCGTCGATTGCTTTCACTCTGTCGTAGCCTGCCCCTTTAAGGGGGTGAATTTCCAGAGGGTCATGTGACCTGTAGGGCCAATCGGGCCAGGGCATGCAAATCATGGGGCTGAGTGCGGTTTTTACTGTTAGTAAGGAGTTTGGAGTCGTGCAGTACGGTTGCCTTTATCTCATTCTCTGTGAATAGTTATTTGCCTTAATCAACCCCTTTCTTCATTAATCTACTTGATGGTCTCCAGTCTTTCAAGATACCACACTCTTTCCAGAGAAGAACAAAAAGAGTGTACATATGGCTTCACTCGAATTTCTGACTTCCTCACAGTACAGAGTGACATTAACTGCACATATGTCACTTTACAGAAGCTGCATCTAAATATAGAGATGAACCTCAACCACAGAATTCCACTCCTTGAATGTGCGGTTGATATATGGGCATGCTTTGTGCAGAATGCAGGGCAATTACCGCTGTCCTGCCAAGATGGCGGCTAGTCTACTGTACCATCTGCATTTGAACCACCACATCAAACCAGAGGATGGTTGCTAAACAACATGGGCTACCACTGACCGCTGACTCTGGTACACATCCCAAGCACACGTGAGAAGCATGCATACATCGAGGACTGTGCTGTCACATGGAATTTCATTGAGCAGACCAGGGGGTGCTTCAGCAACACTAACCACTGCATGGAACACTCTGGAGGAGCTCTGTAATAGTTGTGTGTCCTGATTTATCATGGTCTGCTGTATCCTCGCTAACCTTGCTCGTGTCAAGACCTTGCCCCTGCGACCAGGTATATGGCAATCAGCCAGGGAGGAGGGGGAGGAGGAACAAAGAACAAGAACAAAGAACAAAGAAAAGTACAGCACAGGAACAGGCCCTTCGGCCCTCCAAGCCCGTGCCGACCATGCTGCCGACTAAACTACAATCTTCTACACTTTCTGGGTCCGTATCCCTCTATTCCCATCCTATTCATTTATTTGTCAAGATTCTCCTTAAATGTCACTATCGTCCCTGCTTCCACCACCTCCTCCAGCAGCAAGTTCCAGGCACCCACTACCCTCTGTGTAAAAAGCTTGCCTCGTACATCTCCTCTAAACCTTGCCCCTCGCACCTTAAACCTATGCCCCCTAGTAATTGACCCCTCTACACGGGGGAAAAGCCTCTAACTATCCACTCTGTGTATGCCCCTCATAATTTTGTAGATCTCTATCAGGTCCCCCCTCAACCTCCGTCGTTCCAGTGAGAACAAATCGAGTTTATTCAACCACTCCTCATAGCTAATGCCCTCCATACCAGGCAACATTCTGGTAAATCTCTTCTGCACCCTCTCTAAAGCCGCCACATCTTTTGGTAGTGTGGCGACCAGAATTGAATAATATCCTTAAGTGTGGCCTAACTAAGGTTCTATACAGCTGCAACATGACTTGCCAATTTTTAGACTCAATGCCCCGGCCAATGAAGGCAAGCATGCCGTATGCCTTCTTGACTACCTTCTCCACCTGTGCTGCCCCTTTCAGTGACCTGTGGACCTGTACACCTAGATCTCTCTGACTTTCAATACTCTTGAGGGTTCTGTCATTCACTGTATATTCCCTACCTGCATTAGACCTCCCAAAATGCATTACCTCACATTTGTCCGGATTAAACTCCATCTGCCATCTCTCCGCCCAAGTCTCCAAACAATCTAAATCCTGCTGTATCCTCCGACAGTCCTCATCGCTATCCGCAATTCCACCAACCTTTGTGTCATCTGCAAACTTACTAATCAGGTTACATTTTCCTCCAATTTATTTATATATACTACAAACAGCAAAGGTCCCAGCGCTGATCCCTGCGGAACACCACTGGTCACAGCCCTCCAATTAGAAAAGCATCCTTCCATTGCTACTCTCTGCCTTCTATGGCCTAGCCAGTTCTGTATCCAGCTTCTATGACCTAGCCAGGGGAAGATGAAGAGAAAGGGAGGAAGCAACCAGTGCATCCCTTTTCTGTCCAGGTTGTCCGTGATCAGCTCTTCTCACTCTGGTACCAGTGAACACAACCCCAACTCCCCATTCACTAACAGTCCCACACTTTTTGAATCTTCTGATCCTCTCCTTGGCCATAATGCTGAAGTAAAAGCCAGCATAGTAGACAAAATCCAACAAATATGAGAAACCAACAGACCATCCAATATTCCATATGAGAGTCAGCTATTCAACAATATGCTTTCCATGAGTGCCTGTCTTCCACGTGCTTTGTCTACCCTAGTGCTCCTCCACTCTGCTAGCCCAGTGACTGCAGCATGGTTGGTGGAAGACTGCTGACTTTCAGTTGAGGAGACTACAGAATGACCTCACACAGCTCTAATCCTCAAAGGCCTGATTTCGGACTGCACCACCTCGACATGGGAGGCAGCAGTTTGGATTGGTTGGTTTTGAGAGACAACTGCGAGGGTACTGGAGGAGTGACAAGGGGCGACCTGAGAGGGGGCAGCAGGATTGTGGTCAACAGTGCCGCTGCCACTACCTCAGAGTGGCACCTCATCAACTCCAGTAATCTATTGAGGGGCGCAGATTGCTAGACTGCTGGGAGAACCTGCAAGCCCCTTTCTCATGATGGCAGCAGTCTGACCTTCCGCTGCAGAGCTGAGAGATTTGGTGCCTTCAGCCTGTTTTGCAATGGAAGCTGAGATATCAGCAAGCAAACACTGCACATTGCATACGTCTGCTTATTCTCATAGAGCTGGCCGCCACTTGCACACTGCAAAGAATGGGCTGTAAACCTAAACAAAGCCCTGTGCTAAGATCATGCTGAACTGCTCCTTGTTGCTTGACAGTATTACGGTCCCGGACCACACCCCAACATTTGCTAGGATACCAGACAGAAACCCCAATATTTTATTTTAATTTTGTAAGACCACGAGGAAGGATATTTTGATCCAGGAGTGATTACATGTCCAAATAGGGATTAAAACAAATCTATTACTAACATAGGATTAAACTAACTTTAACATCATGAAGAAAATAGTATCCAATTAGCAGTTAAACAATGCTTAACAATGAAATAAAACACTAATTCCTAACTGCTATCTTTTATCTCACTAAAGCAAACTCCATCTCAGGTCAAAACCCGCTTTTAAACGCAGTTAGCGACCCATAAATACTTGCTATAAAGAGATGTCTTAGATAAACCTCTTTGAAAGAGAGATCCTTCAGGAACCAGCTTGCAGATTCTTGTCTGTGTCAGACCATTGTTTAGCCTGCCAGACTTTTCAGGAACTGCTGTCTGTTCACAGGCAAAATCTTTAACTGAGCTGAACACTAGAACTCAACACCTGGCTGCTTCATCCCCTGGCTTCACCCATCAATTACATCATCTTACTAAAGCTAAATATGATGGCCGCGATTTTAAGGCCGCGTTGCGCTTGAGCGACAGCGCGACATGGCCGCTAGATTGTAGGAGAGGCCAAACTCGGGAACCGTGCCAGGCTCTGATTGGCTTGCAATCTAAGCTGCCCGCTCCCGTTGCGGAAATCAGGATTCTGCTGTGATCTCATCGCCTTCCTAGCAAGTGGTCACGTGGACGCCGATTAGTACACCTTTTTAAAAACGTGAAGCTGACGGAATGTCTACTGAGGGGATCCAAGGAGGTGATCAGCCACCTTCAGCCCTGGGCAAGGAGCCCGGGGGGCATTGGGTTGCTGCCCCAATGCTTGGGGGGTGGGGGAATCTCAGTTCCGGATGGGACCGTCATCGGTGGGGGATCAGCCCTAGGCTGGATGGGGGGGGGGGGGGGGGGGGGGGGGGGTTGAGGGGTCTTGTAATCTGAGCAGAGGATGTTACTAATGGTAAAGCTGGGAAATGTGGCATTTGAAGATTCATTAACTCACCTTGATCACTCAAATAACTTTTTTGGCACTTGCACTCAAGTCCAAAGTATGAGACTGCTGGCAATAACCTGATGCTCATCTACTCTTAATGTCTTCTCAAAGTTTGCTTAGAGGGTCTCCTGACCCCTGGGGGTAGAGTCCCTCTCTTCTCCTTTCAACCTCCTGCGCCATGGCCTCCAGTGCTGCGTCAGAGAGCTTGGCTTGGAGCTATAATTCACTCCCATTGTGTGCTATTCCTGTGGCTTTCCAGGATAAAGCCACTTGCGCAATGAATTCCAACCCCATGACCTACCGAGGACACACTTCCACTTTAAGAAGTGTTTTTTAAAAAATGAATTCATGGGATGTAGGCATTGCCCTTGAGAAGGTAGGTGGTGGTGAGCTGCCTTCTTCAACTGCTGCAGTCCACGTGGCGTAGCTACACCTACACTGCTGTTCTGGAGGGTGTTCCAAGATTTTGACCCAGTGATAGAGAAGGAACGGCGATATGTTTGCAGGTCAAGGTGGTTAGTGTCTTGGAGGGGAACTTGTAGATGGTGGTATTCCCATGCATCCGCTGACTCATCCTTCTGGATGGTAGTGGTCTAGATGGTTTGGAAGGTGCTGTTAAAGGAACCTTGGTGAGTTCCTGCAGTGAATCTTGCAGATGGTACATGTAATGTTCTTGTTGGATGGCCTGATTTATATTACAAGAACACCTGTAGCTCAAGCTATAAACTTTATAGTTTATTAACATCAACTGTGGGTCAAATATATACAAAACAATAGATGAATAACAGTACTAACATGCACAAACAACCTCTCTCTTCCAGCTGCCTAGTCAATCTGAGGTCACCTAACTCTAGCATTCACTTACTAATGCGACTCCTAGTGGTCAGTCGGTGAATTACAACACAATCATGATATCACTACAGTATACACTACTGCTCCTGCATTGGTGGTGGAGGAAGTGAATGTTTGTGGAAGGGGTGCCAATCAGGCGGCCTGCTTTATCCTGGATGCTGTTGAGCTTCTTGAGCATTGGAGCTACACTCATCCAGACAGGTGGATATTCCATCACACTCTTGACTTCTGCCTTGTGAACAGGTTTTGGGGAGTCAGGAGGTGAGTTACTTGCCACAGGATTCTTAGCTTTTGACTTACTCCTACAGTCACAGTATTTATATGGCTAGTCCAATTCATTTTCTGGTCAATGGTAACTCCCAGGATGTTGATAGGGTGTTTATAGATAATAAGCACTCGGTCCATGTGATCTACTGGACTGGTTTTGAGCATCTTTGAGGTTCAAAGTGGAATTTTCCAGAGCATTTGTTTTCTCTTTTTGGTTTTGTTTTCTGTTTTTTTTTGTCTCTTGTTCGAATAATTCCTTCCTTATATCCTTTTAACAGATTTGAAAAGCTAGGGGGAATAATGTTTTTGCCAATTTACTTACTGTGGTGCAAAACATTCATCTTAAAACCCCCTAACGTATAAAACTTGCCTGTGGAGAACATAACTGGAATTGCGAGCGTGACTTATCCAAACCTATTCACGCAATCTCGTCTTGAAGTTATTGTTAGTCGAAGTTTGGACTAAGTCAAACATTTGTCTTTAAACCATTGTCTTTAATTTTGCTGGATGTAACTGTGTTGTTGTTTTATTAACTTTGGATTATTCAAGAGATTGTTGGATAATTATGTCCTGTCACATTGTATCTTTGTTCTTGATCTTTTTTCTTCCCGAACTAAAACCTTTGTGGTGAAAGCTTATCTTTCGCAATTCCCTTATTTATGCTGCAGTTATTTTCTGCTTTTATACTACCCTTCTGTAATATAAATGTGTTTTAACTTAACAACCCTTTTAGCTTCATATCATTAATGCCATCAAATTTACTTATTGTTCAGAAAATAAAAGTTGTTTTAAGGGATTTATATTTGCATTGGTAAACATTAGAAATCAGGTGTAGTTTTAAGTGGGGTAAAACCTATTGCTAGATTCATGCTGGACAGAGGTTTTTGTATGTGTGGGGGTTGGTTTCAATCCCAATGTGATTCTATTGTGCTGAGAGATGGCTATGGCATGAAGAGTAAATAAACCAGCAGCGGTTGCTTCGCCTTGTAAGGTAGAGAAACCTTTCAGCTTTAGTTTATCTAATTTGATTGCAGTTGGAGATAGGTAGTGAGAGAAAAGGTAGCTCTCATGGGTCTGCTCGAAGCAGTTGGTTTTAGAACGCCTCTCAGCATTGTGAGAAGAAAAGTCATACTATGGAGTAATGGTTAAAAGAACAGATGCTGGAAATCTAAAGTCCAGCAAGTTAAGGAAACTACAGCAATGAAGAGAGGTTTCCAAGAAATCTGGTGTTAATAGAACAGAGGAAACTTGTAATCAGAATCGCTTACTGTTTAGTCACAGAAGAGTTGAAAAGGCATTGAATCGTGAGAGACCAGAACGATATCTGCATTAATGATAAGGTTTGTGAGAAATTACTACGGTTTGGGAGACATTGGGCAGAATTCTCCATCGGGCTGACGCCCCCCCCCCCCCCCCCCCCACCCCCAGACGGCGCCACCCACTGGCAGGACAGTACGCCACCCACCCAAGAGCAGCAGTAACAGTAGTCTGTGCAGGAAGGCACCAGATGGGGGCCGTAGAGCGTTCTGCTAGTATGGAGAGCGCCAGCCCCTGGCAGCAGGGATGGGCACCAACAGGGCCAGGGGTGCATAAAGCAGAGTGCCAAGGGGAGCGGCCAGGGGTGGGTGTGGGCATTGGGGGGCGGCAGGGGGACATGTGGGGGCAGGGTCCGCAGTGCAGCCCAGTGGACCTGTTTGGGCACGGGGGGTACACACCATGCTAACATGTCTGACTTTCACCCCCTCCAGACAATGGACTTCGGAATTCAACCAGGAATGGTGACCTTCATCCTAGTCGCCACAGCCCTGGGTGAAGCACTGAGGCTGTACGAGCTGGACCTTCTTGAGGGGGACCTTGCCGCAGTGGAGCCTACTCCAGAGGAACAGGAGGCAGCCAGTGAGGGTGGAGAGTCGGCCGCCCAACAGGCCGAGGAGAAGGTGGGAAGGAGGCAACGCATGAGGGCTCGAGTGTACCGGCAGCGCCTGTCATTCGAGGACCTGCCGGACCGGGCGTGCCGTTGAAGACTCCGGCTGAGCAGGGGACAGTGCAACATATCTGCCAGATCATGGTGCACCTGGCACCGTGGGGGTATGGGGGAGGACACCCGTTCCCGGTGGCCGCCAAGGTGACGGTCGCCCTGAACATTTACACAATGGGGTCCTTCCAGGAACCGAGTGGGGTCTGTCCTGAATCTCAAAAAGCTCGGTGCACAGATGCATCTGCACCATCACGGAGGCCATATATGCCCGGTCGGCACTATACATCAAATTTAATGTGGACCAAACCCACCAGGATGCCCGGCCACGGGGTTTGCAGTTATCGCCGAGGTGCCCCAGGTCCAGGCAGTGATCGATAGGATGCAAGTCACCCTATGAGCACTGATGATTGACAGACTGGTCTCCACAAACCAAAAAGGGTGCCACTCGATGAACGTTCAACTGGTTTGTGACCATGAAATGTCCATCATATGTGCCCGCTACCCGGGCAGTGTGCACAATGCCTTTACCCTGGCACTCTCGAGAGTTCATGACCTCTTCGAGGCGTACCTCCGGCTGAGGGGTTGGCTCCTGGGAACAGGGTTTATCTGCTGAAGTAATGGCTGTTGACGCCTACCTGGCAACAGACCTTAGCGGAAACATGCTAGTACGACACCCACGCTGCGACCAGGGGCCTGATCGAGAGGTGCTTTGGAATTCTGAAGATGGAATTCAGGTACCTGGACCGCTCTGGAGTGGTCATCCAGTATGGAACCGGAGAGTCTCCCACATTGTGGTGGCCTGCCACGTCCTCCACAACATCGCGCAGCAGATGGGTGACGTGCTAGAGGAGAGAGATGAACACCAGCCCTCGTCTGATGGGGAGGATGCAGAGGAGGGCCAGAATGGGCAGGACATGGAGCCTTGGTAGGCACAGGAGGCAACACAATGTGTGCGCCAGGGCCGACGCGCATGGGACACTCTTCTAATCACCTCCAGGTTCGTCGACCAAGAGGCCCGGCCAGTGGCACGGACATCCCATCCCACCCCCACCCCTGCCACTGACCACCTCGTCCCATGAACACCCTCCTTGCACCACCCCCCACCCCCCTTACAACGCCCTCTGTTATTCCTATCTGCCTCACTACGGGGTGTGGGCCCTGGGTTGGCAGGACCCGAAGGCCCTCGGGCTACTCCATGGGACGAGGGTACGAGCGGAGCTGATCACTGAGGCTCCCCCGAGACTTGGCGCTACCAGTCCTAGAGGCCTGCTCCCATCCCAACCAGCATCTCGATTCTCGCGGCCATGGAGCACAGAGATTGGACCACCTACCTTTGGAATTGCGTCACATCTCCAAGTGACTGTGCAACCACTTTCTGGATCTGTGCCACATCAACCAGTGCCCGGGCATAGCTGCTGACACCCTCAGCAAAGCCCGCTGTGACTGGGCCACGCTCTGGAGCGCTGCTGCAATGTCCAGGTGGCCCTGGTATATGGCTGCCTGTGATAGAGCCCTGCCCTAGGCCTCGGTCACCGCCCGCACAGCGTGTCCCAGGCCTCGGACATCCTGTCCCATGGCCGATACCTTCCTCTCTAAGGCCTCCACCGCAGATGCCACCTGTGTGGTGTTAGCATGGGTGGCAGGCATTGTCGGCACCACCTCCTGCAGGAGGGTGAACTCCTCCAACTGTACCTGCAGGTGCTGGATGGTTACCAACACCCCCTTATGCAGTCGCTAGCTCTGCGACTGTATCTTCACCGAAGATGGGATCGGCCTTTCCAGAAGCACAAAACCAACCTGGGTGGCAGCTAGTCCCTGGGATTGGCCCGCCCTCGACCGTTCGCCCCCTCGGGGGTTCCAGTCTTCACCTGATGTACCACAGCACATGTGTGGTGAGCACTAGATAGTGCCCGAGGAGCCTCTTCACTAACATGCCTAACCGTGTCTCTGGGATGGTGGAAGGTGTTGGAGACATCTGTGACAGGAAGTCAGTGTCATCCCCGGACTGGTCCTCCGGGTCCTCTTCCACTTTGCTCTCTTCTTGGGTTTTGGGTTGGGATTGCGGTTGGAATCAGGGGACACAAGAAAGGCCTGCCTCATCGCCTGGAGATCCCGCAAAACACAAGACAGGATGTATAATTGGATATCGATTGGGGTGGCGCTGGAGTGGGGGCGTGGGGGTAGTGGTGGTGTAGGGGGTGATGGTGGAGAGGGAGGTGTGGGGGTGGTGGTGGTGATGGAGGGGGAGGTGTGGGGGCGGTGGTGGAGGGGGAGGTGTGGGGACGGGGGTCTGGGGGAGGGGAGGTATGGGGCGGTGGAGGGGGAGGTGTGGGGGCAGTGTAGGGGGAGGGGAGGTGTGGGGGCGGTGTTGGTGGACGGGGAGGGGGAGGGGGGTCTGGGGGCGGTGGTGGTGGACGGGGATCTGGGGGCGGTGGTGGTGGAGGGGAGGTGTAGGGGCGGTGGAGGGGGAGGGGAGGTGTGGGGGCGGTAGGGGGAGGTGTGGGGGCGGTGGAGGGGGAGGGAGGTGTGGGGGCGGTGTTGGTGGATGGGGAGGGGGGTCTGGGGGCGGTGGTGGTGGACGGGGATCTGGAGGTGGTGGTGGTGGAGGGGAGGTGTAGAGGCGGTGGAGGGGGAGGGAGGTGTGGGGGCGGTGGTGGTGGACGGGGGTCTAGGGGCGGTGGTGGTGGCGGGGGAGTTGTGGGGGCGGTGGACGGGAGGTGTGGGGGCAGTGGTGATGGAGGGGGGTCTGGGGGCGGTGGTGGTGGAGTGGGAGGTGTGGGGGCGGTGGTGGTGGAGGGGTTGGTGGTGGAGGGGGTGGTGGTGGAGGGGGTGGTGGTGGAGGGGAGGTGTGGGGGTGGTGGAGGGGGAGGTTTGGAAATGGTGGTGATGGTGGAGGGGGGTGTGGAGGTGGTGGAGGGGGGATGTAGGGGTAGTGGTGGGGTGGTGGTGGAGAGGTTGGGTGTGGAGGTGGTGGTGGTGGAGGGGGAGGTGTGGAGGTGGTAGTGGTGGAGGGGGATATAGGGGTAGTGGTGGGGGAGGGGGTGGGGGTGGAGGGGGTGGTGGTGCAGGGGGAGGTAGTGGAGGGTGTTGGTGGCGGCACAAGTGCCATACAGAACCCTGACTCAGCGGGGTCTCACTTGCTTGCCCGAAGCAGACCTCCGCCTCGGTGACTGCCCTCTCTCCAGGCCCACTAATGAGATCCAGTGTCCGCTGCCCTGCAGCGGGGTGGGGTCGCAGGTCCCGTGGTCTCCCTCCAGCCTTTTCCCTCTCCCAGCAGTTGTGGGCCGCCTTCTCCTCAGGGGGAGACAGAAAACACAGTGTTAGACAGTTGGACGCATGCAGCCCAGGGGAGTGGGTAACTGGTGGTTTTCGTGGCCAGGATACCCGGGCATGGTGGCCAGTATGGGTGCTGGCATGTGGTACAGGGTGGGGTTCGGTCACCCTCCGGGTGGGGTTACGGATGCTTGGGATGGGGGTTGGTGCCGGGGCACAGTGCTGTCTACTCACCCTGGCCGCCCTGAGGAGATTGTGCAGTTTTTTCCTGCACTGCTGTCCAGTCCGGATGGTGTTGCCCACAGCATTCACGACCTCTCCCAGCTGCGCCCAGGCCCGGTGCACTCCTTCCCACCCTGGGTACAGAGTAGCCCGCCTCTCTTCCACCACGTCCAGGAGGGTCTTGGGCTCGGCGTCTGTGAACCATGGTGTCACGCATCTTGTTGCCACCATGTTGGCTGGAATGAGTGTGTGTGTGGGGAGTGGAGTGCTGATATGCAGCTGCGCTTGACAATCCCGAGTTCGGTGAAAGGGACACCGTTTTTCATTGGAATCGTTCCATGTAGCCCCGGTGCTAGCCCACTAATGATTGATGAATTTGTCAGGAGAGACGCCAATTTTTCTGTCATAGAAGCCAACCGATTCAGTTCCAACGTCAACTCTGAAACGGAGAATCCCACCCATTGAAATAATTGTGGAAATCAGTGGCTGGATCTCGAGGTTTGTGTGAAAGCCTTTTGAGACAAAGGAAACCGGAAGGGGTTGGTGTAAAACCTGGAAGCAAAACCTTGATGGAAGCAGCGGATGGAAAGCATAATTTAAAAGAAGATTTGAAAGTATGACTTTTGAAAGCGGAATTTTAAATCACTCGTGTGGAAGCTGGAGTTCAGTGGGACAAGGTGGCTCACGGTATTAGAATCTGCTGCGGGAATTTCGAAGAGAAATCTAGACATTCACTTGGGTTCAGAGCGGAGTGTATGTTACCATAGTCATCTTGTGTGCTCAAAAGGGACTTTGTGTGTCAATGAGACCATTGTAGTTTAAGAGATACTTTGTAATCCATGTTAATCTTAAAATCTATGTGTAATTGTTCAACTAGGGGGAGTAAAGGGGTAATAATCCAACATTTCATGTTTAATACTTTTTTTTTGTTGGTGTTAAAACTAATCAGCGGTCTTGTGACTGTATTCCTCCATGCTTCGTTAAAAAAAGTAAAAGTTAGATTCTCTTGAGCCAGAGTTCCATCCTGGGATCTTTCCATCCAATTATAACATCAACTGGAATTATAGCACATATTTAATCATCTATACATATTTATTGGCATGAAGATGTGCTTATTTTAAATAATAATTTTTAATTCAGTGGCTGGAAACTTGGGTTTGAATGTTTAAGAAGAGACTTTTCAAAGACAGAAAGCTAAGAAAGGATGGCTGGAAATCACAGGCAATAAAATGGCTGCCCCAATTTGCATCACCATGCAGTGTGATGCGCAATCAATTACTCTCAAGACAAGGTGAGGCATAACTAATTGGTTTTAATCTGCTAGAACTCTTCCCCAGCAGCTTCGATACAGAAAGTGAAGGCTGCTGGGACGGCATTGGTTCTTATACTCCGCCTCTCAGGGCGGAGCTATGTACATCAGCCAATGGTAGACTCTTGGGTCTAACCAATGGTCATTCACCTCTCAGGTACTGCAATACCTGGTATTACCACACAGTGCACATTACATTTCATTTGGGCAGAGCAGCCTAGACTCCACCAGAGACAATAAACCCCAAAGAATTGTGAAAGACCCTGGGCGGGATTCTCTGTTGGGTGACACCAAAATCATGAAACGCGATTGGGTGGAGAATAGGTACTGGCACCAGAATCGCGTTGGGTGCCAATTTTATGCCAAATCGCAAGTCTCCATCACCTCAACGGCAGCGTCAGTGCGGTCTGAAATGCAAGTACATTAAACACCGTTTGCATGTCATTAGCGGGCCTGACCCAGTATTTTCCAGGGACTCCTCAATTCTCCGCCTCCAAAGGGCCGACATCCCAAAAGCATGGTTCACTTGCGCTTTTAAAAATCGTGAAACCAGCATCGTGGCTGATGAGGGAGAGAGAGGAGGTAGGACATGGAGGAGTGACTGTGGGCTGCCGGGCCGGATACTGTCGGGATGGCTGGGGTGAGGGGAGCCCTGCCAGGGCCGGGGAGGGCGGGATGACAGGGGAACAGGCCGAGTGCCGGGGTGACCCCTCACGGGACTGGGGCTGTGTCCAGTCACGGACCGCCATTGCCACAGCCTGCAAGGTAGCCATCTTGCCGCGCACTACTGACCAGCCCTGGTTCTGCAGAGTGGCAGCGGCTATATGGATGCCCCCACCCCACACCACCCAACCCTCCGCAAGGGCCAAAGTAGCCCTTACGTGTGCGCCAGGCTGGGGGAGCGGAACGTACCATTGGCAAGGGCAGTGCCAACCAGCAGAAACCCTGGCATCATGGGCAACAACGGGGCCAGGGGTGTGGATTTGGGGCGTGGGAAGACATGCAGACGCACAGCCCGCAGTGCCAACCGGGGCCACCATGTAGCCCTTTGGACCTATTGAGTGTGGGTGGTGGGGTGAGGGTGGGCATGATGGTGGTGTGTGGGTGATGGTGGGTGTGAGGGTGGTGTGGGGTTGAAGGTGGTGTGAGGGTGGGGGTGAGGGAGGTGTGGGGGTGAGGGTTGGGGTGAGGCTGAGGGTGATGTGGGGGTGGGAGATTGGGTAAGAGTGGTGGGAGGGTGAAGGTAATGTGGAGGTGAGAGTGGTGTGGTGTTGGGGTGAGGCTGGTGTGGGTAGTGTTGGGTGGGGGGGGGTTGACAACGTGTCATGGGCAACCGCAACTCAGCAGGGTCTCACCTCCTCGCCTGCGCCCGAACTCCGCCCCAGGAACCTCCCTTTACTCCGGGCCGCCAACCACATCCACACCCCTCCACTCTGCCACCATGAGGGGCCGCAGGCCCGGCGGATCCCCTCCAGTCTTCTCCCGCTCCTGGCAGTTGCTTGTGGGTGGCCTTCTTTTGGCGTGGGGGGGGGGGGGGGAAACAGAAAACGACAGTGTTAGACAGTCCAACGCATGCAGCCCAGGGAGTGGGTAGCTGGTGGCCTCAGTGGCCAGGGCACCCGGCCATGACGGGTGCAGACAAGTGCTGCAGGGTGGGGGTTTGCCCTCTGTTTCTGGGGGGGGTAGGATTATGGGTGTGTGGGGCGGGGTTTGGTGCTAGGTACACAGTGCTGCCGACTCACCCTGGCTGCCCTGAGGAGGTCTTGCAGTTTTTTCCGGTACTGCTGTCCGGTCCGGATGCTGTTACCCATGGTGCTCACGGCCTCTGCCACCTCTGCCCAGGCACACCGAATGGCCCTGGCTGGAGTACAGGGTCATCCGCCTCTCCTCCAAGGCGTCCAGGAGGGTCTCGAGCTCAGCATCTGTGAATCTTGAGGCTCCTCGCTGCCATCTTGTTGCCTGGGATGGTGTGTGTAGGGAGTGCAGTGTGTATATGCAGCTGCATCTTTCAGCCTCCTGAGTGTCAATCGCGAAACCGGCAAATCCGGCACCGTTTCTCATTGGAATCGATTGTGTTCCATGTGGCGCTGCTGCTAGCCCCTTAACAATAGTTGAATCAGTCCAGGTGCGGCGCCAGTTTTGCTGTCGTGGAACTCCACGAATTCTGCACCGGCGTCATCATTTAGGGCTGGATTCTCCGATTTTGAGGCTATGTCTGGTGGAAGTATCTCGTCTTCCGACCAAAAAGTCAGTGCCGCCCCTGCACCGATGCTCCGCCCGGTGGGGGCTAGCAGCCACGCCATGTAAACCCTGCTTTACCTGCAGATACTGACGGAGAATTGCCAGGTCCGTGGCCCCGCATGTGCACGGTGGCGACACGCGGTGGCCGCGATGAACAACATGGCACCGGCCACACTGCCAGCTAGTACGCCCCTGTAACCCCCTTCACCACCCCTGGACCACCACCCACCAGTCCCCCCAGCCCCCGCCGAAGCTCCCCCTGGCCAGTGGAATGGATCCCGCCTCTCCTCCCCCCAACTGTGACGTCGCTGGACACAGTCCGCAGCCGCCACGCGAGGTCCCCGAAAACTGTGAGCACCCGTGTGCCGCGTCATCGGGAAGTTGGCGCAATGGCGGGGAAGCATCGGGGGAAGGCCTTCAGGTGACCCCCCGAGGCCTTCCCAATGGTGTGCAACGTATTCAGCGATGATGCTGTTTTTGAGGGGGCAGAGCATCCAAAAAATGGCATCGCACCCGATTTTGCCGTCAAAACGGATTCTCCGGCCAATCGCCGAAGGCGATTTCGGAGTTGGCAATCGGAGAATCCAGGCCTTAGTCTCAGAAACGGAGAATACCTCCGCTATCTCCTGTGCTATCAACAATTCCCGTACCGGCCGAACAGGCGACGGAATGTGGCGACTAGGGGCTCTTCACAGTAACTTCATTGAAACCTACTTGTGACAATAAGCGATTATTATTATTATTAAGGCAGTATGACAAGCAGCTAAGATTCAACTGTTGGACATGGGCCATTAAATCTAATCACCTCGGCCATGAGATAATGGCTAAGGTAACTTTGCAGACATGAGCGAATTCAAGCTACCTTTTAGAATATACAAACCGCAGCCTTATTTAGATTGCTTCCACTCCCTGACAGTGGAGGGAGCAAGTCACATGACCCCCAAACACAATTTGCAACAATATGTATTCCAATTATGAAAACCAATATAGTTAAAGCCCACAGAATTTTGCAGAGTTGATGCTCAGATGCTGATGCATTGAGTAAGCAGGTGAAGCTATTGAACTTATTCTCTCTCCACCCTTCCTGATAGGAAATTGTTAGATATTATTTTGTATATGGTTACAGTAATGTCATTAAAAACTCTGGTTTATGACACATGCAGGCAGTATGTCTGGGGCAGCATGGTAGCATAGTGGTTAGCACAATTGCTTCACAGCTCCAGGGTCCCAGGTTCAATTCACGGCTTGGGTCACTGTCTGTGCGGAGTCTGCACGTTCTCCCCATGTGTGCGTGGGTTTCCTCCGGGTGCTCCGGTTTCCTCCCACAGTCCAAAAATGTGCAGGTTAGGTGGATTGGCCATGCTAAATTGCCCTTAGTGTCCAAAATTGCCGTTAGTGTTAGGTGGGGTTATTGGGTGATAGGGATAGGGTGAAGGTGTGGGATTGGGTAGGGTGCTCTTCCAAGGAGCCGGTGCAGACTCAATGGGCTGGATGGCCTCCTTCTGCACTGTAAATTCTATGATTCTATGATAAAGTTGTGATTAAGGGGTCATAAAAGTGCCATAATCATTGACTTTAACCAGATACTTGTCTACAGATAGATGTCCAATGGGAATTTATTTTGATTTTGGAGGATTCCTGGTGTGTAGATTATTTATTAGTCTTGGATAAACAGCTCATGGGACATCTTCGTGGGAGGAGACAGAAGAATACCTTATGATGTAGTTCCGATGTGGAACCAGGTCTGAATATAGTTTACAGTTTGCTGTAGGATTTTAGTTTAACAAGACAGGTCATCAGCTGGCTCCTGAAAGGTTCTCTCCAAGGTCTTTACACAGAGAAAACCAAGGAAAGCTGATTGTTAACTTTATTTCTAAGTGGTCTTTGAACTATATTGGTTTGCATAATTGGAATATATATATAGTTGCAGGTGTAAGGAGTAAGTTAAATTTTCCCCTTTTATTTAAGAACTGTTTTAACTGTAGAGCTATACATTGTTGCTAATATGATTGATTTTGTATTTAAATTAAAGTTTGTCTTAACACAAACGATACCTATTGGTCAGTGTTATCACTTCTGTGGTGAAGTATCCTTTTGTCACAATTTTAAAATTACAAATTGTTGGGTTCTCGTTCCGGGATCCGAATAGCTGATCAATACCAACCAGGAGCGTACCTACGGTGCAAAGTGATATTTTAAAACAGAGATTCTGCTCAACGCCCCTGTCTCCAGAGGAACAACCAAATTAACCGTCCACAAATTTAAATCAAAACATCGGGATCATTAAAGGAGCATCTGACCAACCGAGTCACTGAGCCACTCCTATTCCTTTTACTATGGGACAGTAGCTTGATCAACCTGTTCTTCCTCACACTGTCATCTGTATTTATGGATGTGTGGACCCTCTGAGTGTGTGTAAGCACGTGAAGGTTGGCACATATTTTATTATTTTACCCAGATTTCTGTAAAACTAACTTCTAACTCAAGAAAACCTGTCCGATTGGTGATTTAATGATTGCAGAGTGTAAACAGTCAAAACACTTACAGGATTGGCAAGTACATCCTTTTAAATTAAAAAAAACCTTATGATCAAACAAGGAGAGGCGGAAGAGGGGAGCCATTTGACCCCCTCCTCATCTGGTCGTAGCACTACCCTCGGGGTACAGGTTCTTTGGTCCTGAAATGTATCCTTTCCCAACATTATCAGCTTCAGTTATGGGCGAAGACAGACCTTGTGAGTGCATATTGTACCCACGCTTTTAATCCCAAAAATGGTCTGGACATGTTCCTTCTGCTTGCAGAGGACAGGCCCTGTGAGTGAATCTATGGAGCTTCTAGCAAGCTTACGTAAGCCTGACTGATAATCTTAAACTGGTTGCTAGCATTATTCTTGGCAGCGTGGTGTGGGGGGGGGGGGGGGGGGGGGGGGCAATAATTCTCTGGTGTATTCTCAACGTCAATGTCTTGACCATTCACAATCAAGCTGACAACCATTCAGCACCCCTTCCTCATGCAGCATAAATTGTTACTCCCTTTGAAATTTGGCATTCTGCAAGATCAAAACCTTTGGCTGCATGTCTCTTTTTTTTCAGCAATTCTTAAGTTCTGTTCCAACAAGCACCTATTTATCCAATCAATCCCAATGGCCTACCCTTTCTCCATAGCCCTGCTGGAAGTAACTGTTGTAGACGGAGGCAACGACTCCACGAGAGACCAGGCTGACAGGATACAACTCACTTTTATTCCACAGTAGTCACAATAATCACTCGTCTGCACTCCACCACAGGGTCTCCTTCCCCGAACTGCTTCCAGGTCGGGGTTTATATTCTGTGTGGTGCTCCTCCAAATGGGAGGAAGCTCCGCCCCCTCATCACCCATACTCTGAAGTGCAGGAGGGGAACCGGATGCTATAGAAGCTCTGTCCGTGTGGGTAGTCGTAACAGTAACTATTCAATCTGCTTCCATTGCCCTTGCAAACAGTGCATTCCAGATAATAACATCTGTCTCCTTACTTTTCTATTTGTTTGTAATATATAATTGCATTCTGTCAGCCCTTGGAAACATCAAGATAAGATTTAACTGATGAGTAATGTTGTTCTGCATTCCTCTAAATAACTGAATAGTTCCTTAATCAATATAAATTAAGTTGGTTTAGGTAGGATGACTCAATCAAATTTACCCATTTCAAATTAAATACTTGGCATAAATTTAAATCACAATCCATTTGCAAAGAACAAAGAACAAAGAACTGTGCAGCACAGGAACAGGCCCTTCGGCCCTCCAAGCCCGTGCCGACCATGCTGCCCGACTAAACTACAATCTTCTACACTTCCTGGGTCCGTATCCCTCTATTCCCATCCTATTCATGTATTATGCCCCTTAAATGTCACTATCGTCCCTGCTCCCACCACCTCCTCCGGTAACGAGTTCCAGGCACCCACTACCCTCTGCGTAAAAAACTTGCCTCGTACATCTACGCTAAACCTTGCCCCTCTCACCTTAAACCTATGCCCTTTAGTGATTGACCCCTCTACCCCGGGGAAAAGCCTCTGACTATCCACTCTGTCTATGCCCCTCATAACTTTGTAGACCTCTATCAGGTCGCCCCTCAACCTCCTTCATTCCAATGAGAACAAACCGAGTTTATTCAACCGCTCCTCATAGCTAATGCCCTCCATACCAGGCAACATTCTGGTAAATCTCTTCTGCACCCTCTCTAAAGCCTCCACATCCTTCTGGTAGTGTGGCGACCAGAATTGAACACTATACTCCAAGTGTGGCCTAACTAAGGTTCTATACAGCTGCAACATGACTTGCCAATTCTTATACTCAATGCCCCGGCCAATGAAGGCAAGCATGCCGTATGCCTTCTTGACTACCTTCTCCACCTGTGTTGCCCCTTTCAGTGACCTGTGGACCTATACTCCTAGATCTCTTTGACTTTCAATACTCTTGAGGGTTCTACCATTCACTGTATATTCCCTCCCTGCATTAGACCTTCCTAAATGCATTACCTCACATTTGTCCGGATTAAACTCCATCTGCCATCTCTCCGCCCAAGTCTCCAAACAATCTAAATCCTGCTGTATCCTCTGACAGTCCTCATCGCTATCCGCAATTCCACCAACCTTTGTGTCGTCTGCAAACTTACTAATCAGACCAGTTACATTTTCCTCCAAATCATTTATATATACTACAAACAGCAAAGGTCCCAGCACTGATCCCTGTGGAACACCACTGGTCACAGCCCTCCAATTAGAAAAGCATCCTTCCATTGCTACTCTCTGCCTTCTATGACCTAGCCAGTTCTGTATCCACCTTGCCAGCTCACCCCTGATCCCGTGTGATTTCACCTTTTGTACTAGTCTACCATGAGGGACCTTGTCAAAGGCCTTACTGAAGTCCACATAGACAACATCCACTGCCCTACCTGCATCAATCATCTTAGTGACCTCCTCGAAAAACTCTATCAAGTTAGTGAGACACGACCTCCCCTTCACAAAACCTCTCCTAATTATTTCTCAGTTAACGTTGATAAAGGTGTGCATGTTAAGTACAGGTAAGCACACTGCATTGGTACGTTCTCTCACTTATCTGGTACATTCCCATGGTCGAGATGTGGAAGAAGGCACGGGAATTAGGCTTGGATCTGACATTCAGCATCTGCTTCTGAAGTGTCCAGTCACAAAGGTTCTGAGCCAAAGACTGCCGGGCCCTTTGCAGCAGTTGCAGAGATGCCGGCCACCAATTGGCTGGGGGAGTAACATGCCCAGAGTAAAAACAGAGTAAAATACTGCGGATGCTGGAAATCTGCAATAAAAACAGAAAATGCTGTACATACTCAACAGGTTTGGTTACAGCATCTGTAGAGAGAGCAACTGAGTTAATGTTTCAAGTCCATTTGACTCTTCTTCGGAGCTAAAGCGAGGAAAAAATGTGTTAGATTTTATACTGTATACGAGGGGGTAGAGCAGGTGGAGCAAAATACAAGGTCAGTGATACGTGTGAGCCATGAGCGATTGTACAAAGATGTGTAGGGCACAAGGCAAAGGGATTGTTTATTGAAGCGTGAAGAACTATAGAAGGTGCTGATAGTGGCATAAAGATAAGGTAGCGGAATGTGTTAATGAGAGAACATGGGTCAGTACTCAGTGGAAGCAAAACTTCAGAACAAGTGACGATTGGCTCTGTGGGAGGAGTTTGTGTGAGGCAAAAAAATGTTTGGATTAAAAAAGGATCGAGATGATGGAGAAAGTTCACAGTCTAAAGTTGTTGAACTTGGTGTTAGGTC
Source organism: Scyliorhinus torazame (assembly GCF_047496885.1). Taxonomy (NCBI): domain Eukaryota; kingdom Metazoa; phylum Chordata; class Chondrichthyes; order Carcharhiniformes; family Scyliorhinidae; genus Scyliorhinus; species Scyliorhinus torazame. The sequence goes on along the minus strand of NC_092719.1, from coordinate 122,326,300 downwards.
CAGAAAGCTGTCACGTGCCTAATATGAAGATGAAGTGTTGTTTCTCCAATTTGTGTGGGGCAAACATACCCAGTAACATCACCAGTTGGCTCCAGGTCTAGGACGGGTCGGAAGCCGGCGGCGGTTAGAGTGCTGAGGGGGTTTATGGACCAGATGAGGGGGGTGGACCCTTGGAGATTTGAAAGGCCGGGGGCTAGGGAATTTTCATTCTTTTCACATGTCCATAAGGCTTATTCCCGAATCGACTTCTTCATCTTGAGATAGCGAGAGTAGAGGATACTGAGTATTCGGCAATAGCCATTTCGGACCACGCCCCGCATTGGGTGGACTTGGAGATGGGGGAGGAGAGGGACCAGCGCCCGCTGTGGCGCTTGGAGGTGGGACTGTTGGCGGGTCCGAGGAAGTATAGAGAGGTACCTGGAGACCAACGACAACGGGGAGGACCGAGTGGGAATGGTATGGGAGGCTCTGAAGGCGGTGGTGAGGGGAGGGCTGATCTCCGTTTGGGCCCACAAGGAGCGGAGGGAGCGGGGGGAGAGGGAGAGGCTGGTGGGGGAGATGGTGAGGGTAGACAGGAGGTTTGCGGAGGAAGGATTGTTGAGGAAGGGGCGTAGCCTCCAGGCCGAATTCGACCTGGTGCCACCAGGAAGGTGGAGGTGCAATGGAGGAAGGCCCAGGGGGCGATTTATGAGTATGGGGAAAAGGCAAGCCGGATGCTGGCGCATCAGCTTCGGAAGTGGGACGCAGCTAGGGAGATCGGAGGAGTTAAGGATAGGGGAGGGAGTGTGGTGCGGAGTGGAGCTGGCATCAATGGGGTCTTCAGGGACTTCTATGAGGAATTGTACCGATCCGAGCCCCCACGTCAGGAGGGAGGGATGGGCCGCTTCCTGGACCAATTGAGGTTTCCAAAGGTGGAAGAGGGACTGGTGGCGGGATTGGGGGCCCCGATTGGGCTGGAGGAGCTGATCAAAGGGATAGGAAGCATGCAGGCGGGGAAGGCACCGGGGCCGGATGGTTTCCCGGTCGAATTCTATAAAAAATATACGGACCTGTTGGGCCCGCTGTTAGGACCTTCAAAGCTTTGGGGGGGGGGGGGCTTTGGCCCCGCGATGTCCCGGGCACTGATCTCCTTGATCCTGAAGCGGGACAAGGATCCCCTGCAGTGTGGGTCTTACAGACCGATTTCCTTGCTGAATGTAGATGCCAAGGTGCTGGCGAAGGTCTTAGCCACGAGGATTGAGGATTGTGTGCCGCAGATCATCCATGAAGACCAGACGGGGTTTGTGAAGGGGAGGCAGTTGAACGCGAATGTGCGGAGGCTTTTCAACATTATCATGATGCCGGCGAGGGAGGGGGAGGCGGAGATAGTGGTGGCGATGGATGCTGAAAAAGCCTTCGATAGGGTAGAGTGGGGGTACCTGTGGGAGGTGCTGAAGAGGTTCGGGTTTGGGGAGGGGTTTGTCAGGTGGGTTAGGCTGTTGTATGAGGTCGCGATGGCGAGTGTGGCCACAAACAGGAGGAGGTCCGAGTACTTTTGGTTGCACCGAGGGACGAGACAGGGGTGTCCCTTATCCCCCCTGCTCTTCGCACTGGCGATTGAACCCCTGGCTATGGCACTGAGAGAGTCGAGGAACTGGAGGGGGTTGGTGCGGGGTGGGGAGGAGCATAGGGTGTCACTTTATGCGGACGACCAGCTGCTGTATGTGGCGGACCCGGTGGGAGGAATGCCGGAGGTAATGAGGATTCTTCGGGAATTTGGGGACTTTTTGGGGTACAAGCTCAACATGGGGAAGAGCGAGCTGTTCGTAGTTCATCCAGGGTCCCAACAGAGGGCGATTGGCGAGCTCCCACTAAAAAAGGCAGAGAGGAGCTTCAGGTATCTGGGAGTCCAGGTGGCCAGGAGCTGGGGGGCCCTGCATAGGCTTAATTTTACAAGGCTGGTGGACCAAATGGAGGAGGAATTCAAGAGGTGGGACACGTTGCCGCTGTCCTTGGCGGGTAGGGTGCAGTCAATCAAAATGACAGTGCTCCCTAGGTTTTTGTTCCTGTTCCAGTGCCTCACCGTGTTTATCCCGAAGGCTTTTTTCAGGCGGGTTAACAGGAGTATAATGGGGTTTGTGTGGGCGCGAGGGACTCCGAGGGTGAGAAGGGTGTTCCTGGAGTGGAGTAGAGATAGGGGGGGGCTGGCGCTGCCCAACCTTTGTGGATACTACGGGACCGTCAATGCAACTATGGTGCGCAAGTGGGTGATGGAGGGGGAGGGGGCTGCATGGAAGAGGCTGGAGACGGCACAACTTGTGTGGGTACGAGTCTGGGGGCGCTGGCAACGGTGCCGCTGCCGCTCCCTCCAAGGAGGTATACCACAGGCCCGGTGGTGGTGGCTGCCCTCAAAATTTGGGGGCAGTGGAGGTGGCACAGGGGGGAAGTGGGGGCCTCGGCGAGGACCCCATTACGGGGGAACCACCGGTTCACCCCAGGAAGAACAGGTGGAGGGTTTGAGGGGTGGCACAGGGCAGGGATACGAAAGTTGGGGGACCTGTTTGTGGATGGGAAGTTCATGAGCCTGGGTGGGCTGGAGGAGAAGTACGGGCTCCCCCCGGGAGACACCTTCAGGTATTTACAGGTAAGGGCGTTTGCCAGATGGCAGGTGGTGGAATTCCCGCACTACGGCCACACACAGTACAGGACAGGGTGCTCCTGGGTGGGGGGGGGGGGGGCGGGGGGAGATCTCGGAAACTTACCAGGTGATGCAGGAGGAGGAGGAGGCCTCGGTGGTGGAGGTAAAAGGTAAGTGGGAGGAGGAGTTGGGAGAGGACATTGAGGAAGGGACGTGGGCAGACGCCCTGGGGAGGGTGAACTCTTCCTCATCATGCGTGAGGCTCAGCCTCATACAGTTTAAGGTGCTGCACAGGACACACATGACCAGGACAAGGATGAGTCGGTTTTTTGGGGGGTGAGGACAGGTGTGTTAGGTGCTCAGGGAGCCCAGCAAACCACACCCATATGTTCTGGGCATGCCCAGCGCTGGAGGAATTTTGGAAGGGAGTAGCGAGGACGGTGTCGAGTGTGGTAGTATCCAGGGTCAAGCCGGGCTGGGGGCTCGCAATATTTGGGGTGGCAGAGGAGCCGGGAATGCAGGAGGTGAAAGAGGCCGGAATTCTGGCCTTTCCGTCCCTGGTAGCCCGGCGAAGGATTCTTCTTCAGTGGAAGGATGCGAGGCCCCCAAGCGTGGAATCCTGGATCAACGATATGGCGGGGTCTATTAAGTTGGAGAGGGTAAAATTCGCCTTGAGAGGGTCAGTACAAGGGTTCTTTAGACGGTGGCAACCGTTCTTAGACTTCCTGGCAGAGTGGTAGACATTGGTCAATGGCAACTCGGGGGGGGGGTCACTTTATTTTTTTTTTGTTTTTGTTATTTACACTGGAGGGTCTGAGAGGTTGTATATACTTGTTATATTAAGTCGGGGTGTTAATGTTAACTTATTATTTATGTACGGGGGGGAGGGGGGTATGGAGGGTTGTTTTTCTGGACTGTGTTTTGTACTTAACCCTGTTGGGTTTGTTTTTCATTTTGTTATTGATATTTTATGAAAACCTTTAATATAAATTTTTTTTCAAAAAAAAGTTCAGAAGGTATAGGAGCAGAATTAGGCCATTTGGCCCAACGAGTCTGCTCCACCATTCTATCATGGCTGATATGTTCCTCATCTGCTACCCACAATGTCACGACCAAGAGCTGGACTGCAGGTAACCAAATCCCAATTTTGTACATCTGTTACATTCTCCACAACTTGGTCCAATCCTTCCAAGTATTTTCACTTCTTCCTTCAGGTAGCATGCCCTGAGAGGACATTGGTGACCATGGACTTCCATTGGATTGGTCCATGATGATGCTGGGCAAAGTGGTTTGCTGTTGCCTTCTGCAGTAGGGATGACCAGGAAACTTTCCCAGTCTTACCGCCTGCCAGCAGGTCTATTGGTTTGGTAGGATTTACAAGCTGATAATCAACCTGTTTGGCAATATTATGAACACACCTGCCATGGGCATCATGTCCTAACTTGGACTTGAACCCACAGCTTATGGAGCGGAGGTAGTGACACTATCACTCCGCCACAAGACCTCGTGCTGTTTCTACTTTTATTGAACCTGAACTTTTATGGTCTCTTACTTATTCAACCAGCTGGAGTGTAAATAGACAAACCCAGTTATTTTTAAAGGATACATAATAAAACATGAAATAACAAAAGACAATCATCTCCAGAGACGGGATACAATCATAGATCTATCCAATTTCTTTAGAAGAAATTTTCAGTAAGGGTGTTTCCTGTGAACAGAGTTAAATCAAGCAAAACTTGAATATATTTATCTAATCTTATATCCTGCTCTCTACCTCCGAAGTGAGATGCTTTTCTTGAGCACAATAGATCTTTGGTCCTTGCAACAGAACCATAATGCTCAATTTCTATTACGTTTTATTTGTTTGTAGGAAATACAGGCGAGGCTGTATATATCGTCTAAACCTAGTTATTGTTACAGCCCTGGTTCCTGTTCCTAACCAGATATTTTTGCAAAGATTACTGAGATATTACAAGGCAGAAACAAACTGTTCAGCTCAATTATTCCAAGCTAGTGTTTATTGGCCTCTTGCCATAAACCTTTATTTCCCTGTCCTTCAACCATTTATCTAATCTACTCTTAAAAGTTGATGTGTTCGCTGCTTCAATCAATGGCTCTGGAAGTTCATTCCATAGCCTATCTCTATATTAAAACAAGTTTCTCTTGCCCTCCGACTAAATCTCTTTCATTTAATCTTACAACATAATTTGTTTTAGACCTTTTGATCACTGGAGAATGTTTGTTTCTAGCTACTCTGACCCTTCACTTCATCACATAAATATCACAATCAAATTCAGCCTTAATCCCTTCTGTTCTAATGAAAACAGCACCAATTCTTTCCTCATGCCAAGTTCCCCCCCCGATGAATATGCACTGTTCTCTCTCTGCTATCTTTGAATGCTTCCGATAGTTTGGAACCAAAATAGCTTGTTGCAGGTCAGTCAGTGTCAGCTGGTTTTGCCGTGTGAAGCCCCAGTACAGATCAGTTCTGAAGAGTGCTTCTAGTTTAGAGTTGACCCTTTCTCACAAAGTTCTGGGATTTTCCAGCCCTTCCAGTGGCGGGAAATTGCTATTGGTGGGACTGGCGAATCCTGGTCTAAGTCTGAAATCAGAGTCCAAGGACATTGGGCGGGATTCTCTGTTGGCTGATAACGAAATTGTGAAACACGATTGGGCGGAGAATAGGTTCTGACGGCAAAATCGCGGCGGGCGCCTATTTGACGCCAAATCGCAGTTCTCCATCACCTTGACAGCGGCGTCAATGCGGTCCGGAATGCACGTACAGTAAACACGTTTGCATGTCATTAGCGGGCCTGACCGGGTATTCTAATGATCTTTATTAGTGTCACATGTAGGCTTACATTAACACTGCAATGAAGTTACTGTGAAAATCCCCTAATTGCCACACTATGGCTTCTGGGGCCTCCGCGATTCTCTGCCTTTGATGGACTGAGTTCCCAAAGGTGCTTTTAAAAATCGTGAAACCAGCGTTGTGGCTGCTGAGGGAGAGAGAGGGGGTGCGGAAAGTGTCCAACATTGCCAGTGTGCTGACAGTTGTGCCGTTGCCTGGGGGCTTCTGACAGGGCTGGGGGGGGGGGGGGGGCAGTAGCTGCAGGTGGCCAGGAGGTGGGCTGTGGGGTAGGGATGGACGGGCACGGAGCATCACTGTTGCAGCCGGAAAGGCAGCTGCTGACAGCCCACTGTGAACGTAGGGCACGGGTCGTATCGGTGTCCCCCCCGGCCACCCACTAGGTGCCCTCTGGCCCCAGCCGACTCATCAGGTGTATGGGCATGCTCTAGCACAGCCAGTGGCATCTTGTTTGCTGGGATGAGTGTATGTTGGGATAGCAATGTGTATATGTGGCTGCAGCTTGTCAGCCTCCCGAGTGTCAGTCACGGTCCCGGCGAATTCCACACTGTTTTTCATTGGAATTGATTGTGTTCCCCATGGGGTCAGTGCTCGCCCCTCCACAGTCGCTGAATCGATCCAGGTTATGACTGAAGTGATATGCACTTAAAGCAAGAGCAAGTGATGTGAGGTGCGTGCTGACTGCTCACAACATTGACTGTGAGAGCCGAGCGTCCAAACAGTAAATATTTCTTTTGTTTTTAACATTTGAAGTTGGTAACAGTTGATGACAATCCTGCGGTCTACTCATGTGGGCCACTCACTAGCCTAGGTTGTCTATCACTGTTGTAGACGGTACATACTGTACACACGGTGCCATATGGTGGAGGGAAATGTTCTTTTCTCATATCTCTTTTTGCAAATTGCTTTAAATCTGTGCCCTCTCAGTTTTGTTCATTTCACGAGTGGGAAGTTCCTCCCTATCCACTGTGTTGAGACCCCTCATGATTTTGAATACCTCTATCAAATCTCTTCTCCCACAAAAACAGTCCTAACTTCTACAATCTATCTTTATGAAGGATGCACAGTGGCAGATACAGAGATATGTTTTAAGAATTGAAGCCTACGACGGTACATAGGACTGCAATTAATCTGGGCAGCAGCTGGAAAGCTTCCACTGTGTCTGAATGCAAGCGGTGAAGGTTACACAGTGCCCAATGCAAGCGGTGAAGGTTACACAGTGCCCAATGCAGGCGGTGAAGGTTGTACAGTGCCCAATGCAGGCGGTGAAGGTTACACAGTGCCCAATGCAGGCGGTGAAGGTTACACAGTGCCCAATGCAGGCGGTGAAGGTTACACAGTGCCCAATGCAGGCGGTGAAGATTACACTGTGCCCAATGCAGGCGGTGAAGGTTGTACAGTGCCCAATGCAAGCGGTGAAGTTTACACATTGCCCAATGCAGGCGGTGAAGGTTGTACAGTGCCCAATGCAAGCGGTGAAGTTTACACAGTGCCCAATGCAGGCGGTGAAGGTTACACAGTGCCCAATGCAAGCGGTGAAGGTTACACAGTGCCCAATGCAGGCGGTACAGGTTGTACAGTACCCAATGCAGGCGGTGAAGGTTGTTCAGTACCCAATGCAGGCGGTGAAGGTTGTACAGTGCCCAATGCAAGCGGTGAAGGTTACACAGTGCCCAATGCAGGAGGTGCAGGTTGTACAGTACCCAATGCAGGCGGTGAAGGTTGTACAGTACCCAATGCAGGTGGTGAAGGTTACACAGTACCCAATGCAGGCAGTGAAGGTTACACAGTGCCCAATGCAGGCGGTGCAGGTTGTACAGTACCCAATGCAGGCGGTGAAGGTTACACAGTGCCCAATGCAGGTGGTGCAGGTTACACAGTGCCCAATGCAGGCAGTGAAGGTTACACAGTGCCCAATGCAGGTGGTGCAGGTTACACAGTGCCCAATGCAGGCGGTACAGGTTGTACAGTACCCAATGCAGGCGGTGAAGGTTGTTCAGTACCCAATGCAGGCGGTGAAGGTTGTACAGTGCCCAATGCAGGCGGTGAAGGTTACACAGTACCCAATGCAGGCGGTGAAGGTTACACAGTGCCCAATGCAGGCGGTGCAGGTTGTACAGTACCCAATGCAGGCGGTGAAGGTTACACAGTGCCCAATGCAGGTGGTGCAGGTTACACAGTGCCCAATGCAGGCAGTGAAGGTTACACAGTGCCCAATGCAGGTGGTGCAGGTTACACAGTGCCCAATGCAGGCGGTACAGGTTGTACAGTACCCAATGCAGGCGGTGAAGGTTGTTCAGTACCCAATGCAGGCGGTGAAGGTTGTACAGTGCCCAATGCAGGCGGTGCAGGTTGTACAGTACCCAATGCAGGCGGTGCAGGTTGGACAGTACCCAATGCAGGCGGTGCAGGTTGTACAGTACCCAATGCAGGCGGTGCAGGTTGTACAGTACCCAATGCAGGCGGTGAAGGTTACACAGTGCCCAATGCAGGTGGTGCAGGTTACACAGTGCCCAATGCAGGTGGTGAAGGTTGTACAGTGCCCAATGCAGGCGGTGAAGGTTGTACAGTGCCCAATGCAGGCGGTGCAGGTTGTACAGTACCCAATGCAGGCGGTGAAGGTTGTACAGTACCCAATGCAGGTGGTGAAGGTTACACAGTACCCAATGCAGGCGGTGAAGGTTACACAGTGCCCAATGCAGGCGGTGCAGGTTGTACAGTACCCAATGCAGGCGGTGAAGGTTACACAGTGCCCAATGCAGGTGGTGCAGGTTACACAGTGCCCCATGCAGGCAGTGAAGGTTACACAGTGCCCAATGCAGGTGGTGCAGGTTACACAGTGCCCAATGCAGGCGGTACAGGTTGTACAGTACCCAATGCAGGCGGTGAAGGTTGTTCAGTACCCAATGCAGGCGGTGAAGGTTGTACAGTGCCCAATGCAGGCGGTGAAGGTTGTACAGTACCCAATGCAGGCGGTGCAGGTTGGACAGTACCCAATGCAGGCGGTGCAGGTTGTACAGTACCCAATGCAGGCGGTGCAGGTTGTACAGTACCCAATGCAGGCGGTGAAGGTTACACAGTGCCCAATGCAGGCGGTGCAGGTTACACAGTGCCCAATGTAGGCGGTGAAGGTTACACAGTGCCCAATGCAGGCGGTGCAGGTTACACAGTGCCCAATGCAGGCGGTGAAGGTTACACAGTGCCCAATGCAGGCGGTGAAGGTTGTACAGTACCCAATGCAGGCGGTGCAGGTAGTACAGTACCCAATGCAGGCGGTGAAGGTTGTACAGTACCCAATGCAGGCGGTGAAGGTTGCACAGTACCCAATGCAGGCGAACGTTGGACAGTACTCACTGGAAGCATTGAAGGTTCCACAGTGCCCAATGCAGGCGAAGGTTGCGCAATGCTCACTGCAGCAGTCAAGAGTGGAGTTTGCCCGCTGCAGACACAGTGGCGTTTGCACGGTGCAGACACAGTGACGTTTGCACCATTCCCGCTGCAGACAGAGTGGCGTTTGCATGGTGCAGCCACAGTGGAGTTTGATCTGTGCAGACACAGTGCCGTTTGCACGGTGCCCGGTGCAGACACAGTGGCATTTGCACAGTGGACACACTGGCGTTTGCAAGTTCTCTGGTGCAGACACAGTGCCGTTTGCACGGTGCCCGGTGCAGACACAAGTGTTGTTTTCACAGTGCAGACAGTGCCGTTTGCACGGTGCCCGGTGCAGACACAGTGCCATTTGCACGGTGCCCGGTGCAGACACAGTGCCGTTTTCATGGTGCCCTGTGCAGACACTGCGCCATTTGCACGGTGCCCGGTGCAGACACAGCGCCACTTGCACGGTGCCCGGTGCAGACACAGTGCCGTTTTCATGGTGCCCGGTGCAGACACATTGCCATTTTCATGGTGCCCGGTGCAGACACAGCGCCATTTGCACGGTGCCCAGTGCAGACACAGTGCCATTTTCATGGTGCCCGGTGCTGACACTGCGGCGTTTTCATGGTGCCCGGTGCAGACACAGTGCCGTTTTCATGGTGCCCGGTGCAGACACATGCCGTTTTCATGGTGCCCGGTGCAGACACATGCCGTTTTCATGGTGCCCGGTGCAGACACAGTGCCGTTTTCATAGTGCCCGGTGCAGACACAGTGCCATTTTCATGGTGCCCGGTGCAGACACATTGCCATTTTCATGGTGCCCGGTGCAGACACTGCAGCGTTTTCATGGTGCTCGGTGCAGACACAGCGCCGTTTTCATGGTGCCCAGTGCAGACACAGCGCCATTTTCATGGTGCCCGGTGCAGACACAGCGCCGTTTTGATGGTGCCCGGTGCAGACACAGTGCCGTTTTCATGGTGCACGGTGCAGACACTGCGGCGTTTTCATGGTGCCCGGTGCAGACACTGCGGCGTTTTCATGGTGCCCGGTGCAGACACTAAGGCATTTTCATGGTGCCCGGTGCAGACACTGCGGCGTTTTCATGCTGCCCGGTGCAGGCACTGCGGTGTTTTCATGGTGCCCGGTGCAGACACAGTGCCGTTTTCATGGTGCCCGGTGCAGACACAGTGCCGCGTTCATGGTGCCCGGTGCAGACACAGTGCCGTTTTCATGGTGCCGATGCAGACAGCGTGCCGTTTTCATGGTGCCCGGTGCAGACACAGTGCCATTTTATGGTGCCCGGTGCAGACAATGCGGCGTTTTCATGGTGCCCGGTGCAGACACATGCCGTTTTCATGGTGCCCGGTGCAGACACAGTGCCGTTTTCATGGTGCCCGGTGCAGACACAGTGCCGTTTTCATGGTGCCCGGTGCAGACACATTGCCATTTTCATGGTTCCCGGTGCAGACACTACAGCGTTTTCATGGTGCCCGGTGCAGACACAGCGCCGTTTTCATGGTGCCCGGTGCAGACACTGCGGCGTTTTCATGGTGCCCGGTGCAGACACAGTGCCGTTTTCATGGTGCCCGGTGCAGACACTGCGGCGTTTTCATGGTGCCCGGTGCAGACAATGCGGCGTTTTCATGGTGCCCGGTGCAGACACTGCGGCATTTTCATGGTGCCCGGTGCAGACACTGCGGCATTTTCATGGTGCCCGGTGCAGACACAATGCCGTTTTCATGGTGCCCGGTGCAGACACAGTGCCGTTTTCATGGTGCCCGATGCAGACAGCGTGCCGTTTTCATGGTGCCCGGTGCAGACACAGTGCCGTTTTCATGGTGCCCGGTGCAGACACAGTGCCGTTTTCATGGTGCCCGGTGCAGACACATTGTCGTTTTCATGGTGCCCGGTGCAGACACTGCAGCGTTTTCATGGTGCCTGGTGCAGACACAGTGCGGTTTTCATGGTGCCCGGTGCAGACACAGTGCCGTTTTCATGGTGCCCGGTGCAGACAATGCGCCGTTTTCATGGTGCCCGGTGCAGACACAGTGCCATTTTCCTGGTGCCCGGTGCAGACACTGCAGCGTTTTCATGGTGCCCGGTGCAGACACATGCCGTTTTCATGGTGCCCGGTGCAGACACAGTGCCGTTTTCATGGTGCCCGGTGCAGACACAGTGCCGTTTTCATGGTGCCCGGTGCAGACACATTGCCATTTTCATGGTGCCCGGTGCAGACACTGCAGCGTTTTCATGGTGCCCGGTGCAGACACAGCGCCGTTTTCATGGTGCCCGGTGCAGACACTGCGGCGTTTTCATGGTGCCCGGTGCAGACACAGTGCCGTTTTCATGGTGCCCGGTGCAGACACTGCGGCGTTTTCATGGTGCCCGGTGCAGACACTGCGGCGTTATCATGGTGCCCGGTGCAGACACTGCGGCATTTTCATGGTGCCCGGTGCAGACACTGCGGCATTTTCATGGTGCCCGGTGCAGACACAATGCCGTTTTCATGGTGCCCGGTGCAGACACAGTGCCGTTTTCATGCTGCCCGGTGCAGACACTGCGGTGTTTTCATGGTGCCCGGTGCAGACACAATGCCGTTTTCATGGTGCCCGGTGCAGACACTGCGGCGTTTTCATGGTGCCCGGTGCAGACACTGCGGCGTTATCATGGTGCCCGGTGCAGACACTGCGGCATTTTCATGGTGCCCGGTGCAGACACTGCGGCATTTTCATGGTGCCCGGTGCAGACACAATGCCGTTTTCATGGTGCCCGGTGCAGACACAGTGCCGTTTTCATGCTGCCCGGTGCAGACACTGCGGTGTTTTCATGGTGCCCGGTGCAGACACAATGCCATTTTCATGGTGCCCGGTGCAGACACAGTGCCGATTACACGGTGCCCGGTGCAGACACAGCGCCATTTGCACGGTGCCCGGTGCAGACACAGTGCCGTTTTCATGGTGCCCGGTGCAGACACAGTGTCGTTTTCATGGTGCCCGGTGGAGACACAGTGGCGTTTTCATGGTGGCGGTGCAGACACAGCGCCATTTTCATGGTGCCCGGTGCAGACACAGTGCCGTTTTCATGGTGCCCGGTGCAGACACAGTGCCGTTTTCATGGTGCCCGGTGCAGACACATTGCCATTTTCATGGTGCCCGGTGCAGACACAGTGCCATTTTCATGGTGCCCGATGCAGACACAGTGCCATTTTCATGGTGCCCGGTGCAGGCACAGTGTCGTTTTCATGGTGCCCGGTGCAGACACAGCGCCGTTTTCATGGTGCCCGGTGCAGACACAGCGCCATTTTCATGGTGCCCGGTGCAGGCACAGTGTCGTTTTCATGGTGCCCGGTGCAGACACAGTGCCGTTTTCACGGTGCCCGGTGCAGACACAGTGTCGTCTTCATGGTGCCCGGTGCAGACACAGTGCCGTTTTCATGGTGCCCGGTGCAGACACATTGCCATTTTCATGGTGCCCGGTGCAGACACAGCGCCATTTGCACGGTGCCCAGTGCAGACACAGTGCCATTTTCATGGTGCCCGGTGCTGACACTGCGGCGTTTTCATGGTGCCCGGTGCAGACACAGTGCCGTTTTCATGGTGCCCGGTGCAGACACATGCCGTTTTCATGGTGCCCGGTGCAGACACATGCCGTTTTCATGGTGCCCGGTGCAGACACAGTGCCGTTTTCATAGTGCCCGGTGCAGACACAGTGCCATTTTCATGGTGCCCGGTGCAGACACATTGCCATTTTCATGGTGCCCGGTGCAGACACTGCAGCGTTTTCATGGTGCTCGGTGCAGACACAGCGCCGTTTTCATGGTGCCCAGTGCAGACACAGCGCCATTTTCATGGTGCCCGGTGCAGACACAGCGCCGTTTTGATGGTGCCCGGTGCAGACACAGTGCCGTTTTCATGGTGCACGGTGCAGACACTGCGGCGTTTTCATGGTGCCCGGTGCAGACACTGCGGCGTTTTCATGGTGCCCGGTGCAGACACTAAGGCATTTTCATGGTGCCCGGTGCAGACACTGCGGCGTTTTCATGCTGCCCGGTGCAGGCACTGCGGTGTTTTCATGGTGCCCGGTGCAGACACAGTGCCGTTTTCATGGTGCCCGGTGCAGACACAGTGCCGCGTTCATGGTGCCCGGTGCAGACACAGTGCCGTTTTCATGGTGCCGATGCAGACAGCGTGCCGTTTTCATGGTGCCCGGTGCAGACACAGTGCCATTTTATGGTGCCCGGTGCAGACAATGCGGCGTTTTCATGGTGCCCGGTGCAGACACATGCCGTTTTCATGGTGCCCGGTGCAGACACAGTGCCGTTTTCATGGTGCCCGGTGCAGACACAGTGCCGTTTTCATGGTGCCCGGTGCAGACACATTGCCATTTTCATGGTTCCCGGTGCAGACACTACAGCGTTTTCATGGTGCCCGGTGCAGACACAGCGCCGTTTTCATGGTGCCCGGTGCAGACACTGCGGCGTTTTCATGGTGCCCGGTGCAGACACAGTGCCGTTTTCATGGTGCCCGGTGCAGACACTGCGGCGTTTTCATGGTGCCCGGTGCAGACAATGCGGCGTTTTCATGGTGCCCGGTGCAGACACTGCGGCATTTTCATGGTGCCCGGTGCAGACACTGCGGCATTTTCATGGTGCCCGGTGCAGACACAATGCCGTTTTCATGGTGCCCGGTGCAGACACAGTGCCGTTTTCATGGTGCCCGATGCAGACAGCGTGCCGTTTTCATGGTGCCCGGTGCAGACACAGTGCCGTTTTCATGGTGCCCGGTGCAGACACAGTGCCGTTTTCATGGTGCCCGGTGCAGACACATTGTCGTTTTCATGGTGCCCGGTGCAGACACTGCAGCGTTTTCATGGTGCCTGGTGCAGACACAGTGCGGTTTTCATGGTGCCCGGTGCAGACACAGTGCCGTTTTCATGGTGCCCGGTGCAGACAATGCGCCGTTTTCATGGTGCCCGGTGCAGACACAGTGCCATTTTCCTGGTGCCCGGTGCAGACACTGCAGCGTTTTCATGGTGCCCGGTGCAGACACATGCCGTTTTCATGGTGCCCGGTGCAGACACAGTGCCGTTTTCATGGTGCCCGGTGCAGACACAGTGCCGTTTTCATGGTGCCCGGTGCAGACACATTGCCATTTTCATGGTGCCCGGTGCAGACACTGCAGCGTTTTCATGGTGCCCGGTGCAGACACAGCGCCGTTTTCATGGTGCCCGGTGCAGACACTGCGGCGTTTTCATGGTGCCCGGTGCAGACACAGTGCCGTTTTCATGGTGCCCGGTGCAGACACTGCGGCGTTTTCATGGTGCCCGGTGCAGACACTGCGGCGTTATCATGGTGCCCGGTGCAGACACTGCGGCATTTTCATGGTGCCCGGTGCAGACACTGCGGCATTTTCATGGTGCCCGGTGCAGACACAATGCCGTTTTCATGGTGCCCGGTGCAGACACAGTGCCGTTTTCATGCTGCCCGGTGCAGACACTGCGGTGTTTTCATGGTGCCCGGTGCAGACACAATGCCGTTTTCATGGTGCCCGGTGCAGACACTGCGGCGTTTTCATGGTGCCCGGTGCAGACACTGCGGCGTTATCATGGTGCCCGGTGCAGACACTGCGGCATTTTCATGGTGCCCGGTGCAGACACTGCGGCATTTTCATGGTGCCCGGTGCAGACACAATGCCGTTTTCATGGTGCCCGGTGCAGACACAGTGCCGTTTTCATGCTGCCCGGTGCAGACACTGCGGTGTTTTCATGGTGCCCGGTGCAGACACAATGCCATTTTCATGGTGCCCGGTGCAGACACAGTGCCGATTACACGGTGCCCGGTGCAGACACAGCGCCATTTGCACGGTGCCCGGTGCAGACACAGTGCCGTTTTCATGGTGCCCGGTGCAGACACAGTGTCGTTTTCATGGTGCCCGGTGGAGACACAGTGGCGTTTTCATGGTGGCGGTGCAGACACAGCGCCATTTTCATGGTGCCCGGTGCAGACACAGTGCCGTTTTCATGGTGCCCGGTGCAGAGACAGTGCCGTTTTCATGGTGCCCGGTGCAGACACATTGCCATTTTCATGGTGCCCGGTGCAGACACAGTGCCATTTTCATGGTGCCCGATGCAGACACAGTGCCATTTTCATGGTGCCCGGTGCAGGCACAGTGTCGTTTTCATGGTGCCCGGTGCAGACACAGCGCCGTTTTCATGGTGCCCGGTGCAGACACAGCGCCATTTTCATGGTGCCCGGTGCAGGCACAGTGTCGTTTTCATGGTGCCCGGTGCAGACACAGTGCCGTTTTCATGGTGCCCGGTGCAGACACAGTGTCGTCTTCATGGTGCCCGGTGCAGACACAGCGCCATTTTCATGGCGCCCGTGCAGACACAGTGCCGTTTTCATGATGCCCGGTGCAGACACTGCGGCGTTTTCATGGTGCCCGGTGCAGACACAGTGCCGTTTTCATGGTGCCCGGTGCAGACACAGCGCCGTTTTCATGGTGCCCAGTGCAGACACAGTGCCGTTTTCATGGTGCCCGGTGCAGACACTGCAGCGTTTTCATGGTGCCCGGTGCAGACACTGCGGCGTTTTCATGGTGCCCGGTGCAGACACAGTGTCGTTTCCATGGTGCCCATTGCAGACACAGTGCCATTTTCATGGTGCCCGGTGCAGACACATTGCCATTTTCATGGTGCCCGGTGCAGACACAGCGCCGTTTTCATGGTGCCCGGTGCAGACACAGCGCCATTTTCATGGTGCCCGGTGCAGACACAGTGTCGTTTTCATGGTGCCCGGTGCAGACACAGTGTCGTTTTCATGGTGCCCGGTGCAGACACTGCGGCGTTTTCATGGTGCCCGGTGCAGACACAGTGTCGTTTCCATGGTGCCCGGTGCAGACACAGAAACGTTTTCATGGTGCCTGGTGCAGACACAGTGTCGTTTTCATGGTGCCCATTGCAGACACAGTGCCATTTTCATGGTGCCCGGTGCAGACACAGCGCCATTTTCATGGTGCCCGGTGCAGGCACAGTGTCGTTTTCATGGTGCCCGGTGCAGACACAGTGCCGTTTTCATGGTGCCCGGTGCAGACACAGCGCCATTTTCATGGTGCCCGGTGCAGACACAGTGCCGTTTTCATGGTGCCCGGTGCAGACACAGCGCCATTTTCACGGTGCCCGGTGCAGACACAGTGTCGTCTTCATGGTGCCCGGTGCAGACACAGCGCCGTATTCATGGTGCCCGGTGCAGACACAGCGCCATTTTCATGGTGCCCGGTGCAGACACAGTGTCGTCTTCATGGTGCCCGGTGCAGACACAGAGCCGTTTTCATGGTGCCCGGTGCAGACACAGTGCCGTTTTCATGGTGCCCGCTGCAGACACAGTGCCGTTTTCATGGTGCCCGGTGCAGACATTGCGGCCTTTTCATGGTGCCCGGTGCAGACACTGCGGCGTTTTCATGGTGCCCGGTGCAGACACAGTGCCATTTCATGGTGCCCGGTGCAGACACAGTGCCATTTTCATGGTGCCCGGTGCAGACACACTGCCATTTTCATGGTGCCCGGTGCAGACACTGCAGCGTTTTCATGGTGCCTGGTGCAGACACAGCGCCATTTTCATGGTGCCCGGGGCAGACACAGTGCCGTTTTCATGGTGCCCAGTGCAGACACTGCGGCCTTTTCATGGTGCCCGGTGCAGACACAGCTCCATTTTCATGGTGCCCGGGGCAGACACAGTGCCGTTTTCATGGTGCCCAGTGCAGACACTGCGGCCTTTTCATGGTGCCTGGTGCAGACACTGCGGCGTTTTCATGGTGCCCGGTGCAGACACTGCGGCGTTTTCCTGGTGCCCGGTGCAGACACTGCGCAATTTTCATGGTGCCCGGTGCAGACACTGCGGCATTTTCATGGTGCCCGGTGCAGACATAATGCCGTTTTCATGGTGCCCGGTGCAGACACAGTGCCGTTTACATGCTGCCCGGTGCAGGCACAGTGCCGTTTTCATTGTGCCCGCTGCAGACACAGTGCCGTTTTCATGGTGCCCGGTGCAGACACAGATCCGTTTTCATGGTGCCCGGTGCAGACACAGAGACGTTTTCATGGTGCCCGGTGCAGACACAGAGCCGTTTTCATGGTGCCCGGTGCAGACAGTGCGGCGTTTTCATGGTTCCCGGTGCAGACACAGTGCCGTTTTCATGGTGCCCGGTGCAGACACTGCAGCGATTTCATGCTGCCTGGTGCAGACACAGTGCCGTTTTCATGGCGCCCGGTGCAGACACAGTGCCGTTTTCATGGTGCCCGGTGCAGACACTGCGCCGTTTTCATGGTGCCCGGTGCAGACACAGTGCCATTTTCATGGTGCCCGGTGCAGACACTGCGCCGTTTTCATGGTGCCCGGTGCAGACACAGAGCCGATTTCATGGTGCCCGGTGCAGACACAGTGCCGCTTTCGTGGTGCCCGGTGCAGACACTGCGGCGTTTTCATGGTGCCCGGTGCAGACACAGTGCCGTTTTCCTGGTGCCCGGTGCAGACACTGCAGCGTTTTCATGGTGCCCGGTGCAGACACAGTGCCATTTTCATGGTGCCCGGTGCAGACACAACGCCGTTTTCATGTTGCCCGGTGCAGACACAGTGCCATTTTCATGGTGCCCGGTGCAGACTCTGCGGTGTTTTCATGGTGCCCGGTGCAGACACAGTGCCATTTTCATGGTGCCCGGTGCAGACTCTGCGGTGTTTTCATGGTGCCCGGTGCAGACACAGTGCCGTTTTCATGGTGCTCGGTGCAGACACAGTGCCGTTTTCATGGTGCCCGGTGCAGACACAGTGCCGTTTTCATGGTGCCCGGTGCAGACACAGTGGGGTTGGCCCTGTGCAGACACAGTGGGGTTTGCACGGTGCCCGGTGCAGACACAGTGGGGTTTGCCCGGTGCAGACACAGTGGGTTTGCATGGTGCCCGGTGCAGACACAGTGGGGTTTGCATGGTGCCCAGTGCAGACACAGTGGGGTTTGCATGGTGCCCGGTGCAGACACAGTGTGGTTTGCATGATGCCCGGTGCAGACACAGTGGGGTTTGCACGGTGCAGACACAGTGGGGTTTGGCCGGTGCAGACACAGTGGGGTTTACATGGTGCCCGGGGCAGACACAGTGGGATTTGCACTGTGCCCGGTGCAGACACAGTGTCGTTTTCATGGTGCCCGGTGCAGACACTGCGGCGTTTTCATGGTGCCCAGTGCAGACACAGTGCCATTATCATGGTGCCCGGTGCAGACACTGCAGCGTTTTCATGGTGCCCGGTGCAGACACAGTGCCATTATCATGGTGCCCGGTGCAGACACTGCAGCGTTTTCATGGTGCCCGGTGCAGACACAGCGCCGTTTTCATGGTGGCCGGTGCAGACACAGTGGGGTTTGCCCGGTGCAGACACAGTGGGGTTTGCACGGTGCCCGGTGCAGACACAGTGGGGTTTGCAGGGTGCAGACACAGTGGGGTTTGCACAGTGCCCGGTGCAGACACAGTGTCGTTTTCTTGGTGCCCGGTGCAGACGCAGTGGGGTTTGCACAGTGCCCGGTGCAGACACAGTGGGTTTGCACGGTGCCCGGTGCAGGCACAGTGGTGTTTGCACGGTGCCCGGTGCAGACACAGTGGGGTTTGCCCGGTGCCCGGTGCAGACACAGTGGGGTTTACCCGGTGCAGACACAGTGGGGTTTGCCCGGTGCCTGGTGCAGACACAGTGGGGTTTGCCCGGTGCAGACACAGTGGGGTTTGCCCGGTGCCCGGTGCAGACACAGTGGGGTTTACCCGGTGCAGACACAGTGGGGTTTGCCCGGTGCAGACACAGTGGGGTTTACCCGGTGCAGACACAGTGGGGTTTGCCCGGTGCAGACACAGTGGGGTTTACCCGGTGCAGACACAGTGGGGTTTGCCCGGTGCAGACACAGTGGGGTTTGCCCGGTGCAGACACAGTGGGGTTTACCCGGTGCAGACACAGTGGGGTTTGCCCGGTGCAGACACAGTGGGGTTTACCCGGTGCAGACACAGTGGGGTTTGCCCGGTGCAGACACAGTGGGGTTTGCCCGGTGCCTGGTGCAGACACAGTGGGGTTTGCCCGGTGCCTGGTGCAGACACAGTGGGGTTTGCCCGGTGCCCGGTGCAGACACAGCGCCGTTTTCATGGTGCCCAGTGCAGACACAGTGCCGTTTTCATGGTGCCCGGTGCAGACACTGCAGCGTTTTCATGGTGCCCGGTGCAGACACTGCGGCGTTTTCATGGTGCCTGGTGCAGGCACTGCGGCGTTTTCATGGTGCCTGGTGCAGACACTGCGGCGTTTTCATGGTGCCCGGTGCAGGCACAGTGTCGTTTCCATGGTGCCCATTGCAGACACAGTGCCATTTTCATGGTGCCCGGTGCAGACACATTGCCATTTTCATGGTGCCCGGTGCAGACACAGCGCCGTTTTCATGGTGCCCGGTGCAGACACAGCGCCATTTTCATGGTGCCCGGTGCAGACACAGTGTCGTTTTCATGGTGCCCGGTGCAGACACAGTGTCGTTTTCATGGTGCCCGGTGCAGACACTGCGGCGTTTTCATGGTGCCCGGTGCAGACACAGTGTCGTTTCCATGGTGCCCGGTGCAGACACAGAAACGTTTTCATGGTGCCTGGTGCAGACACAGTGTCGTTTTCATGGTGCCCATTGCAGACACAGTGCCATTTTCATGGTGCCCGGTGCAGACACAGCGCCATTTTCATGGTGCCCGGTGCAGGCACAGTGTCGTTTTCATGGTGCCCGGTGCAGACACAGTGCCGTTTTCATGGTGCCCGGTGCAGACACAGCGCCATTTTCATGGTGCCCGGTGCAGACACAGTGCCGTTTTCATGGTGCCCGGTGCAGACACAGCGCCATTTTCATGGTGCCCGGTGCAGACACAGTGTCGTCTTCATGGTGCCCGGTGCAGACACAGCGCCGTTTTCATGGTGCCCGGTGCAGACACAGCGCCATTTTCATGGTGCCCGGTGCAGACACAGTGTCGTCTTCATGGTGCCCGGTGCAGACACAGAGCCGTTTTCATGGTGCCCGGTGCAGACACAGTGCCGTTTTCATGGTGCCCGCTGCAGACACAGTGCCGTTTTCATGGTGCCCGGTGCAGACATTGCGGCCTTTTCATGGTGCCCGGTGCAGACACTGCGGCGTTTTCATGGTGCCCGGTGCAGACACAGTGCCATTTCATGGTGCCCGGTGCAGACACAGTGCCATTTTCATGGTGCCCGGTGCAGACACACTGCCATTTTCATGGTGCCCGGTGCAGACACTGCAGCGTTTTCATGGTGCCCGGTGCAGACACAGCGCCATTTTCATGGTGCCCGGGGCAGACACAGTGCCGTTTTCATGGTGCCCAGTGCAGACACTGCGGCCTTTTCATGGTGCCCGGTGCAGACACAGCTCCATTTTCATGGTGCCCGGGGCAGACACAGTGCCGTTTTCATGGTGCCCAGTGCAGACACTGCGGCCTTTTCATGGTGCCTGGTGCAGACACTGCGGCGTTTTCATGGTGCCCGGTGCAGACACTGCGGCGTTTTCCTGGTGCCCGGTGCAGACACTGCGCAATTTTCATGGTGCCCGGTGCAGACACTGCGGCATTTTCATGGTGCCCGGTGCAGACATAATGCCGTTTTCATGGTGCCCGGTGCAGACACAGTGCCGTTTACATGCTGCCCGGTGCAGGCACAGTGCCGTTTTCATTGTGCCCGCTGCAGACACAGTGCCGTTTTCATGGTGCCCGGTGCAGACACAGATCCGTTTTCATGGTGCCCGGTGCAGACACAGAGACGTTTTCATGGTGCCCGGTGCAGACACAGAGCCGTTTTCATGGTGCCCGGTGCAGACAGTGCGGCGTTTTCATGGTTCCCGGTGCAGACACAGTGCCGTTTTCATGGTGCCCGGTGCAGACACTGCAGCGATTTCATGCTGCCTGGCGCAGACACAGTGCCGTTTTCATGGTGCCCGGTGCAGACACTGCGCCGTTTTCATGCTGCCTGGTGCAGACACAGTGCCGTTTTCATGGCGCCCGGTGCAGACACAGTGCCGTTTTCATGGTGCCCGGTGCAGACACTGCGCCGTTTTCATGGTGCCCGGTGCAGACACAGTGCCATTTTCATGGCGCCCGGTGCAGACACTGCGCCGTTTTCATGGTGCCCGGTGCAGACACAGAGCCGATTTCATGGTGCCCGGTGCAGACACAGTGCCGCTTTCGTGGTGCCCGGTGCAGACACTGCGGCGTTTTCATGGTGCCCGGTGCAGACACAGTGCCGTTTTCCTGGTGCCCGGTGCAGACACTGCAGCGTTTTCATGGTGCCCGGTGCAGACACAGTGCCATTTTCATGGTGCCCGGTGCAGACACAACGCCGTTTTCATGTTGCCCGGTGCAGACACAGTGCCATTTACATAGTGACCGGTGCAGACACAGTGCCATTTTCATGGTGCCCGGTGCAGACACTGCGGTGTTTTCATGGTGCCCGGTGCAGACACAGTGCCATTTTCATGGTGCCCGGTGCAGACTCTGCGGTGTTTTCATGGTGCCCGGTGCAGACACAGTGCCGTTTTCATGGTGCTCGGTGCAGACACAGTGCCGTTTTCATGGTGCCCGGTGCAGACACAGTGCCGTTTTCATGGTGCCCGGTGCAGACACAGTGGGGTTGGCCCTGTGCAGACACAGTGGGGTTTGCACGGTGCCCGGTGCAGACACAGTGCCGTTTTCATGGTGCCCGGTGCAGACATAATGCCGTTTTCATGGTGCCCGGTGCAGACACAGTGCCGTTTACATGCTGCCCGGTGCAGGCACAGTGCCGTTTTCATTGTGCCCGCTGCAGACACAGTGCCGTTTTCATGGTGCCCGGTGCAGACACAGATCCGTTTTCATGGTGCCCGGTGCAGACACAGAGACGTTTTCATGGTGCCCGGTGCAGACACAGAGCCGTTTTCATGGTGCCCGGTGCAGACAGTGCGGCGTTTTCATGGTTCCCGGTGCAGACACAGTGCCGTTTTCATGGTGCCCGGTGCAGACACTGCAGCGATTTCATGCTGCCTGGTGCAGACACAGTGCCGTTTTCATGGCGCCCGGTGCAGACACAGTGCCGTTTTCATGGTGCCCGGTGCAGACACTGCGCCGTTTTCATGGTGCCCGGTGCAGACACAGTGCCATTTTCATGGTGCCCGGTGCAGACACTGCGCCGTTTTCATGGTGCCCGGTGCAGACACAGAGCCGATTTCATGGTGCCCGGTGCAGACACAGTGCCGCTTTCGTGGTGCCCGGTGCAGACACTGCGGCGTTTTCATGGTGCCCGGTGCAGACACAGTGCCGTTTTCCTGGTGCCCGGTGCAGACACTGCAGCGTTTTCATGGTGCCCGGTGCAGACACAGTGCCATTTTCATGGTGCCCGGTGCAGACACAACGCCGTTTTCATGTTGCCCGGTGCAGACACAGTGCCATTTACATAGTGACCGGTGCAGACACAGTGCCATTTTCATGGTGCCCGGTGCAGACACTGCGGTGTTTTCATGGTGCCCGGTGCAGACACAGTGCCATTTTCATGGTGCCCGGTGCAGACTCTGCGGTGTTTTCATGGTGCCCGGTGCAGACACAGTGCCGTTTTCATGGTGCTCGGTGCAGACACAGTGCCGTTTTCATGGTGCCCGGTGCAGACACAGTGCCGTTTTCATGGTGCCCGGTGCAGACACAGTGGGGTTGGCCCTGTGCAGACACAGTGGGGTTTGCACGGTGCCCGGTGCAGACACAGTGGGGTTTGCCCGGTGCAGACACAGTGGGTTTGCATGGTGCCCGGTGCAGACACAGTGGAGTTTGCATGGTGCCCGGTGCAGACACAGTGGGGTTTGCATGGTGCCCGGTGCAGACACAGTGTGGTTTGCATGATGCCCGGTGCAGACACAGTGGGGTTTGCACGGTGCAGACACAGTGGGGTTTGCCCGGTGCAGACACAGTGGGGTTTACATGGTGCCCGGGGCAGACACAGTGGGATTTGCACTGTGCCCGGTGCAGACACAGTGTCGTTTTCATGGTGCCCGGTGCAGACACTGCGGCGTTTTCATGGTGCCCAGTGCAGACACAGTGCCATTATCATGGTGCCCGGTGCAGACACTGCAGCGTTTTCATGGTGCCCGGTGCAGACACAGTGCCATTATCATGGTGCCCGGTGCAGACACTGCAGCGTTTTCATGGTGCCCGGTGCAGACACAGCGCCGTTTTCATGGTGGCCGGTGCAGACACAGTGGGGTTTGCCCGGTGCAGACACAGTGGGGTTTGCACGGTGCCCGGTGCAGACACAGTGGGTTTGCAGGGTGCAGACACAGTGGGGTTTGCACAGTGCCCGGTGCAGACACAGTGTCGTTTTCTTGGTGCCCGGTGCAGACGCAGTGGGGTTTGCACAGTGCCCGGTGCAGACACAGTGGGTTTGCACGGTGCCCGGTGCAGGCACAGTGGTGTTTGCACGGTGCCCGGTGCAGACACAGTGGGGTTTGCCCGGTGCAGACACAGTGGGGTTTGCCCGGTGCCGACACAGTGGGGTTTGCCCGGTGCAGACACAGTGGGGTTTGCCCGGTGCCCGGTGCAGACACAGTGGGGTTTACCCGGTGCAGACACAGTGGGGTTTGCCCGGTGCAGACACAGTGGGGTTTACCCGGTGCAGACACAGTGGGGTTTGCCCGGTGCAGACACAGTGGGGTTTACCCGGTGCAGACACAGTGGGGTTTGCCCGGTGCAGACACAGTGGGGTTTGCCCGGTGCAGACACAGTGGGGTTTACCCGGTGCAGACACAGTGGGGTTTGCCCAGTGCAGACACAGTGGGGTTTGCCCGGTGCAGACACAGTGGGGTTTACCCGGTGCAGACACAGTGGGGTTTGCCCGGTGCAGACACAGTGGGGTTTACCCGGTGCAGACACAGTGGGGTTTGCCCGGTGCAGACACAGTGGGGTTTACCCGGTGCAGACACAGTGGGGTTTGCCCGGTGCAGACACAGTGGGGTTTACCCGGTGCAGACACAGTGGGGTTTGCCCGGTGCAGACACAGTGGGGTTTACCCGGTGCAGACACAGTGGGGTTTGCCCGGTGCAGACACAGTGGGGTTTGCCCGGTGCCTGGTGCAGACACAGTGGGGTTTGCCCGGTGCAGACACAGTGGGGTTTGCCCGGTGCCTGGTGCAGACACAGTGGGGTTTGCCCGGTGCAGACACAGTGGGGTTTGCCCGGTGCAGACACAGTGGGGTTTGCCCGGTGCAGACACAGTGGGGTTTGCCCGGTGCCTGGTGCAGACACAGTGGGGTTTGCCCGGTGCCTGGTGCAGACACAGTGGGGTTTGCCCGGTGCAGACACAGTGGGGTTTGCCCGGTGCAGACACAGTGGGGTTTGCCCGGTGCAGACACAGTGGGGTTTGCCCGGTGCCTGGTGCAGACACAGTGGGGTTTGCCCGGTGCAGACACAGTGGGGTTTGCCGGTGCAGACACAGTGGGGTTTGCCCGGTGCAGACACAGTGGGGTTTGCCCGGTGCAGACACAGTGGGGTTTGCCCGGTGCAGACACAGTGGGGTTTGCCCGGTGCCCGGTGCAGACACAGTGGGGTTTGCCCGGTGCCCGGTGCAGACACAGTGGGGTTTGCCCGGTGCCCGGTGCAGACACAGTGGGGTTTGCCCGGTGCCTGGTGCAGACACAGTGGGGTTTGCCCGGTGCAGACACAGTGGGGTTTGCCCGGTGCCCGGTGCAGACACAGTGGTTTGCCCGGTGCAGACACAGTGGGGTTTGCCCGGTGCCTGGTGCAGACACAGTGGGGTTTGCCCGGTGCAGACACAGTGGGGTTTGCCCGGTGCAGACACAGTGGGGTTTGCCCGGTGCCCGGTGCAGACACAGTGGGGTTTGCCCGGTGCCCGGTGCAGACACAGTGGGGTTTGCACGGTGCCTGGTGCAGACACAGTGGGGTTTGCCCGGTGCTCGGTGCAGACACAGTGGGGTTTGCCCGGTGCCTGGTGCAGACACAGTGGGGTTTGCCCGGTGCCCGGTGCAGACACAGTGGGGTTTGCCCGGTGCCCGGTGCAGACACAGTGGGGTTTGCCCGGTGCCCGGTGCAGACACAGTGGGGTTTGCCCGGTGCAGACACAGTGGGGTTTGCCCGGTGCCCGGTGCAGACACAGTGGGGTTTGCCCGGTGCTCGGTGCAGACACAGTGGGGTTTGCCCGGTGCAGACACAGTGGGGTTTGCCCGGTGCCCGGTGCAGACACAGTGGGGTTTGCCCGGTGCCCGGTGCAGACACAGTGGGGTTTGCCCGGTGCCCGGTGCAGACACAGTGGGGTTTGCCCGGTGCAGACACAGTGGGGTTTGCCCGGTGCCCGGTGCAGACACAGTGGGGTTTGCCCGGTGCCTGGTGCAGACACAGTGGGGTTTGCCCGGTGCCTGGTGCAGACACAGTGGGGTTTGCCCGGTGCTCGGTGACGGCTCCGCGAGCGGACCGGAAAAACATTTCTCAGCTGGTGATGACGTGTATCCGGCCGTTTTTAAGCGCGCGGTTTTCACTCCGAAAGAGAAAATGTGGGAGAGAATGAAGGTAAGAGTGAGGGAAAGAGAGTGTGGGAGGTGGGAGAGAGTTTGGGAGGAGGAGGAGGAGGAGGGAGAGTTTGGGGGGGGGGGAAGAGAGAGAGTTGGGGGGGGGGGGGGGAAGAGAGAGAGTTGGGGGGGGGGGGGAAGAGAGAGAGTTGGGGGGGGGGGAAGAGAGAGAGTTGGGGGGGGGGGAAGAGAGAGAGTTGGGGGGGGGGAGAGAGAGAGTTGGGGGGGGGGGGGGAGAGAGAGAGTTGGGGGGGGGGAAGAGAGAGAGTTGGGGGGGGGGAAGAGAGAGAGAGTTGGGGGGGGGGAAGAGAGAGAGAGTTGGGGGGGGGAAGAGAGAGAGAGTTGGGGGGGGGAAGAGAGAGAGTTGGGGGGGGGGAAGAGAGAGAGTTGGGGGGGGGGAAGAGAGAGAGTTGGGGGGGGGGAAGAGAGAGAGTTGGGGGGGGGAAGAGAGAGAGTTGGGGGGGGGGGAAGAGAGAGAGTTGGGGGGGGGGAAGAGAGAGAGTTGGGGGGGGGGAAGAGAGAGAGTTGGGGGGGGGGGAAGAGAGAGAGTTGGGGGGGGGAAGAGAGAGAGTTGGGGGGGGGGAAGAGAGAGAGTTGGGGGGGGGGAAGAGAGAGAGTTGGGGGGGGGGGAGAGAGAGAGAGTTGGGGGGGGGGAGAGAGAGAGAGTTGGGGGGGGGGGAAGAGAGAGAGTTGGGGGGGGGGGAGAGAGAGAGAGTTGGGGGGGGGGAGAGAGAGAGAGTTGGGGGGGGGGAGAGAGAGAGAGTTGGGGGGGGGGGGAGAGAGAGAGAGTTGGGGGGGGGGGAGAGAGAGTTGGGGGGGGGGGAGAGAGAGAGTTGGGGGGGGGGGAGAGAGAGAGAGAGTTGGGGGGGAGGAGTGCGTGTTGGGGGGGAGAGAGAGTTGTGGGGGGAGGAGTGCGTGTTGGGGGGGAGGAGTGCGTGTTGGGGGGGGGAGAGAGAGTTGTGGGGGGGGGGAAGAGAGAGAGTTGGGGGGCGGGGGAGAGAGAGAGTTGGGGGGGGGGGAGAGAGAGAGTTGGGGGGGGGGAGAGAGAGAGTTGGGGGGGCGGGGAGAGAGAGAGTTGGGGGGGCGGGGGAGAGAGAGAGTTGGGGGGGCGGGGGAGAGAGAGAGTTGGGGGGGCGGGGGAGAGAGAGAGTTGGGGGGGCGGGGGAGAGAGAGAGTTGGGGGGGCGGGGGAGAGAGAGAGTTGGGGGGGCGGGGAGAGAGAGAGTTGGGGGGGCGGGGGAGAGAGAGAGTTGGGGGGCGGGGGAGAGAGAGAGTTGGGGGGGGGGAGAGAGAGAGTTGGGGGGGGGGGGAGAGAGAGAGTTGGGGGGGCGGGGGAGAGAGAGAGTTGGGGGGGCGGGGGAGAGAGAGAGTTGGGGGGGGGGAGAGAGAGAGTTGGGGGGGGGGGAGAGAGAGAGTTGGGGGGGGGGGAGAGAGAGAGTTGGGGGGGGGGAGAGAGAGAGTTGGGGGGGGGAGAGAGAGAGTTGGGGGGGGGAGAGAGAGAGTTGGGGGGGAAGAGAGAGTGTTTGGGGGGGAGAGAGAGTTGGGGGGGGAGAGAGAGAGTTGGGTGGGGGAGAGAGAGAGTTGGGTGGGGGAGAGAGAGAGAGTTGGGGGGGGAAGAGAGAGAGAGTTGGGGGGAGAGAGAGAGAGTTGGGGGGGGGAGAGAGAGAGAGTTGGGGGGGGGAGGAGAGAGAGAGTTGGGGGGGGGGGAGAGAGAGAGAGAGTGTGGGGGGGGAGAGAGAGAGAGTTGGGGGGGAGAGAGAGAGAGTTGGGGGGGGGAGAGAGAGAGAGTTGGGGGAGAGAGAGTTGGGGGGGGAGAGACAGAGTTGGGGGGGGGAGAGAGAGAGAGTTGGGGGGGGAGAGAGAGTTGGGGGGGGAGAGAGAGTTGGGGGGGGAGAGAGAGAGAGTTGGGGGGGGGTGAGAGAGAGAGAGAGTTGGGGGGGGGAGAGAGAGAGAGTTGGGGGGGGGAGAGAGAGAGAGAGTTGGGGGGTGAGAGAG
This sequence comes from Scyliorhinus torazame, assembly GCF_047496885.1. Lineage (NCBI taxonomy): Eukaryota > Metazoa > Chordata > Chondrichthyes > Carcharhiniformes > Scyliorhinidae > Scyliorhinus > Scyliorhinus torazame. The sequence goes on along the minus strand of NC_092719.1, from coordinate 122,298,845 downwards.
TGGTGGGGGGGGAGAGGAGAGTGTTGGGGGGGGGAGAGAGAGAGAGAGTTGGGGGGGGGAGAGAGAGAGTTGGGGGGGGGGAGTGAGAGAGTTGGGGGGGGGAGAGTGTGAGTGAGTTGGGGGGGGTGAGTGAGAGAGTGTGTTGGGGGGGGGGGAGTGTGAGAGTGTGTGGGGGGGGGTGTGAGAGTGTGGGGGGGGGTGAGTGAGTGTTGGGGGGGGGGGAGTGTGTGTGTGTGTGGGGGGGGGAGAGGAGTGAGTTGGGGGGGGAGAGTGTTGGGGGGGGGGAGTGAGTGTTGGGGGGGGAGGAGTGAGAGAGTTGGGGGGGGGAGAGGAGAGTTGTGGGGGGGGGAGAGAGAGAGTTGTGGGGGGGGAGAGAGAGAGTGTGGGGGGGGGAGAGAGAGAGTTGTGGGGGGGGGAGAGAGGGTTGTGGGGGGGGGGAGAGAGTTGTGGGGGGGGAGAGAGAGTTGTGGGGGGGGGAGAGAGAGTGTTGTGGGGGGGGGGAGAGAGTTGGGGGGGGGGGAGTTGAGTTGGGGGGGGAGGAGTGGTGTGGGGGGGGGGGGAGTGAGTTGGGGGGGGGGAGGTGTGTGGGGGGGGAGAGAGAGTTGGGGGGGGAGAGAGTGAGTTGTGGGGGGGGAGAGTGAGGTTGGGGGGGGGGGAGTGAGAGAGTTGTGGGGGGGGAGAGAGAGAGTTGTGGGGGGGGAGAGAGAGAGTTGTGGGGGGGGGAGAGAGAGAGTTGTGGGGGGGGAGTGAGTGTTGTGGGGGGGGAGGAGTGGTGTGGGGGGGGGAGAGGTGTGTGGGGGGGGGGGGAGAGAGTTGTGGGGGGGGGGAGTGTGGTGTTGGGGGGGGGAGGAGAGTTGTGGGGGGGGGGTGTGTTGGGGGGGGGGGGTGTGTGGGTTGTGGGGGGGGGGGGAGTGTGTTGGGGGGGGGGGGGGTGTTGGGGGGGGGGGGGTTGTTGTGGGGGGGGGGGGGGAGGTTGGGGGGGGGGGGGGTTGGTGGGGGGGTTGGGGGGGGGGGGGGGTGTGTGGTGGGGGGGGGGAGTGGAGGTGGGGGGGGGGAGTGTGTGGGGGGGGGGGGAGTGTTGGTGGGGGGGGGGGGAGGAGTGTTGGGGGGAGGAGGTTGGGGGGGGGGAGGTGTTTGGGGGGGGGGGTGGTGTGGGGGGGTGTGGTGGAGGTGGGGGGTGAGTGGTTGGGGGGGAGGTGGTGGGGGTGGTGTGTGGGGAGGTGGTGGGGGGGGGTGTTGTGGTGGGGGGGGAGTGTGGTGGGGGGGGGTTGGGTGGGGGGGGGTGTGTGGGGGTGGGGGGGGGGTTTGGGGGGGTGGTGGGGGGGGTGTGTGGGGGGTGGTGGGGGGGGGTGAGTGTGGGTGTGGTGGGGGGGGTGAGTGTGGGTGGTGGTGGTGGGGGGGTGGTGTTGGGGGTGGTGGTGGTGGGGGGTGGTTGGGGGGAGGTGGTGGGGGGGGGTGTTTGGGGGGGTGGGGAGTGAGAGGTTTGGGTGGAGGGGGTGAGAGAGAGTTTGGGTGGAGGGGGAGTTTGGGGGTGGGATAGAGAGAGAGATTGGGAGGAGGGGGAGAGAGAGTTTGGGTGTGGGGGGGGAGTGGTGTGGTGGTGGGGTGGAGAGGTTTGGGAGGTGGGGGAGAGGAGAGTTTGGGAGGGGGGGGTGTGGGTGGGGGTGGGGGTGGGGGGGGTGGGGTGTTGGGGGGGGTGTGGGGGAGGGTGTGTTGGGGGAGGGGGAGAGTGAGGTTGGGGGGGGGTGTGGGGTGTGGTTGGAGAGTTGGGAGGTGGGTAGAGAGAGAGTTTGGGAGGTGGGATAGGAGTGAGTTTGGGAGGTGGGGAGAGTTTGGGAGGGGGAGGAGTGTTTGGGTGGGGGGGAGTGGGAGTTTGGGGGTGGGGTGAGTGTGTTTGGGAGGAGGGTAGTGTGAGTGTTTGGGGAGGGTTGTGAGAGTGTTTGGGGGTGGGATGAGAGTGAGTTTGGGAGGTGGGTTGTGTTTGGGGGGGGAGAGAGTTTGGGAGGAGGGAGAGAGTTTGGGAGGAGTGTTGAGAGAGAGTGTTTGGGAGGGGGGATTGAGAGAGAGTTTGGGAGGAGGGATAGAGAGAGAGTTTGGGAGGACGGATAGAGAGAGCGATTTGGGAGGAGGGATAGAGAGAGTGTTTGGAGGTGGGATAGAGAGAGTGTTTGGGAGGTGGGATGAGGAGAGTTTGGGAGGTGGGATAGAGTTGGGGGAGGGGAGAGTGTTTGGGAGGGGGGTGAGGTTGGGGGGTGTGGAGTGGTGTTGGGGGGGGTGGTGAGAGTGTTGGGAGGAGGGATAGGTGAGAGGGTTTGGGAGACGGTAGAGAGAGCGATTGGGAGGAGGGATAGAGAGAGTTTGGGAGGAGGGATAGAGAGAGAGTGTTTGGGAGGAGGGATAGAGAGAGAGTTTGGGAGGAGGGATAGAGAGAGAGAGTTTGGGAGGAGGGATAGAGAGAGTTTGGGAGGAGGGATAGAGTGAGGAGAGTGTTTGGGAGGAGGGATAGAGAGAGAGTTTGGGAGGATGGATAGAGAGAGAGTTTGGGAGGAGGGATAGAGAGAGAGTGTTTGGGAGGAGGGATAGAGAGAGTGAGTTTGGGGAGGAGGGTAGAGAGAGAGTTGGGAGGAGGGGTGAGAGAGTTTGGAGGAGGGTAGAGAGGGAGAGTGTTTGGGAGGAGGGAGAGAGAGAGAGTTTGGGAGGATGGAGAGAGAGAGTTGTGGGGGGGGGAGAGAGTTGAGGAGGAGGGGGGGGAGAGAGTTTGGGGGAGGAGGTGGGGGGAGAGGTTTGGGGGGGGAGGAGGGGGGAGTGTTTGGGGAGGAGGGGGGGGGTGAGGTTGGGGAGGAGGGGGGGGGGAGTGTTGGGAGGAGGTGGTGGGGGGGAGTTTGGGGAGGGGAGGGGGGGGAGTGGGGGGAGGAGGGGTGGGGAGGTGGGGGGGAGGGGGGGAGAGAGTTGGGGAGGAGGGGGGGGAGAGAGTTTGGGAGGAGGGGGGGGAGAGTGTTTGGGGAGGAGGGGGGGAGAGAGTTTGGGGAGGAGGGGGAGAGAGTTTGGAGGAGGGGGGAGAGAGTTGGGAGGGGAGGGGGGAGAGAGTTTGGGAGGAGGGGGAGAGAGTTTGGGAGGAGGGGGAGAGAGTGAGTTTGGGAGGAGGGGGAGAGAGAGTTTGGGGGAGGGAGAGAGTTTGGGAGGAGGGGAGAGAGAGAGTTTGGGAGGAGGGGGAGAGAGAGAGTTTGGGGAGGAGGGTGAGGGAGTGAGAGTTTGGGAGGAGGGGTGAGAGAGAGTTGGGAGGAGGGGAGAGAGAGAGAGTTTGGGAGGAGGGAGTGAGAGAGAGAGTTTGGGAGGAGGGAGAGAGAGTGTTTGGGAGGAGGGATAGAGAGAGAGTTTGGGAGGTGGGATAGAGAGAGAGTTTGGGAGGTGGATAGAGTTTGGGAGGAGGGAGAGAGAGTTTGGGAGGAGGGAGAGAGTTTGGGAGGAGTGATAGAGAGAGAGTGTTTGGGAGGAGGGATTAGAGAGAGAGTTTGGGAGGAGGGATAGAGAGAGAGTTTGGGAGGACGGATAGAGAGAGCGAATTTGGGAGGAGGGATAGAGAGAGTGTTTGGGAGGAGGGATAGAGAGAGAGTTTGGGAGGTGGGATAGAGAGAGAGTTTGGGAGGTGGGATAGAGTTTGGAGAGGAGGGAGAGAGAGTTTGGGAGGAGGGAGAGAGTTTGGGAGGAGT